>NC_082687.1:52382806-52684402 GCF_949987515.2 Delphinus delphis | reverse complement strand
TCTCTTGAACTTTTCTTCTTGGAAGGTTGCCCTCTTTTGAATTTTTGATCTATATTCAACCCCAGGATCTTTTTGGAGGGCAGGTGTCATTACAGAACTGCAAGTTTGGTGAATATTTAGTGACCATTAGCACTGGGTTTAAATCTGCTGTTGTGGAAAATGGCCACAAGAAAGCAGCATTTCTCCATTCTCAAATCTGGGTACTAGGGCTGCAGAGCCTTTCTGGATGTCCTGTTCCTAGGTTGTAAGTTAGAATGGAATGTGCCAGGAGAAACGCCCATAAGTTTATGTCTCATTACTTCTTGGTTTTTAAAATTTATTTAATCGGGGAAATGATTACATATTGTTGTCCAGGTGTACACAATCTGGTTCATTTCTTATATATATATATGTCTATTCATATTCAGATCCTCTTCCCATGTAAAATATTACAGAGTGTTCCGTAGAGCTCCCTTGCTATATGGTCGGTCTTTTGATATATGTTTATAATATGTATTTGTATACGTATTTTTAACGCTAATCTTAATTTATCCATTCCACCCACCTTTCCTTTTAGATAAGCATATTTAATTTCTAAGTCTGTAAGTGTCTTTGTCTTTGGAAGTATGTTCATTTGTGTTAGTTATTAAGTAACGCCTATAAGTGATATAATAGGATATAGATCTTTTGCTTTCTGACTTACCTCATGTTCTGTGATTATCTCCAAGCTCATCTATGGTGCCTCAAATAGCAGTGTTTCATTGTTTTCCATGGCTAATATTCTATTGTGTACATGGACCACTTCTTCTTTATCCATTCATCTGTTGATGGACATTTTGGTCGCTTCACTGTCTTGGCTATTGTGAATACGGCTGCAGTGCAGCTTTTGCAGCCTGGGTCTTCTTGGCTCTGGCCTCTGGTGAGATGCCCAGTGGTGTGACTGCTGGATTGAATGGTACCTCGATTTTTACTTTTAATCGCAGTTCCTTTCTGTTCTCATTATTGGCTGTTAGCACTTTGCATCTCACCAGCAGCTAGAGGGTACACAGTTCTCTATAACCCCTTCAGAATTTATTGTTTGTAGACTTTTTGCTGATGGTCAGTCGATTGGTGTGAGTTGAAACCTTTTTGTAGATTAGATTTGCATGAGTCTAATAATTCCTGCGGTTGAGCTTTTACCCATTTTCCTTTTACTTAAAAAAGAGTGAGTCAAACTTACCTCTTCATACTATCTTCTTGAAAAATTTGCCAGTTTTGAATTTAATTGGCCATTCCCTACCTCTGCACAATTGTTTAGGGCAGGTGTCCTTTACAGGCCTGAGTCCTTGTGAATGTTAAGAGACCATTAGCTGTGGACTTAAAGCCGCTCTTGAGGGAAATGGCCACAAGGTGGCAGAATTTCTACATTTCTAACTCTGGGATTTTGGGCAGCAGAGCCTTCCTGGAAATCGTGTTAGTAGGCTTCAAATTAGAGTGGAATGTGCCAGGGCACATCCAAAGAGATTATATCTCCTTACTTCTTGTTTGTTTTTTTAATTTCATTTTTATTAATTATCAGAGAAAATTTGATAAAAATGTAGATTCTCCTAGGTGTACAGAATCTGGTTCATCATATCAATGTATCTGTCTATTCCTCTTTGGAACCTTTCTCGTATATGTTATTATAGAGTGTTGAGTAGACCTCTCTTGGTATTCCATAGGTATTTTGTGATTATATATTTCATATGTATTGATACATGTGTGTTAACCCCCATATCATAATTCATACATTCCTTACACTTTTCTATTTGGTTAAACATAATTTTTTTTCTTAATCCATGCTTTTCCTTCTCTTGGAAATAAGTTCATGAATACCAATTTTTAGGTAACACCTATAAGTGATGTCATAGGATATCTGTCTTTCAGTTTCTTTCTTACTTCAAGTTGGGTGATTATCTCTAGGTCCTTATATGGTGGTGCAAACTGCACTGTTTCATTAATTTCCATAGCTAATATTCAATTGTTTACATGGACCACTTCCTCTTTGTGCATTTTTCTGTTGATGGACATTTTGGTTTATTCCAAGTCTTGGCTATGTTAAATGTTCCTGCAGTGCAGGATTGCCAGCCTGTGTCTTTTCCATTCTGCTCTGCTCAGGTGATAGGCACATCAAAGCACCTACCAGATCACATGGTAGCTCAATTTTTACCCTTAATCGCACCTCCATTATGTTCTCACTACTTTGTGTTGCCAGTTTATATCCCCCCAGCAGCTAGAGGGTACACAGTTCTCTGAAACCCCATTCAGCATTTATTCTTTGTAGACTTTTTACTGAAGAACATTCTGACGGCTGTGAGGTGAACATTTCTGTAATTGGATTTGCATGGCTTTATTAATTGCTGATGTTGCACACTTTTCAATTTCCTTTTATTTTAAAGAAAAAAAAGAAAAGACAAAATGTGCGTAAAATATGCCTCATGAAATTGTCTTCTTGAAATGTTGACGTCTTTTGAATTTTCTGGTCAATTTATGACCACAGGATTTCTTTTGATGGCAGGTGTCATTTACAGGCCAGCAATTATTTTGAATATTAAGTGACCATTACTGCTGTTGTGTGAAATGACCAGAAGGCGGCAGCACTTCTCCTTACCAAATCTGCTTAATAGGGCAGCAGAGCCATAATGGAAGTTTTGGTGTAGGTTGTAAATTAGAATGGAATGTGCCAGGAAAAGCCCCTTAAGGTTATGTCTCATTACTTCTTGTTCGTTATTTTAATTTAATTTTTATTCTTTATCACAGTAAATTAGATTACAATGTTTTGTTTGTTCTAGGTGTGCAAGATGTGGTTCTTTTACACATACACATATATCTATTCTTCTTCAGATCCTTTTCTCATGTAGGTTATGACACAATGTTGAGTAGTCTTCTCTTGGTATGCCGTAGGTTTTTGGTGATTATATATTTCACATGTGTTTGTATATCTCTGTTAACCCCAATATCATAATGTATCCAATCCTCACACCTTTCCAGTTGGTGAACCATAAGTTTGTTTAATGAATCTGTGGTTGCCTTTCTCTCTGGAAATATCTTCATATGTATCAATTTTTAGGTAACACCCATAAATGATATGATAGGATAGGTGTCTTTTGCTTTCTCACTTACTACCAGTTACATGATTACCTCTAGACTTCTCTATGGTCCTGTAAATGGCATTGTTTCATTTTTTTCCTTGGCTAATATTCCATCTGTACATGTACCAGTTCTTTGTCCACTCATCACTTGATGGACGTTTTGGTTGCTTCCATGTCTTGGTTATTGTAATACTTCTACAGTGCAGATTTGCCTGCCTGTGTCTTTCCAATTCTGTCTTCTTAAGATATAGCCCAAGAAGTGGGCCTGCTGGAACATATAGTATCTCAAGGTTTACCTTTTAATGGACCTCCATTGTGTTCCCATTAGTGGCTCTTAGCAGGTTACGTCCCACTTCAAATTGAAGGTATGTATTTCTCCAAAACCTCTTCAGCATTGATTGTTTGTAGATTTTTTGCTGATGGTTATTCTGAGTGGTGTGATCTGATACCTCTTTGTGGTTGGATTTGCATGTGTCTCATACTCCCTTGAAATTGAGATTTCAGGCATGTCCTTTTATTTTTCAAACTGTTATTACAGCTGACTTCTTCAAATTGTTTTCTTGAAGTATGTGCCACACTTTGAAATTTTTTGGCCTTTACCTGCATCAAGACATTTTAAGGGCAAGTTTCATTTGCAGCCTTGCAGTACTTGTACAAATGAAGTGCCCATTAGCACAGATTTCAAAGCTGCTGTTACAGGTATCAGCCAGAGGATGGCAGCATTTCTACATTCCCCACTCTGGTACCTAGAGAAACAGACTTTCCTGCCAGTGGTGTTCCTCAGTTATAAATTAGAGTGCAATGTGCCTTGATATACCCCCAAAAGCTTACGTATCCTTACTTATGTTTGCTTTTTAAATTTAATTTATATTTTTTAGTGGAGTAATATTCCATTCTGTACATGGACCACTTCTTCTTTGTGCATTCCTCTCTTGATGGACATTTTTGTTGCTTCACAGTGTTGCCTATGGTAAATATTGCTGGAGTGCAGTATTGCCAGCCTGTGACTTTTTTTGTGTGTGTGTGGTATGCAGGCCTCTCACTGTTGTGGCCTCTCCCGTTGCGGAACACATGCTCCAGATGTGCAGGCCCAGTGGCCATGGCTCACAGGCCCAGCCGCTCCACGGCATGTGGGATCTTCCCGGACTGGGACATGAACCCGTGTCCCCTGCATCGGCAGGCAGACTCTCAACCACTGTGCCACCAGGGAAGCCCCAGCCTGTGACTTTTGATTCTCATTTTCTCAGGTGATGGGCCCAACAGTGGGTATGATTCATTGACTGGTAGCACAATGTTTACCTTTTCAAGGAACCTGCATTGTGTTTTCATTAGTGGCTCTTACCACATCCCAATTAACACTGAGTGTATGCATTTTTCCACAGCCCCTTCAGCATTTATTGTTTGCAGAATGTTTGCTCATGGTCATTCTGACTGGTGTGAGCTGATAGGTTTTTGTAATTTGGATTTGCATGCCTTTAATAATTCCTAATATTCAGAATTTCCCCACATCTTTCTCTTTTATTTAGAAAAAAAGTGTGAGTACAATATACCTCTTGAAATTGCCTTCTTGGAAGGTTGTCATCTTTTGAATTTTGTGGTTGAGTTTCGACCACAGGATTTTTTTTTGAGATCAGGTGTCATTTACATGCCTGCAATGATTGTGAATATTTAGTGACCCTGAACACTGGGTTTGAAGCTGGTGTTGTGGGAAATGGCCACAAGGCAGCAGCATTTCTCCATTCACAAATCTGGTTACTAGGGCAGCAGAGCCTTTCTGGAAGTCCTCTTACTAGGTTGTAAATTAGAATTGAATGTGCCAGGAAAAAGCCCCTGAAGTTTATGTCTCATTACTTCTTGTTCGTTTTTTTAATTGTTTTAACTGGGGTAATGATTAGAATACAGTTTGTCCTAGGTGTACACAATCTGGTTCATTCGTACATCATATATATCTATTCATGTACAGATCCTTTTCTCATGTAAAGGATTACAGAGTGTTCTGTAGACCTCCCTTGCTATGTGGTCAGGCTTTTTGATATATGTACTTAATCTGTATTTGTATAGGTATGGTAAACCTAATCTTAATTTACCCATTGCCCTCACCTTTCCTTTTAGATATGCATAGTGTGCTTTTAAGTCTGTGTGTGTCTTTCTCTGTGGAAGTGTGTCCATTTTTGTCAGTTGTTAGGTAACACGTATAAGAGATATCATAGGATATATGTGTTTTGCTTTCCAACTTACCTCATGTTCTGTGTTTATCTCTAGGCTCATCTATGGTACCTCAAAGAGCAGTGTTTCATTGTTTTCCACGGCTAATATTCCATTGTGTACATGGACCACTTCTTCTTTATCCATTCATCTGTTAATGGACATTTAGGTTGCTTCCATGTCTTGGCTATTGTGAATAAGGCTGCAGTGCAGGTTTTGCAGCCTCTGTCTTCTGGATGCTGGCCTTCTCAGGTGAGAGGCACAGTGGTGTGCCTGCTGCATTGAATGGTAGCTCAATTTTTACTTTTAAATGCAGCTCCTTTCTGTTCTCATTATTGGCTGTTACCACTTTACATCTCACCAGTAGTTAGAGGGTACACAGTTCTCTCAAACCCCTTCAGAATTTATTATTTGTAGACTTTTTGTTGATGGTCAGTCGACCTGTGTGAGTTGAAACCTTTTTGTAGATTAGACTTGCATGAGTGTAATAATTCCTGAGTTTGAGCTTTTATCCATTTTCCTTTTTTTTAAAGACAGTGAGTAAAACTTACATCTTCATATTATCTTCTTGAAAAATGTGCCTGTTTTGAATTTTGTTGGCCATTCCCTACCTCAGCACAACTTTTTAGGGCAGGTGTCTTTAACAGACCTGAGTCCTTGTGAATGTTAAGTGACCATTAGCTGTGGGTTTAAGGCCACTCTTGCGGGAAAGGACCACAAGGCGGCAGCATTTCTACATTTCCAACTCTGGGTTTTTGGGCAAGAGAGCATTCCTGGAAATCGTGTTAGTAGGCTTCAAATTAGAGGGGAATGTGCCAGCGCAAACCCCCAAGAGCTTATATCTCCTTACTTGTTGTTTGTTTTTTAAATTTAATTTTTATTAGGTATCAGAGCAAATTTGATTGAAATGTTGTTTCTCCTAGGTGTACAGAATCTGATTCATCATATCAATGTATCTGTCTATTGATCTTTGGATCCTTTCCCATGTAGGTTATTACAGAGTGTTGAATAGACATCTCTTGGTATTCCATTCGTATTTTGTCATTGTATATTTCATATGTGTTAGTACATGTCTGTTAACCCCCATATCGTAATTCATTTATTCCTTATACCTTTCCATTTGGTTAAACATAATTTTATTTTCTTAGTCCATGCTTTTCCTTCTCTTGGAAATAATTTCATGGGTATCAATTTTTAGGTAACACCAGAAGTGATGTCATAGGATATCTGTCTTTCAGTTTCTTTCTTACTTCAAGTTGGGTGATTATCTCTAGGACTTTATACAGTGGTGCAAACGACACTATTTCATTGTTTTCTGTGGCTAATATTCCATTGTGTACATGGACCACTTCCTTTTTGTGCATTTTTCTGTTCATGGACATTTTGGTTTATTCCAAGTCTTGGCTGTCTTAAATGTTCCTGCACTGCAGGATTGCCTGCCTGTGTTTTTTTCATTCTTGTCTTCTCAGGTGATAGGTGCATCAAAGGACCTACCAGATCACATGGTAGCTCAATTTTTACCGTTGAACGCACCTTCATTATGTTCTCACTACTAACAGTTACTAGTTTACATCCCCCCAGCAGCTAAAGGGTACACAGTTCTCTCAAACCACTTCAGCATTTATTCTTTGTAGACTTTTTGTTGATGGCCAGTCGACTGATGCGAGTTGAAACCTTTTTGTAGATGACATTTTCATGAGTCTAATAATTCCTGAGGTTGAGCTTCTATCCATTTTCCTTTTTTTAACAAGAGAGTAAGTCAAACGTATCGCTTCGTACTACCCTCTTGAAAATTTTGCCTTTTTTGAATATTTTTGGCCATTCCTCACCTCAGGACATTTTTTGAGGGCAGGTGTCCTTTACAGCCCTGAGTTCTTGTGAATGTTAAGTGACCATTAGTAGTTGGTTTAAAGCCGCTCTTGTGGGAAACCGCCACAAGGCGGCAGCATTTCCATATTTCCGACTCTGGGTTTTTGGGCAACAAAGCCTTTCTGGAAATCGTGTTAGTAGGCTGCAAATTAGAGTGGAATGTGCCAGGGCACGCCCCCCCCCCCAAGATCTTATATCTCCTTACCTCTTGTTTCTTTTTTAAATTTAATTTTTATTTATTATCTGAGCAAATTTGATAAAAAATGTGTTTGTTCTAGGTGTACAGAATCTGGTTCATTATATCTATGTATCTATCTGTTCATCTTTGGTTCCTTTCCCGTGTAGGTTATTATAGAGTGATGAGCTCAATTTTTAACTTTAAACACACCGCCATTCTCATCTCACTACTGGCTGTTACCAGTTATCGTCCCAGCATCAGCTTGAGGGTACACAGTTCTCTAAAACCCTTTCAGCATTCATGTTTTGCAGACTATTTTGCTGATGATCAGTCTGACGGTGGTAAGGTGAAAGTTTTTGTAGATTGGATTTGCATGGCTTTATTAGTTCCTGATATTCATCATTATTCCATGCATTTTTTTAAACAAAAAGAAAAAAAAGAAAAGACAAAATGTGCGCAAAATATGCCTCTTGACATTGTATTTTTGAAATGTTGACGTCTTTTGAATTTTCTGGTCGATTTACGACCCCAGGAATTTTTTGAGGCCTGGTGTCCTTTACAGTCCTGCACATATTTTGAATATTAAGTGATCATTAGTGCTTGGTTTAAAGCTGCTGTTGTGTGAAACAGCCACAAGGCGGCAGCATTTCTCCTTTACCAAATCTGGTTACCAGGGCAACAGAGCCTTAATGGAAGTCCTGTTCTACGTTGAAAATTAGAATGGAATGTGCCAGGAAAAGCCCCTTAAGATTATGTCTCATTACTTCTTGTTCGTTATTTTAATTTAATCTTTATTTTTTATCACAGCAAATTTGATTACTATGTTTTGTTTGTTCTAGGTGTGCAAGATGTGGTTCTTTCACACATACACATATATCTATTCTTCTTCAGATCCTTTTCCCATGTAGGTTATGACACAATGTTGAGTAATCTTCTCTTGGTATTCTATAGGTCTTTGGTGATTACATATTTCACATGTGTTTGTATATCTCTGTTAATGCCAATATCATAATGGATCCAATCCTCATACCTTTCCATTTGGGGAACCATAAGTTTGTTTAATGAATCTGTGATTGCCTTTCTCTGTGGAAATATCTTCATTGTTATCAATTTTTAGGTAACACCTATAAGTGATATCATACGTTAGGTGTCTTTCACTTTCTCACTTACTACAAGTTTCATGATTACCTCTAGACTCATATATGGGGCTGCAAATGGCATTGTTTCATTTTTTCCCGAGCTAATATTCCATCTCTACATGTAGCAGTTCTTCTTTATCCACCCATCTGTTGATGGACTTTTGGTTGCTTCCATGTCTTGGCTATTGTAATACTGTTGCAGTACAGATTTGCCTGCCTGTGTCTTTCCAATTCTGTCCTCTTAGGTTATAGGTCCAGGAGTGGGCCTGCTGGATCATATAGTAGCTCAATGTTTACCTTTTAAAGGCACATCCATTCTGTTTCCATTAGTGGCTCTTACCAGGTTACGTCCCACTTCAAATTAAGAGTATGCATTTCTGCACAACCTCTTCAGCATTGATCGTTTGTAATTTCTTTCCTGATGGTTATTCTGAATGGTGTGAGCTGATACCTCTGTGTGGTTGGATTTGCATGTGTCTCATATTCCCTTGAAATTGAGCTTTCAGGCATGTCCTTTTATTTTTCAAACTGTTATTACAGCTTACATCTTCAAATGGTTTTCTTGAAATATGTGCCACATTTTGAAATATTTTGGCCTTTACCTCCATCAAGACATGATGAGGGCAGGTTTCCTTTACAGCCCTGCAGTACTTGTTCATATGAAATGACCATTAGCATAGGGTTTAAAGTTGCATTTTCAGGTAACGGCCAGAGCGTGGCAGCATTTCATAATTTTATGAAATGTAATTGAATACAAAATATATATTTTTTTCTTTTAAATTTCCATTGTTACTTTTTTAAAGTACAATTATAATTCAAGTTCTTAGTAACAAGTGAAATTTAAAAGACTAAGGAAAAGATAATATTTTACCACTTGCCATCCTTTCCCATTTACAGAAACGACCAGCATAGTGTGTAGATTTCTCATTTTATCCAGGTGTTCTATACATCTAGAACATCATGTTTCTCACTGTAGAAAAACAGATTTAGCTCTCACACTTTTTATAGGCTACATAACAGTCCATAGAACAGAAGTAGCAAGTATTTCAGACTTAGCTTTTTGAGGGACACTCAGGATACTTTCTCTTTTATTTTTTTGTTCTCCTAATTTTTTTTAGCCACAGAAAAATATTTTTTAAAATAGAAAAACTAAAAAGAAAATTAAGTTAGGGGTAAGGATTAGGGTTTAGGATACGGGTTAGGTTATGGGTTAGGGTACGGGTTAGTGTAAGGTTTAAGGTAAGAGTTAGGGTTACGGATAGGGAACAGGTATGGTTTAGAGTACAGGTTAGAGTACGACAATGGGTTAGGACTTGGGTACATGTTAGGGTATGTGTCAGTGTTAGTGTACAGTTTAGGTTTAGAGTACAGATTAGGGTAAGTGTTAGGGTTAGGGTTACGGTTGGGGAATGGGTACAGTTTAGGTTACAGGCTAGGGTACGAAAACGGGTTAGGGTTAGGGTACGTGTTAAGGTATGGGTTAGTGTTAGTGTACGGGTTAGTATTAGGGTATGGATTAGGTTAAGGTTTAGGGTTAGGGTTAGGGTTAGTAAACAGTTACAGTTTAGGGTACAGCTTAGGGTACAAAAAAGCGTTAGGATTAGGGTATGTTTTACGGTACTGGTTACTGTTAGTGTACGGGTTATGATTAGTGTACAGTTTAGGGTAAGGTTTAGGGTTAGGAAACAGGTACAGTTTAGGGTACAGGTTAGGGTATGTCAATGGGTTAGGGTTAGGGTACGTGTTAAGGTATATGTTAGTGTTAGTGTATGAGTTAGGATTAGGGTATGGGTTAGGGTAAGGATTAGGGTTAGAGTTAGGTTTAGGATTAGAGAAAGTGTACGGTTTAGGGTAAAGGTTAGGGTATGACAATAGGTAAGGTTTAGCATAGGTGTTAGGGTACAGGTTAGGATTAGTGTACGGGTGAGGGTTAGAGTTAGGGTTAGGGTACAGGTTAGGGTATGGCTATGGGTTAGGGTTAGAGTACGTGTTAATGTATGGGTTAGGGTATTGGTTAAACTTAGGGTACAGTTGAGGGAATAGCTGTGGTTTACGGTTAGGGTACAGGTGAGGTTATGGGTTAGTGTTAGGGTACGAGTTAGGATTAGTGTACGAGTTTAGGTTCCATTTGGGGCTAGTGTAGGGCATAGGGTTAGGGTACGTGTTAGGGTTAGGGTACAGCTTAGGTTATGCCTATGGGTACAGGTTAGTGTATGGGTTAGGGTACAGGTGAGGTTACGGGTTAGGGTATGGGTTAGGGTTAGTGTATGTGTTAGAGTTATGGTACAGGTAAGTGTTAGGGTACGGGTTAGGTTGAGGGTACCTTTAAGGGTATGGCTATGAGTTCGTTGTATGGTATGGGTTAAGGTACGGGTTAGTGTTAGGATATGGGTTTGTATTAGGTTATGGTTTAGAGTACAGTTTAGGGTTAGGTTTAGGGTTAGTTTTACGGTGAGGGTATGGTTTAGGGTACTGGTTGGGGTACCGCAAAGGCTTGGGTTTAGGGGTTGGGTTAGGGCTAGGGTACGGTTTAGGGTTAGGGTACTGGTTACGGTTAGGGTATGAGTTACGCATAGGGTATGGTATGGGGTTAGGGTAGGTGTTAGGGTTAGAGTACAGGTAAGGTTTAGGGAACTGTTTAGGGTATGGCTATGGGTTAGTGTTAGGGTACATGTTAGGGTACCGATTAGTGTTAGTATATGGATTAGTATTAGGGTATGGGTTAGGGTACAGGTTAGTGTTAGTGTACAGGTTAGTTTTACAGTATGGGTAAGGGTTAGGGTTAGGGAATGAGTTTGGTTTAGGGTACAGGGAAGAATACGTAAACACGTTAGGATTAGGGTAGGTGTCAGGGGACCGGATAGTGTTAGGGTATGGGTTAGGGTTAGGGTACAGGTTAAGATAAGGTTTAGGGAACGTGTATGTTTTAGGGTACAGGGTAGGGTATGACAACGGGTTAGGGTTACGGTATGTGTTAGGGTAAGTGTTAGTGTAATGTTTAGGATTAGGGTACTGGTTAGTCTAAGGCTTAGGGTAAGGGTTAGGGTTAGGGTTAGGGAATGGGTACAGTTTAGGGTACAGGTTAATGTACGACAACGTGTTAGGGTTAGGGTACTGTTAGGGTATGGGTCAGTGTTTGTGTGCGGGTTAGAGTAAGGCTTAGGGTAAGGGTTAGCGTTAGGTTTAGGATTAGGGTTAGGGAATGGGTACGGTTCAGGTTACAGGTTCAGTAATGACAATGGGTTAGGGTTAGGGAACATGTTAGGTTACGGGTTAGTTTTACTGTAGGGGTTAGGATTAGGGTATGGGTTAGGGAAAGGCTTAGGGTAAGGGTTAGGTTTAGGGTTAGGGTTAGGTAATGTGTACGGTTTAGGTTACAGGTTAGATTACAACAAATGTTTAGGGTTAGGGTACGTGTTACAATATGGGTTAGTGTTAGTGTATGGGTTAGGATTAGGGTACGAGTTATGGTAAGGCTTAGGGTAAGGGTTAGGTAGAGGGATAGGGTTAGGGAATGGTACAGCTTAGGTTACACATTAAGGTACGACAAAGGGTAAGGGAAAGGGTACGTTTTAGGGTATGGGTTAGTGTTAGTGTACAGGTTAGGATTAGGGTACATGTTGAGGTAAGTCTTAGGGTAGTGTTAGGGTTAGGGTTAGGTTTAGCTTTAGGGTTAGGTAAAGGGTACGAATTAGGGTACAGGTTATGATATTACAAAGTGCTAGGATAAGGGTAAGTGTTAGGGTACAGATTAGTGTTAGTGTATATGTTAGGAATAGGGTACGGGTTAGGGTAAGGCTTAGGGTTAGGGTTAGGTTTAGGGATAGGGATAGGTAATGGGTATGGTTTACGGTTAAGTTCAGGGTACAACAATGGGTAAGGGTTAGGGTACGTGTTAGGGTATGGTTTAGTGTTAGTGTACGGGTTAGGGTAAGGTTGGGTATGGGTTACGGTTAGGTTTAGGGTTAGGGAATGGGTATGGTTTAGGGTACAGGTTTGGGTACGACAACGGGTAAGGTTTAGGGTACGTGTTAGGGTACGGGTTAGTGTTAGTTTACAGGTTAGGATTAGGGTATGGGTTAGGGTAAGGCTTCGGGTAAGGGTTAGGTTTAGGGTTAGGATTAGGGAATGGGTACGGTTTCGGGAACAGGTTAGGGTATGATAAAGGTTTAGGGTTAGCGTACGTGTTAGAGTATGGGTTAGTGTTAGTGTACGGGTTAGGATTAGGGTACAGGTTAGGGTAAGGCTTCAGGTAAGGGTTAGGGTTAGGGTTACGGTTAGGGAATGGGTACGATTTAGGGTACAGGTTAGGGTACAACAATGGGTATGGATTAGCGTACGTGTTAGGGTACGGGTTACTGTTAGTGTATGGGTTAGGGTTAGGGTACGGATTAGGGTAACGCTTTGGGTAAGAGTTAGTGTTAGGCTGAGGGTTAGGGGTAGGGAATGGGTTCGGTTAGGGTACAGGTTATGGTACGACAACGGTTTAGTCTTAGCCTCTGTGTTAGGGTACGGGTTTTTGGTAGTGTATGGGTTAGGATAAGGATACGGGTTATGGTAAGGTTTCAGGTAAGCGTTAGGGTTACTGTTAGGGTTAGTGTTAGGGAATGGGTATATTTTAGGGTATAGGTTAGGGTACAAAACGATTCAGGGTTAGCGTACACGTTAGGGTACAGGTTAGTCTTAGTGTGTGGGTTAGGTTTAGGGTACAGATTAGGTTAAGGATTCGGGTAAGGGTTAGGGTTAGGTTTAGGGAATGGGTACGGTTTAGGGAACAGGTTAGGGTATGACAATGGTTTAAGTTTAGCATATGTGTTAGGGTACTGGTTAGTGTTAGTGTATGGGTTAGGATTAGGGTATGGGTTAGGGTAAGGCCTCGGGTAAGTGTTAGGTTTAGGTTTAGTGTTAGGGTTAGGGAATGGGTACAGTTTATGGTACAGTTTAAGGTACAACAATGGTTTTTGGTTAGCGTACGTGTTAGAGTACGTGTTAGTGTTAATGTGCGGGTTAGGATTAAGGTACGTGTTAGGGTAAGGTTTCGTGTAAGGGTTAGCATTAGGGTTAGGGAACTGGTACTGTTTAGGGAACAGGTTAGTGTACAAAAAAGATTTAGGGTTAGCTTACGTGTTAGGGTACAGGTTAGTGTTAGTGTAATGGTTAGGATTAGGGTACGGGTTAAGGTTAGGCTTCGGTAAGGGTTAGGATTAAGGTCATGGTTAGGGTTAGGGTTAGGGAACAGGTAGGATTTAGGGTATAGGTGAGGGTATGACAACGGTTTTTGGTTGCATACGTGTTAGGGTATGGTTTTGTGTTAGTGTATGAGTAAGGATTAGTGTACGGTTTAGGGTAAGATTTCGGGTAAGCGTTAGGGTTATGGTTAACGTTAGGGTTAGGGAATAGGTACATTTTAAGGTAAGGGTTAGGGTACGACAACAATTTAGGGTTAGCGTACATGTTGGGGGACAACTTAGTGTTAGTGTACAGGTTAGGATTAGGGTACTGGTTAGCGTAAGGATTAGGGTAAGCATTAGCGTTAGGGTTAGGTTTAGTGAACAGGTACGGTTTAGGGTACAGGTTAGTGTACGACAATGCTTTAGTGTTAGCGTAGGTGTTAGGGTGTGTTAGTGTTAGTGTACAGGTTAAATTTAAGGTATGGTTTAGGTAAGGCTTAGGGTAAGGGTTAGGGTAAGGGTTAGGGTTAGGTTTAGGGTCAGGGTTAGGGAATGAATATGGTTTATGGTACAGGTTAGGGTACGACAACTGGTTAGGGTTATTGTACGTTTTAGGGTACCTGTTAGTGTTAGTGTATGGTTTAGTATTAAGGTACGGGATAAGGTAAGGCTTAGGGCAAGAGTTAGGTATAGGGTTAGCGTTAGGGTTAGGGTTAGAGAATGGGTGCGTTTTAGGGTATAGGTTAGGGTATGACAATGGGTTAAGGTACGTGTTAGGGTATGGGTTAGTGCAGTGTACGTGTTAAGATTAGAGTATGGGTTAGGGTAAAGCTTAGGGCAAGGCTGAAGATTAGGGTTAGGGTTAGTGTTAGGTTTCGGGTTAGGGAATGGGTATGGTTTAGGTTACAGTTTATAGTACAACAACGGGTTAGGTTTAGATTACATGTTAAGGTACGGGTTAGTGTTATTGTACGTTTTAGGATTAGGTTATGGGTTAGGGTCAGGCTTAGGATCAGGGTTAGGTTTAGGGTTAGGGTTAGGGTTAGGGGTAGGGTTAGGTAACGGGTACAGTTTAGGGTACAATAATGGGTTAGATTTAGGTCACATGTTGGGGTACGAGTTAGTGTTAGTGTATGAGTTATGATTAGGATACTGTTTAGGGTAAGGCTTTGGTTAAGTGTTAGGGTTATGTTTAGGGTTAGGTTTAGTGAACGGGTACCTTTGAGGGTACAGGTTATGCTTCGACAATGGGTTAGTGTAAAGGTACACGTTATTTTATGGGTTAGTGTTAGTGTATGGGTTAGGATTAGGGTATTGTTTAGTGTAAGGATTAGGGTAAGGGCTAGGGTTAGGATTAGGGATAGGGTTAGGGTTAGGGTTAGGGAACGGGTGAATTGCAGTGCCCCTGTTCTCCATATAAAGTGATGGAAATATCAAATGGAAGTGTTAGAAACATCTTATTTTACCCGAGCCTTATACACTGCTGTATGTTAATTATAGTTTGGCTCACACATCAGTTCACTGAAGTTACAATGTTCTCTATTTCTGTTACAGATAATCCAGAGTGGGCCACAACAAGGCTTCCCTTGCCCAGTGTCATTGGAGCAAACAGATCGAGACTGAGTTTGGTTCAGAAGCAAGGGAAACTTTATATTTTGATTAGAGAATGCAGAGATGAGACCGTGTGCTGCCACGTGGGCTGTGGGCTGGGCTGCTGTGTAGCGATCCCAGCAGCGGCTGCAGGAAGGAGGGGGCGGAGCTCTTGAGGGCTGGGTTGGCTGCAGCTGAGGCTGTATGTCGCGGAGTCTGCATGGGGCCACGGCAGCTGAAGTGTCGACCCAGCCATTCTGCACTTGGTAATCAGGTCTGAAGTGCCGGGTGTGGGACCTCTGCACGCTGAACCCTAGGAGAAAGTGAAATTAGAAAAAGCACAAAGGAAAAAAAGGTTAGACTTTATTTTATTGCCCAGATTCTACTTTTATCTCCCCGGAATTTTTCATGGGCTTTGCCGATGACAAACCACTCCTCTGCCTTTTGTCCCATTCCTCATTATTGGGGCACTGTGGGTGCAGACACCTCTTCTGTCACTGCTTCATGCTAAGTTGGGAGTCCTCATACTCAGGGGTAGGGGCAGAACTTCTCTCCAGCAGCCTCCTGGTGTGGTTGATGGTCCCCAGGCTTCCTGCCTCACTGCTCGTTCACCTGAGCACCAGCATTGGAAGTGTTATAGATTTTAATAACCTTTAAGGGTCCAGGAAACAGATGCACAAAGATGCTGGGGAGGCAGTTTTTACCCCACACCACATTTGTCCGGCCACCTTAGGCTGACGGATTCTGCCAGTGTAGATGCTCTGACCAGTAGTCTGTGCTTTCTTCAATTAGGCCCCTGATTTAACGTACAAACAGCACCAGATGTCAGAGCCCTGCCTGCTCAACTATAAGACAGTCCAGGGCCGGTGGTGATCCAGGACCATGACGGCCACTGAGTCAACGGCCTTTTGAAGTGGCCGGGAGTCCTGCCTGTCTCATTGGCTGCTGTCACCACAGTGTCTGTAGGCTTTTCTATGGGGACACCATGATATACGTTTACCCCACCAAGCTTATTAGCTCCCGTCTGGGTGCAGTACGTCCTGCAAGCAGTAGTCTGCTCCTTTGGGGCACAATATTGTTGTTTTCTGAGAGAAACTCCAGGTCAAGTGATGGTCACACGAGTCGTCATGGAGGCCCTTTGCCCCCGGTTTTCTCTCTGGATGTTAGAGTTGGAGGGCCTCCTCACTCGAGGTCAGTGTGCCCATGGAGTGACCCCTGCAACTTCAGGGCATGGTGGGTGGTTAGGATCACCACGTGGGGTCCTTTTCCCTTAGGAGTGAGCTGGCCTTCTGGGCTGCTGACTTCCAGGTTTTTAGATACCCCCAGTACCCTAGCAGGATGGGGCAGCGGGCCAAGCCCTTGGTGATCATAGTTTATCCTACCTGAAAGGCATTCTTGTGTTGTTCCATTTCAAGTGGTTCCATTTTTTGTACTAATACTCCAAGGGTGATTCGCCTTCTATGGTGATGTAAAGGTCAATGGGTTTAGCTAAATTAGGGAGTTCCAGGGCAACGGTCTGAATTGACTGCTCTTTCCATTCTTGAAAGGCCGCTTCTGGATTCTATTTGAAAGGATCATCAACTTTTCCTTTCAGTGTTTCATATAGAGGCCCAGCTATTAGATTGTATTTAGGGATCCAGATGCAGCAAACCCCGGCCTCCCCAGGAACCCCTATGCTGTCTTCCAGTTTTAGAAGGGTAAGGCTGAAAATGGCTTCTTCTCTTTCCTGGGAGGGGCTGCTCCAATCTTCTGTGAGAATGAAGCCCAGGCAGGTCACCTTACTCTATGATATTTGAGACTTTTACTTGGACACCCTCTATCTTTTATTCCCTAGGGAGTTCAGAGTCCTCCTTAGTGGGGCAGGCAATCAGAATGTCATCTGCGTATTGAAGGAAGGTTCCCTTTTCCAGAGATAGAACTTTTAGGTGTTTAGCTAACGTTTCCCCAAGATCGTGTGGGAATTTTTGAACCCTTGCGGGAGGCCGGCCCAGCAGTATTGTTTTTGTTGTATGTTGAGGTCTGCCACTCAGAAGCCAAAATTGCTTGTGACTCTGGGACTAATGGAATATAGAAAAAGGCAACATTGCACTCTAATACAGAATATCATGTCCTGGTGGATGGTAGAATGACCATCAGGGTGTAGGAATTATGAACTACTGGATATATATCCTCGGTAGCTTCACTGACTGTCTTGACATTCTTTACCAAGTCCCCAGCAGCCCACAGGGTTCTCATGGTCAGGCCAATAACAGGATATGGAGCTCATCTTGGCAGGTCCCCTGCAGCCAACAGGGCTCTCATGGTCACCCCTGCCCAGGATATGGAGCTCACATGGGCAGGTCACCAGCCTCCCACAGGGCTGTCGTGGTCAGGCCCATCCCATGGTATGGAGCTCACCTGTGCAGCTACCCAGCAGCCCATGAGGCTCTCATGGTCAGGCCCCTCTCAGGATACAGAACTCCCCTGGGCAGGTACCCTGGCAGGGCTGGGCACACAGGATCCATGCACATAGCCCTCATTGCAGAGCACCCCCAGCTCAGCTGTCACTCAGAGCTGACACAGAGCGCCTCAGAGCAGGACTTGAACTAACAAACAGCAGCTCTGACAGGTCTGTGACCCTGGGCATCACTCTGTGTGGCCTCCCTCTGCCTGGCCTTCCAGAGACTTCCACTGAAGCTGGGGCACCAGGCCTCCCTCTCCCCCCCATCAACCTTCCTCTCCCTGACCCCTGGGTTCCTCTCGTTAGGAGAGGGTCTTCTTTAGGTTGTCTCCCACTCATCGGCCAGATAAAATGATTAGAAAACAAGCCAGAGCTGCAGCCCTTTGTCTCTCCTGACTCTCAGGAACACACACCTGTTCCTTGGACTTGGAAGGTTCATTTTCTGCAACTGTGAGCCCCTGAGGGGCGAGGATTGGCTGACCTGGGCAGCCTGACCATGCGGGCCAGCCCTCCCCAGGTGTGACTGGGTTAAGGTCAATGTAAACACCGCTCCAGGCAGCAATAGTCCCCGCAGCAGTGCCTGACGCCATATTCTCTGCCCCGTCAACAGTGTCAGGGCTGGGCTGATGGGTGGGAGTGAGGGACTATGGCTCTGTGGGTGGCCCTGTGTGAGTGGGGCTCTGCTGGACTTTCTGCAGGAGTTTAGAGGCTACCACCTGCTAAAGAAGAGGATGTGTCACCCATACCTGCCACTGGAATTTCTCCCCGGGCAGAGGTGAGGAAGGAAAAAAGCAGTGGGGGCCGGGGCAGGAGTGGTATTTCAGGTATGGAAATGGAAAGCTTCCAGAAGAGTGCCCGGGGCCAGGACAATCCTAGCTGGCCCGCAGGCACCAAGTCGGCCAGCGTGCTGTCGCTGGTGTGGCTCCATGGCCCTTCCAGGCTTTCAAGTGCTTGTACATATTCAGGTGTTTTAACTGGGAAGGGTGGGAACAATTCAGCAGCAGCTGGCCTGGGGCTCAGCTCACGTTTACTCACAGACGCCTCGGCACAGTGCCCCAGCTTTGCAATGAGGATGCTCCTTGCGGGGGGGCTGCTGGCTGCATGGGAGACAATTTCCCACCTCTGACCAACTTCAGAATTGTTTACCACTGGATCAAGTGCCCTGATAGGGTATTCCCGTGTATAACTGTTGGGTTCTTTTTTTTTTTTTTTTTTGCTTTTATGGTTCAAGGTAGAATTTATTGCTCTTTTTTGTATTTATAGATATAAGCATGGAAATCATTCATTCATATAAATACATGTATGAGAAAGGAATAACATTTTTTCAGTTTTTTAAAATTTTATTTTTTTTAAATTTTAAAATTTAATTTTATTTCTATTTTTATACAGCAGGTCCTTATTTGTTACCTATTTTATACATATAAATGTATACATGTCAATCTCAATCTCCAAACACCTCTCACCCCACCCCCGATGGCTTTACCCTCTTGGTGTCCATACATATGTTCTCTACATCTGTGTCTCTATTTCTGCCCTGCAAACCAGTTCATCTGTACCATTTTTCTAGGTTCCACATATATGTATTAATATACGAGATTTGTTTTTCACTTACTTCACTCTGTAGTACAGTCTCTAGATCCGTCGACGTCTCTACAAATGACCCAATTTCATTGCTATTTATGGCTGAATAATATTAGATTTTATGTATGAACCACATCTTTCTCCATTCGTCTGTCTCTGGGCATTTATGTTGCTTCCATTACCTGTCTATTGTAAATAGTGCTGCAAAGAATATTGTGGTGAATGTGTCTTTTTGATTATTGATTTTCTCTAGGTATATGTCCAGTAGTGGGATTGCTGGATCATATGGTAATTCTATTTTAAGAGTTTAAGGAATCTCCATACTGTTCTCCATAGTGACTGTATCAATTTACATTACCACCAATAGTGGAAGAGGGTTCCTTTTCTCCACACCCTCTCCAGCATTTGTTGTTTGTAGATTTCCTGATGATGTCCATTCTAATTGGTGTGAGGTGATATCTCGTAGTTTTGATTTGCATTTCTCTAATAATTAGTGATGTTGGCTTAGGGTAAGTGTTAGGGTTAGGGATAGGGTTACGTTTAGGGAAGGGGTATGGTTTAGGGTATAGGTGAGGGTCCTACAACAGATTAGGGTTAGGGTACATGTTAGGGTACGGGTTAGAGTTAGTGTGTGGGTTAGGATTAGGGTACAGGTTAGTGTAAGTCTTCGGGTAAAGGTTAGTGTTAGGGTTAGGTTCAGGGTTAGGATTAGGGAACAGGTATGGTTTAGGGTACAGGTTAGGGTACGACAATGGTTTAGGGTTAGCGTACGTGTTAGGGTACGGGTTAGAGTTAGCGTATGGGTTAGGATTAGGGTACGGATTAGGGTAAGGCTTCGTGTAAGGGTTTGGTTTAGGGCTAGGGTTAGGGAAAGGGTACGTTTTAGGTTACAGGTTAGGGTATGACAACGGTTTAGGGTTAGCATACATGTTAGGGTATGGGTTAGTGTCAGTGTATGGGTTAGGATTAGGGTATGGTTTAGGGTAAGGCTTCGGGTAAGTGTTAGGTTTAGGGTTAGGGTTTTGGTTAGGGTTAGGGAACGGGTACAGTTTATGGTACAGGTTAGGGTACGACAATGATGTAGGGTTAGCATATGTGTTACATGTTACGGTTCGGGTTAATGTTAGTGTACGGGTTAGGATTAGAGTACATGTTAGGTTAAGGCTTCGGGTAAGTGTTAGGGTTAGGATTACGGTTTGGGTTAGGGCATGGGTACAGTTTAGGGTACAGGTTAGTGTATGACAACAGTTTAGTGTTAGCATACATGTTAGGGTATGGGTTAGTGTACATGTTAGGATTAGGGTACGGTTTAGGGTAAGGCTTCGCTTAAGTGTTAGGGTTAGACTTAGGGAACGGGTATGGTTTAGGGTACAGGTTAGGTTATGACACGGTATAGGGTTAGTGTACGTATTAGCGTATGGGTTAGGGTTAGTGTATGGGTTAATATTAGGGTACGGGTTAGGGTAAGGCTTTGGGTAAGGGTTAGGGTTAGGGTTAGTGTTAGGGTTAGGGAAAGGATACAGTTAGGGTACAGGTCCCAGTAGGACAACGGTTTAGGTTTAGCGTACGTGGTAGGGTATGGGTTCGTGTTAGTGTACGGGTTAGGATTACGTGACGGTTTAGGGCAAGGAAACAGGTAAGAGTTAGGTTTAGGTTTAGGGTTAGGGTTAGGCATAGGAAACGGGTATGGACTAGGGTACAGGTTAGATTACGACAACGGTTTAGGGTTATCGTATGTGTTAGGGTACGGGTTACTGTTAGTATACGGGTTAGCGTTAAGGTACGGGTTAGGGTAAGGTTTCAGATAAAGTTAGGGTTAGGGTAAGGGGATGGGTACAGGTCAGGGGACGACAAAGTGTATGGGATAGTGTTAGTGTTAGGATTAGGTTATGGGTTAGGGTAAGGGCTCGGGTAAGGGTTACGGTTAGGGTTAGGGAACAGGTACGATTTAGGGTACAGGTCAGGGTACAACAACGGTTTAGGATTAGCGTATGTGTTAGGGTATGGCTTAGTGTTAGGATTAGGGTACGGGTTATGGTAAGACTTCAGGTAAATATTAGGGTTAGGGTTAGGGAACGGTACAGTTTAGGGTACAGGTGAGGGTATCACAAAGATTTAGAATTAACGTACGTGTTAGGGTATGGTTTAGTGTTAGTGTACGGGTTAGGATTAGGGTATGTGTTGGGGTAAGGATTCAGGTAAGGTTTAGGGTCGGGGTTAGGGAATGGGTACGGTTTAGGGTACAGGTTAGTTTACGACAACGGTTTAGGGTTAGCATACATGTTATGGTACTGGTTAACTTTAGTGTACAGGTTAGGATTACGGTATGGGTTGGGGTAAGGATTTGGGTAAGGTTTAGTGTTAGGGTTAGGGAATGGGTACGTTCTAGGGTACAGGTTAGGTTACGACAACGGTTTAGAGTTAGCCTACGTGTTTTTGTACGGGTTAGTGTCAGTGTAAGGGTTAGGATTAGGTTACAGGTTAGGGTAAGGCTTCAGGTAAGTGTTAGGTTTAGGGTTATGGTTAGCATTAGGGTTAGGGAATGGGTACGGTTTAGGATACAGTTTAGGGTACGACAACGGTTTAGGATTAGCATACGTGTTAGGGTACGGGTTACAGTTAGTGTACGGGTTAGCATTAGGGTACAGGTTAGGGTAAGGTTTCAGATAAAAGTTAGGGTTAGGATTAGGGTCATGGTAAGGGGATGGGTACAGGTCAGGGGACGACAACGGGTATGGGTTAGTGTTAGGATTAGGTTATGGGTTCGGGTAAGGGTTACGGTTAGGGTTAGGGAACCGGTATGGTTTAGGGTACAGGTTAGGGTACGACAACGGTTTAGGGTTAGTGTACGTGTTAGGGTATGGCTTAGTGTTAGTGTACGGGTTACAATTAGGGTATGGGTTACGGTAAGGCTCTGGGTAAGGGTTAGGTTTAGGTTTACGGTTAGGTTTAGGGAACCGGTAGGGTTTAGAGTCCAGGTTAGTGTATGGCAATGGTTTAGGGTTAGCGTACATGTTAGGGTATGGCTTAGTGTTAGTGTACGGGTTAGCGTTAGGGTACGAGTTAGGGTAAGGCTCCAGGTAAAAGTTAGGGTTAGGATTAGGGTTATGGTAAGGGGATGGGTACAGGTCAGGGGACGACAACGGGTATGAGTTAGTGTTAGGATTAGGTTATGGGTTCGGGTAAGGGTTACGGTTAGGGAACGGGTACTGTTTAGGGTACAGGTCTGGGTACGCCAATGGTTTAGGGTTAGCGTACGTGTTAGGGTATGGCTTAGTGTTAGTGTACAGGTTACGATTAGGATACGGGTTAAGGTAAGGCTTCGGGTAAGGGTTAGGGTATGACAAAGGTTTAGGGTTAGCATACGTGTTAGGGTACAGGTTAGGATTAGGGTATGGGTTAGGGTAAAGCTTCAGGTAAGGGTTAGGTTTAGGGTTATGGAATGGGTGCGGTTTAGGTACAGGTTAGGATACCACAATGGTTTAGGTTTAGAGTACGTGTTAGGCTACGGGTTAGTGTTAGTGTACGGGTTAGGATTAGGTTAGGGGTTAAGGTAAGGCTTCGGATAAGGGTTAGGGAATGGGTATGATTTAGGGTACAGGTTAGTGTGCAACAAAGGTTTATGGTTAGTGTACGTGTTAGGGTACAGTTTAGGATTAGGGTATGGGTTAGGGTAAGGCTTCGGGTAAGGGTTAGGGAACGGGTGCAGTTTAGGTACAGGTTAGGGTCCAACAATGGTTTAGTGTTAGCGTATGTGTTAGGGTATGGGTTAGGGAATGAGTGCACTTTAGGGTACAGTTAGGGGATGACAAAGTTTTAGGTTTAGCATACGTATTAGGGTACGGGTTAGGATTAGGGTCTGGGTTAGGGTAAGGTTTCGGGTAAGGGTTAGTGTTAGCGTTAGGGTTAGGGAACGGTTATGGTTTAGGGTACAGGTTAGGGTACGACAACGCTTTAGTGTTAGCATACATTTTAGAGTGCAGGTTAGTGTAAGTGTATGGGTTAGGATTTGGGCACAGTTTAAGGTAAGGCTTCGGGTAAGTTTTAAGGTTCGGGTTAGGGTTAGGGTTACAGAATGGGTACGGTTTAGGGTTCAGGTTAGGGCAGCACAACAGTTTAGGGTTATCATATGTGTTAGGGTATGGTTTAGTGTTAGTGTTCGTGTTAGGATTAGGGTACGGGTTGGGGTAAAGATTTGGGTAAGGGTTAAGTTTAGGGTTAGGGAATGGATACGGTTTAAGGTACAGGTTTTAGTATGACAACAGTTTAGGGTAAGGGTTAGTGTTAGTGTATGGGTTAGGATTAGGGTACTTGTTAGGGTAAGGCTTCAGGTAAGTGTTAGGGATAGGTTTAGGGTTAGGGTTAGGGAACGGGTATGGTTTAGTATAAAGTTTAGGGTATGACAACGGTTCAGGGTTTGTGTATGTGTTAGGGTACGGGTTAGTGTTAGTGTACTGGTTAGGATTAGGGTACATGTTAGGATAAGGCTTCGGGTACATGTTAGGATACAACAAACCTTTAGGGTTATAAATTGCGTTAGCGTTCATGTTAGTGTTAGTGGACGGGTTAGGATTAGGGTACGGGTTAGGGTAAAGCTTCGGTTAAGGTTTAGAATTAGTTATAGAGTTAGCGTTAGGGTTATGGAACGGGTACGGTTTAGGGTACAGGTTAGGGTACGAGAAGAGTTTAGTGTTAGCGTACGTGTTAGGGTATGGGTTAGTGCTAGTGTACGTGTTAGGATTAGGGTACAGGTTAGGGTAAGGCTTCGGGTAAGGGTTAGGGTTAGAGTTTGGGAATGGGCACGGTTAATGGTACAGTTTAGTGTATGACAAATGTTTAGGGTTAGTGTATGTGTTAGGGTATGGGTTAGTGTTAGTGTATGGTCAGGATTAGGGTACAGGTTAGTGTAAGGCTTCGGGTAAGGGTTAGGGTTAGGGAACGCGTACAGTTTAGGGCACAGAGTAGGGTACGACAATGGTTTAGGGTTAACGTACGTGTTAGGGTATGGGTTAGTGTTAGGTTACAGGTTAGGATTAGGGTTCGGGTTAGTATAAGGCTTCGGGTAAGGTTTACAGTTAGGGTTAGGGAACGGGTACAGTTTAGGGTACAGGTAAGTGTATGACAACGGTTTAGTGTTAGCATACGTGTTAGTGTACGGGTTAGGATTAGGGTACGGGTTATATTAAGGCTTCAGGTAAGGTTTAGGTTTAGGGTTTGTGTTAGCGTTAGGGTTAGGGTTAGGGAAAGGGTACGGTTTAGGGTACGAAAACGGTTTATGGTTAGCGTATGTGTTAGGGTAAGGCTTCGGGTAAGTGTTAGCATTAGGTCTAGGCTTAGGGTTAGGGTTAGGTAACAGGTACGGTTTAGGGTACAGGTTAGGGTACAACAACAGTTTAGGGTTAGTGTACATGTTCGGGTATGGGATAGTGTTAATGTACAGGTTACCATTAGGTTATGGGTTAGGGTTAGGGGATGAGTGCGGTTTAGGGTACAGTTAGGGGATGACAAAGGTTTAGGTTTAGCATACGTGTTAGGGTATGGGTTAGTTTTAGTGTACGGGTTAGGATTAGGGTATGGGTTAGGGTAAGGCTTTGGGTAAGGGTTAGGGTTAGGGAGCGGACGTTGTTTAGTGTACAGGTTAGGGTACAACAACAGTTCAAGGTTAGCGTATGTGTTAGGGTACGGGTTAGTGTTAGTATTCGGGTTAGGATTAGGGAATGGGTTACTGCAATGCTCTGGGTAAGGGTTAGGTTTAGGATTAGTGTTAGGTTTAGGGAATGGGTACGGTTTAGGGTACAGGTTAGGGTACAACAACTGTTTAGTGTTAGTATCCATGTTAGTGTACGGGTTAGGATTAGTGTATTGGTTATAGTAAGGCTTCGGGTAAGGTTTAGGCTTAGGGTTTGGGTTAACATTAGGGTTAGGGTGAGGGAAAGGGTACCTTTTAGGGTACAGGTTACGGTACGACAGTGGTTTATGGTTAGCGTATGTGTTAGGGTGTAACCATTAGGGTGTAACCAGTAGTTAGTGTTAGTGTACGGGTTAGGATTAGGGTACGGGTAAGGGTAAGGCTTCAGATAAATATTAGGTTTAGTGTTATGGTTAGGATTAGGATTAGGGAATGGTTACGGTTTAGGGTACAGTTTAGGGTACGACAACGGTTTAGGGTTAGCCTATGTGTTAGGTGTCAGGGTAGTGTTAGTGTACAGGTTAGGATTAGGGTACGGGTTAGCATAAGGCTTTGGGTAAGGGTTAGGGTTAGGGTAAATTTTAGGGTATGACAACAGTTTACGGTTAGTGTACCTGTTAGGGTACGGTTTAGTCTTAGTGTACAGGTTAGCATTAGGGTATGGGTTAGACTAAGGCTTCATGTAAGGGTTAGGTTTAGGGTTAGGATTAGGGTTACGGTTAGGTTTAGGGAACGTGTACGGTTTAATGTACAGGTTAGGGTACGACAACGGTTTAGGGTTAGCGTATGTGTTAGGGTACGGGATAGTGTTAGTGTACGTGTTAGGATTAAGCTATGGGTTAGGGTAAGGTTTTGGGTAAGGGTTAGGGTTAGGGAACGGGTACGGTTTAGTGTACAGGTTAGGGTATGACAATGGTTTCGGGTTAGCGTACGTGTTAGGGTATGGGTTGGTGTTAGTGTAATGGTTAGGATTGGGTTACAGGTTCGGATAAGGCTTCAGGTAAGGGTTAGGGATAGGGATAGGGATAGGGAACGTGAATGGTTTAGGGTACAATTTAGGGTATGACAACGGTTTAGGGTTAGAGTAAGTGTTAGGGTACTTGTTAGTGTTAGTGTATGGGTTTGGATTAGCGTACTGGTTAGTTTAAGGCTTTGGGTAAGGTTTAGGGTTAGAGTTAGAGTTAGGGTTAGGGAACAGGTACAGTTCAGGGTTAGGGTTAGTGTTAGGGTTAGGGAATGGGTACGTTTTAGGATATGGCAACAGTTTAGTGTTAGCATACATGTTAGGATTAGGGTAGAGGTTAGGGTAAGGCTTTGGGTAAGGGTTAGGGTTACGGTTAGGGTTTGGGAATGGGTACAGTTTATGGTACAGGATAGTGTACGACAAAGTTTTAGGGTTAGTGTATGTTTAAGTGTATGGGTTAGTGTTAGTGTACGGGTCAGGATTAGGGTACGGGTTAGTGTAAGGCTTCGGGTAAGGGTTAGGTTTAGGGATAGGGTTAGTGTTAGGGAGTGGGTATGGTTTAGCGTACAGGTTAGAGCATGACAATGGTTTAAGTTTAGCCTACATGTTAGGGTATGGGTTAGTGTTAGTGTTCGGGTTAGGATTAGGGTAGGGGTTACTGTAAGGCTCTGGGTAAGGTTTAGGGAACCGGTACGGTCTAAAGTACAGGTTAGCATACGACCAAGGTTTAGGGTTAGCATACGAGTTAGGGTATGGGTTAGTGTTTGTGTTCGGGTTAGGATTAGGTTACGGGTTGGGGTAAGGCTTCGGATAAGGGTTAGGGAATGGGTACATTTTCGGGTACAGGTTAGGGTATGACAATGATTTAGGGTTAGAATATGTGTTAGGGTATGGGTTAGTGTTAGTGTGCAGGTTAGTATTAGGGTATGTATTAGGGTAAGGCTTCTGGTAAGGGTTAGGGTTAGGGAATGTGTATGATTTAGGGTACAGTTTAGGGTACAAAAACAGTTTAGAATTAGCGTACATGTCAGGGTACAGGTTACTGTTAGTGTATAAGTTAGGATTAGGGTATGGGTTAAGGAAAGACTTCGGGTAAGGTTTAGGGTTCGGGTTAGGGAACGGGTATGGTTTAGGGTCCAGGTTAGGGTACGACAATGCTTTAGGGTTAGCATACGTGTTAGTGTATGCTTCAGGAGTAGGGTGCGGGTTATGGTAAGGCTTCGGGTAAGGGTTAGGTTTAGGGTTCGGGTTAGGGAACGGGTACGGTTTAGGGTGCAGGTTAGGGTACGACAACGGTTTAGGGTTAGCGTACGTGTTAGGGTACAGGTTAGTGTTAGTGTACGGGTTACGATTTGGTACGGGTTAAGGTAAGGCTTCGGGTAAGGGTTAGGGTTAGGGAACGGGTACGATTTAGGGTACAGGTTAGTGTGCGACAACGGTTTAGGGTTAGCGTACGTGTTTGTGTATGGGATAGTGTTAGTGTATGGGTTAGGATTAGGTTATGGGTTAGGGTAAGGCTTCGGTTAAGGGTTAGGGTTAGAGTTAGGGTAAGTGTTAGGGAAATGGTACGTTTTAGGGTACAGGTTAGTGTACGAGAAAGGTTTATGGTTAGCGTACGTGTTAGGGTACGGGTTAGGGGTACGGAATGGGTACGGTTTAGGGTTCATGTTAGGGTATGACAATGGGTTAGATTTAGGGTATGTGTTAGGGTATGGGTTAGTGTTAGTGTATGAGTTATGATTAGGGTACTGTTTAGGGTAAGGCTTAGATTAAGGATTAGGTTTATGGCCAGGGTTAGGTTTAGGGAATGGGTTTGTTTCAGGGTACAGGTTACGTTTCGACAAGACGTTCGTGTTAGGGTACATGTTAGTTTGTGGGTTAGTGTTAGTGTATGGGTTAGGATTAGGGTACCGTTTAGTGTGAGGGTTAGGGTTAGGGTTAGGGAATGGGTGAATAGCAGTGCCCCGGTGCTCCATATAAAATGATGGAAATATCAAATGGAAGTGTTAGAAACATCTTATCTTACCTGAGCCTTATACACTGCTGTATGTTAATTACAGTTTGGCTCACATATGTGTTCATTGAAGTTACAATGTTCTGTATTTCTGTTACTGATCCTCCAGAGTGGGCTGCAACAAGGCTCCCCTTGCCCAGTGTCATTTGAGCCACCAGATCGAGACTGAGTTTGGTTCAGAAGCAAGGGAAAATTTATAGTTTGTTCAGAGAATGGAGAGGTGAGAGCGTGCACTCCCACGCAGGCTGTGGGCTGGGCTGCTGTGTAGGGATCCCAGGAGTGTCAGTGGGAGGGAGGGGGCGGAGCTCTTGAGGGCCGAGTTGGCTGCAGCTGAGGCTGTATGTCGCGGAGTCTGCATGGGGCCCCGGGAGGTGAAGTGTCGACCCAGCCATTCTGTACTAGGAAATCGGGTCTGCAGTGCCGGGTGTGGGACCGCTGCACGTGGAACCCGTGAAATTAGACAAAGCACAAAGGAAAAAAAGGTTAGACTTTATTTTATTGCCCAGATTCTATTTTTATCTCCCAGGTATTTTTCATGCGCTTTGCCAGTGACAAACCCCTCCCGTGCCTTTTGTCCCATTCCTCATTCTTGGGGCACTGTGGATGTAGACCCCTCTTCTATAACTGCTTCGTGCTGAGTTGGGAGTCCTCATATTCGGGGGAAGGGGCAGAACTTCTCCCCAGCAGCCTGCTGCTGTGATTGATTGTCCCCAGGCCTCCTGCCTCACTGCTCGTCCACTGAGCATCAGCATTGGAAGTGTTATAGATTCTAATGAACTTTAAGGGTCCAGGAAAGAGATACGCAGAGATGCTGGGGGGACCAGTTTTACCCTGCCCCACATTTGTTCGGCCACCTTATGCTGACGGATTCTGCCAGTGTAGATGCTCTGACCAGTAGTCTGTGCTTTCTTCAATTAGGCCTCTGAATTAATGTACAAACAGCACCAGATGTCAGAGCCCTGCCTGCTTAACTCCCAGACAGTCTAGGGCTGGTGGTGATCCAGGACCATGTCGGCCACTGAGTCAACGGTCTTTTGAAGTAGCTGGGAGTCCAGCTGGTCTCATGGGCTGCCATCATGGTGGTATCTGTAGGTTTTCTATGGTGACACCATGATATACGGTTACACCGCCAAGCTTATTAGCTTCCGTCTGGGTGCAGTACATCCTGCAATCAGTAGTCTGCTCTTTTGGGGCACACTCTTGTTGTTTTATGAGAGAAACTCCAGGTCAAGTGATGGTCACACGAGTCATCACGGGGGCCCGTTGTCCCGGATTGTCTCTCTGGATGTTAGAGTTGGACGGCCTCCTCACTCGAGGTCAGTGTGCCCACGGAGGGAACCCTGCAACTTCAGGGCATGGTGGGTGGATAGGATCACCTCATGGGGTCCATTTCCCTTAGGAGGGAGCTGGCCTTGCGGGCTACTGATTTCCAGGTTTTTAGATACCCTCAGTACCCTGGCTGGATGGGGTGGCGGGCAAGCCCTTGGTGACTGTAGTTTCTCCTACCTGGAGGGCATTCTTGCATTATTCCATTTCAAGTGGTCCCAGTTTTTGCAATAATACTCCAATGGCGAGTCACCTTTCACCGGGAATGTAAAGATCAATGGGTTTAGCTAAATTAGGCAGATCCAGGGCAAGGGTCTGAATTGACTGCTCTTTCCATTCTTGAAAGGCCACTTGTGGATTCTATTCAAAAGGATCATCATCATTTCCTTTCAGTGTTTCATATAGAGGCCCAGCTAGTAGACTGTACTTAGGGATCCAGAAGCAGCAAACTCTGGCCTCCCCAGGAACCCCTAAGCTGTCTTCTAGTTTTAGAAAGGGGTAAGGCTGCAAATGGTTTCTTCCCTTTCCTGGGATGGGCTTCTCCGACCTTCTGTGAGAATGAAGCCCAGGCAGGTCACCGTAGTCTGTGATATTTGAGCTGTTTCTTGGATAACTTCTATCCTTTATTGGCTTGGTAGTTCAGAGGTCTCCTTAGTAGGGCTGGAAATCAGAATATCATCTGCATATTGAAAGAGGGTTCCCTTTCCAGAGATAAAAATTTTAGGTCTTTAGCTAAGCTTTCCCCAAAGATGGTGTGGGAATTTTTGAACCCTTGGGGCAAGATGGCCTGGAAGTATTGTTTTAGTTGTATGTTGAGTCCTGCCACTCACAAGCCAAAATTTCTTGTGATTCTGGGACTAATGGAATACAAAAGAAGGCATCATTGAAGACTAATACAGAATACCATGTCCTGGTGGTTGGTAGAACGACCAGCAGGGTGTAGGAATTAGGAGCAACTGGAAGTACATCCTCGGTGGCTGCACTGACTGTCCTGACATACTTTACCAGGTCCCCAGGCCCATGGGGCTTTCGTGGTCAGGTCCCTCCCAGGATACAGAGCTACCCTTGCAGGTACCGTGGCAGGGCTGGGCACACAGGAACCGTGCACATAGCCCTCATTGCAGAGCAACCCCAGCTCACCTGTCGCTCAGAGCTGACACAGAGCACCTCAGAGCAGGACTTGAACTAACAAACAGCAGTTGCGACAGGTCTGTGACCCTGGGCATCACTCTGTGTGGCCTCCCTCCACCTGGTCTTCCAGAGACTTCCACTGCACCCAGGGCACCAGGCCTCTGTCTCCAACCACCACCCACCCCTCCTCTCCCTGACTCTTGCCTTCCTCTCATTAGGAGAGGGTTTTCTTGAAGTTGTCTCCCACTCATGGGCCAGATAAAATGATTAGAAAACAAGCCAAAGCTGCAGCCCCTTGTCTATCCTGACTCTCAGGAGCCCACACCTGTTCCTTGGCCTGGCCGGTTCAGCAAGTCCCATTTTCTGCAACTGTGAGCCCCTGAGGGGTGATGATTGGCTGACCTGGGCAGCCTTACCGTGCTGGCCAGCCCTCCCCAGGTGTGCCTGGGTTGAGATCAATATAAATACCACTCCAGGCAGCAAGAACCCCTGCAGCTGTGCCTGACGCCATTTTCTCTGCCCTGTCAGCAGTCTCGGGGCTGGGCTGGTGGGAGGGAGTGAGAGGCCACGGCTTTGTGGGTGGCCCAGTGTGAGTGGGGCTCTGCTGGACTTTCTGCAGCAGTTGCCAGGCTGCCACCTGCTAAAGAAGAGGATGTGTCACCCATACCTGCTGCTGGAATTTCTCCCTGGGCAGAGGTGAGGAAGGAAAAAAGCAGTGGGGGCAGGGACAGGACGGGTATCTCAGGCAGGGAAATGGAAATCTTCCAGAAGAGCACCCAGGGCCAGGACCATCCTGGCTGGCCTGCAGGCACCAAGTCAGCTGGCATGCTGTCACTCGTGTGGCTCCATGGCCCTTCCTCTAGGCTTTCAAGTCCTTGTATATATTCAGGTGTTTTACCTGGGAAGGGTGGGAACAGTTCAGCAGCAACTGGCCTGGGGCTCAGCTCACATTTACTCACAGATGCCTCAGCACGGTGCCCCAGCTTTGTAATGAGGACGCTTGTTGTGTGGGGGCTGCTGGCTGAATGGGAGACAATATATTCAGGAAAAAACGCATACGCCCTTTTTGGCCAAGTGCATCATTGTCGACGTTCTGCCTCTTTTCCTATGCTTTAAATGCAATTCCAGTCTACCTCCTGAAATCGGTTTCCTGCAATTCTGTCCCGCTTTCAAGTCCTCTTGTTAGCCTTACTTCAATATATTTCTGGAGGATAACTGTCATTTATAACTCTGCAAGTGTGTGAATTACAGGGTCCCTGAGCTCCTTTCTTCAACTCGCTTTCTTGTGAGCTGGCCGCAAAACAGCAGGATTGCTTCAGGCCCTAATCTGGTTTCAGCACGGCACGCTGAGCCTCTGGTTATTTCCTCTTCCTGGTGGGAAATGAGAGTTAAATTTGCCCGTCCAGACACCTCCAGCTAGTCTCTCATTGGTTCTCCCGATTCCTGTTCATCTTCCGCAGAAATTGCAAAGTGGGCCAAACAGGACGTTAAAGGCACTGACTCTCCAAGTGGGGAGAGTGTTAGTAAAGTGTCTGGAATATTGAACCCGAGTACCAGGGGACGAAAACTGAGATACATTTAAAAACGTTTCCCGAAAAAAATGGTGGTCTATACTCTGGGTTCCCCATATATGTTTTAGCTGAAGTAAGACTCCCTTAAACCTGGAGAGTTGTCACCCATGGAATGGGTACCAAGCAATATGACTTCAAAGAGTCTGCATTTGCTCACCAAACCTCACCAATCCTATCAGCCCCAAGTATCCAGCCTTATGTGTCACCCAGCTCTGGATGTAGATGTGGTAAATACAGGTTGCATAACAAACCCTGAATGAATTATTAAAGGATTGCTCTCTATTTCACTGTCATTGTGTTTTTTTCAAGAAATTTATTTTTATAATGGGATTTAGCTGATTTTCACTGCTGCGTTTACGCCGATGTACACACGCTTGATTCTCTTATGGAGACATATAAATCCATAGGTTTTAAGATTCTTACTACTCAGGTATATTCTTAGGCATTTAATATGGGGTGTTGAGTCCACTTCGTTGAGCAAGGAGTAGCTCTTGTCTATTACATATTTGGCATATGGAATGGTATCTGTGCTAATTTCAATCTCTGGTTTTATGCAGCACCCCAACTCACCTTTCCCCTTAAGCAAGCATAAGTTGGTTTTCTACATTTGAGACCCTGTTCTGATTTGTAATTCAGTTCCTGTGTAGCCAAGTTTACATTCCGTGCAGTAGTGATATCTTATGATATTTCCTTTTCTGTGTGACTTATTTCACTTAGAATCATCGTATCTGAATCCACTCATTATGCTGCTACGGGCCTGATGACATAGATTTCATTGCTGAGTGATATTACATTGTACGTAAGTACCAAAACTTCCTTATCCATTTTTCGCTTTCTGTGATATTGAACTTGTACCGTAAACGAGGTTCTTGTCAACAGAGCCGTCCCAAAGTTTGGGGTGGCTGTGTACTTTTGATTTTAATTTCCCTAAGCTATAGGACCATAAGTGGAAGTGCCCTAGGCTCTGTTGCTTTGTTTTTTAGATGTTTCAGGAAACACCATACACTTCTCCAGAGTGGCTGTTGGCAAGTTACATCCCGCCCATCAGCATAACAAGGCTCCCAGTTCTCCATGGCCTGTCCTGCCTTTCTGGATTTTACACTTTTTTCAGATGGCCCTTTTGACCGGGGGGCAGTGAGACTTCATTGTAGTGCAGATTTCCTTTGCAAGCTTGCTTGGTTAGCCAAAAAGGGCGTATGCGTTTTTTCCTGAATATATTCAGGAAAAAACGCATACGCCCTTTTTGGCCAAGTGCATCATTGTGGACGTTCTGCCTCTTTTCCTATGCTTTACATGCAATTCCAGTCTACCTCCTGAAATCCGTTTCCTGCAATTCTGCCCCCGTTTCAAGTTCTCTTGGCAGCCTTACTTCAATATATTTTTGGACGATAGCTGTCATTTATAACTCTGCAGGTTTGTGAATTACAGTGCCCCTGAGCTCCTTTCTTCAACTCGCTTTCTTGTGAGCTGGCCGCAGCACCGCAGGATTGCTTCAGGCCCTAGTGTGGTTCCGGCATGGCACGCTGAGCCTTTCATTAATTCCTCTTCCTGGTGGGAAATGAGAGTTAAATTTGCCTGTCCAGACACCTCCAGCTAGTCTCTCATTGATTCTCCCTATTCCTGTTCATTTTCCGCAGAAATGGCAAACTGGGCCAAACAAGAGATTAAAGGCACTGACTCTCCAAGTGGGGAGAGTGTTAGTAAAGGATCTGGAATGTTGCACCCGAGTACCAGGGGACAATAACTGAGACACATTTGAACACGTTTCCCGATCACACGGTGGATCATACTCTGGGTTCCACATGCATGTTTTAGCTGAAGGAAGAATCCCTTAAACCTGGAGAGTGGAGACCCATGGAATGGGTACCATGCAATATGACTTCAAAGGGTCTGCATTTCCTCACCGAACCTCACCAATCCTATAACTGCTGCACTTATGCCGCTGTACACACGCTTGATTCTCTTTCAGAGACGTATAAATCCATAGGTTTTAAGATTCTTACTAGTCAGGTATATTCTTAGGCGTTTAATATCGGGTGTTGAGTCCACTTCGTTGAGCAAGGAGTAGCTCTTGTCTATTAATTGTTTGGCTTATGGAACGATATCTGTGCCAATTTCAATCTCTGGTTTCATGCAGCACCCCGACTCACCTTTCCCCTTAAGCAAGCATAAGTTGGTTTTCTACACATGAGACCCTGTTCTGTTTTGTATTTCAGTTCCTGTGTAGCCAAGTTTACATTCCATGTATTCGTGCTATCTTATGATGTTTCTTTTTCTGTGTGACTTATTTCACTTAGAATCACCGTACCTGAATCCACTCATTATGCTGCTACGGGCCAGATGACATAGATTTCATTGCTGAGTGATATTGCATTGTATGTAAGTACCACAACTTCTTTATCCATTTTTCGCTTTCTGCGATTTTGAACTTGTACCGTAAACGAGGTTCTTGTCAACAGAGCCGTCCCAAACTTGGGGTGGCTGTGTCTTTTTGATTTTAATTTCCCTAAGCTATAGGACCGTAAGTGGAAGTGCCCTAGGCTCTGTTGCTTTGTTTTTTAGATGTTTCAGGAAACACCATACACTTCTCCAGAGTGGCTGTTGGCAATTTACATGCCGCCCATCAGCATAACAAGGCTCCCAGTTCTCCATGGCCTGTCCTGCCTTTCTGGATTTTACACTTTTTTCAGATGGCCCTTTTGACCGGGGGGGGGGGGGGGGGGCAGTGAGACTTCATTGTAGTGCAGATTTCCTTTGTAAGCTTGCTTGGTTGGCCAAAAAGGACGTATGCGTTTTTTCCTGAATATATTCAGGAAAAAACGCATACGCCCTTTTTGGCCAAGTGCATCATTGTGGACGTTCTGCCTCTTTTCCTATGCTTTCAATGCAATTCCAGTCTACCTCCTGAAATCGGTTTCCTGCAATTCTGCCCCGCTTTCAAGTCCTCTTGGCAGCCTTACTTCAATATATTTTTGGACGATAGCTGTCATTTATAACTCTGCAGGTTTGTGAATCACAGTGCCCCTGAGCTCCTTTCTTCAACTCGCTTTCTTGTGAGTTGGCCGCAACACCGCAGGATTGCTTCAGGCCCTAGTGTGGTTCCGGCATGGCACACTGAACCTTTGGTTAATTCCTCTTCCTGGTGGGAAATGAGAGTTAAATTTGCCCGTCCAGACACCTCCAGCTAGTCTCTCATTGGTTCCGCCTATTTCTGTTCATCTTCTGCAGAAATTGCAAACTGGGCCAAACAGGAGGTTAAAGGCACTGACTCTCCAACTGGAGAGAGTGTTAGTAAAGCGTCTGGAATGTTGCACCCGAGTACCAGGGGACGAAAACTGAGACACATTTGAACACGTTTCCCGATCACACGTTGGATCATACTCTGGGTTCCACATGCATGTTTTAGATGAAGGAAGAATCCCTTAAACCTGGAGAGTTGAAACCCATGGAATGGGTACCATGCAATATGACTCCAAAGGGTCTGCATTTGCTCACTGAACCTCAGCAATCCTATCACTACTGCGCAATGCCGCTGTACACACGCTTGATTCTCTCTCGGAGACATATAAATCCATAGGTTTTAAGATTCTTACTAGTCATGTATATTCTTAGGCGTTTAATATGGGGTGTTGAGTCCACTTCGTTGAGCAAGGAGTAGCTCTTGTCTATTACATGTTTGGCTTATGGAACTATATCTGTGCCAATTTCAAACTCCAGTTTCATGCAGCACCCCGACTCACCTTTCCCCTTAAGGAAGCATAAGTTGGTTTTCTACATTTGAGACCCTGTTCTGTTTTGTAATTCAGTTCCTGTGTAGCCAAGTTTACATTCCGTGTATTAGTGATATCTTATGATGTTTCTTTTTCTGTGTGAGTTATTTCACTTAGAATCATCATACCTGAATCCACTCATTATGCTGCTATGGGCCTGATGACATAGATTTCATTGCTGAGTGATATTGCATTGTACGTAAGTACCACAACTTCTTTATCCATTTTTCACTTTCTGCGAAATTGAACTTGTACCGTAAACGAGGTTCTTGTAAACAGAGGCGTCCCAAACTTTGGGGTGGCTGTGTCTTTTTGATTTTAATTTCCCTTAGCTATAGGACCATAAGTGGAAGTGCCCTAAGCTCTGTTGCTTTGTTTTTTAGGTGTTTCAGGAAACACCATACACTTCTCCAGAGTGGCTGTTGGCAATTTACATGCTGCCCATCAGCATAAGAAGGCTCCCAGTTCTCCATGGCCTGTCCTGCCTTTCTGGATTTTACACTTTTTTCAGATGGCCCTTTTGACGGGGGGCAGTGAGACTTCATTGTAGTGCAGATTTCCTTTGTAAGCTTGCTTGGTTGACCAAAAAGTGCGAATGCGTTTTTTCCTGAATATATTCAGGAAAAAACACATATGCACTTTTTGGCCAAGTGAATCATTGTGGACGTTCTGCCTCTTTTCCTATGCTTTACATGCAATTCCAGTCTACCGCCTGAAATCGGTTTCCTGCAATTCTGCCCCGCTTTCAAGTCCTCTTGTCAGAATTACTTCAATGTATTTTTGGACGATAGCTGTCATTTATAACTCTGCAGGTTTGTGAATTACAGTGCCCCTGAGCTCCTTTCTTCAACTCGCTTTCTTGTGAGCTGGCCGTAACACTGCAGGATTGCTTCAGGCCCTAGTGTGGTTCCGGCATGTCACGCTGAGCCTTTGGTTAATTCCGCTTCCTGGTGGGAAATGAGAGTTAAATTTGCCCGTCCAGACACCTCCAGCTAGTCTCTCATTGGTTCTCCCTATTCCTGTTCATTTTCCGCAGAAATTGCAAACTGGGCCAAACAGGAGGTTAAAGGAACTGACTCTCCAAGTGGGGAGAGTGTTACTAAATCGTCTGGAATGTTGCACCCGAGTACCAGGGGATGAAAAATGAGACACATTTGAACACGTTTCCCGATCACACGGTGGATCATACTCTGGGTTCCACATGCATGTTTTAGTTGAAGGAAGAATCCCTTAAACCTGGAGATTTGAGACCCATGGAATGGGTACCATGCAATATGACTTCAAAGGGTCTGCATTTGCTCACCGAACCTCACCAATCCTATCACTTCTGCGTTTATGCCGCTGTACACGTGCTTGATTCTCTTTCGGAGACATATAAATCCAGAGGTTTTAAGATTCTTACTAGTCAGGTATATTCTTAGGCGTTTAATATGCGGTGTTGAGTCCACTTCGTTGAGCAAGGAGTAGCTCTTGTCTATTACATATTTGGCTTATGCAATGATATCTGTGCTAGTTTCAATCTCTGGCTTTATGCAGCACCCCAACTCACCTTTCCCCTTAAGCAAGCATAAGTTGGTTTTCTACATTTGAGACCCTGTTCTGTTTTGTATTTCAGTTCCTGTGTAGCCAAGTTTACATTCCATGTATTCGTGATATCTTATGATGTTTCTTTTTCTGTGTGACTTATTTCACTTAGAATCACCGTACCTGAATCCACTCATTATGCTGCTATGGGCCAGATGACATAGATTTCATTGCTGAGTGATATTGCATTGTAAGTAAGTACCACAACTTCTTTATCCATTTTTCGCTTTCTGCGATTTTGAACTTGTACCGTAAACGAGGTTCTTGTCAACAGAGCCGTCCCAAACTTTGGGGTGGCTGTGTCTTTTTGATTTTAATTTCCCTAAACTATAGGACCGTAAGTGGAAGTGCCCTAGGCTCTGTTGCTTTGTTTTTTAGATGTTTCAGGAAACACCATACACTTCTCCAGAGTGGCTGTTGGCAATTTACATCCCGCCCATCAGCATAACAAGGCTCCCAGTTCTCCATGGCATGTCCTGCCTTTCTATATTTTACACTTTTTTCAGATGGCCCTTTTGACAGGGGGGCAGTGAGACTTCATTGTAGTGCAGATTTCCTTTGTAAGCTTGCTTGGTTGGCCAAAAAGGACGTATGCGTTTTTTCCTGAATATATTCAGGAAAAAACGCATACGCCCTTTTTGGCCAAGTGCATCATTGTGAACGTTCTGCCTCTTTTCCTATGCTTTACATGCAATTCCAGTCTACCTCCTGAAATCGGTTTCCTGCAATTCTGCCCCGCGTTCAAGTCCTCTTGGCAGCCTTACTTCAATATATTTTTGGACGATAGCTGTCATTTATAACTCTGAAGGTTTGTGAATTAGAGTGCCCCTGAGCTCCTTTCTTCAACTCGCTTTCTTGTGAGGTGGCCGCAACACCACAGGATGGCTTCAGGCCCTAATCTTGTTCCGGCACGGCACGCTGAGCCTTTGGTTAATTCCTCTTCCTGGTGGGAAATGAGGGTTAAATTTGCCCGTCCAGACACCTCCAGCTAGTCTCTCATTGGTTCTCCCTATTCCTGTTCATTTTCCGTAGAAATTGCAAACTGGGCCAAACAGGAGGTTAAAGGCACTGACTCTCCAAGTGGGGAGAGTGTTAGTAAAGCGTCTGGAATGTTGCACCCGAGAACCAGGGGACAAAAACTGAGACATATTTGAACACGTTTCCCGATCACACGGTGGATCATACTCTGGGTTCCACATGCATGTTTTAGCTGAAGGAAGAATCCCTTAAACCTGGAGAGTTGAGACCCATGGAATGGGTACCATGCAATATGACTTCAAAGGGTCTGCAATTGCTCACCTTACCTCACCAATCCTATGACTGCTGCACTTATGCCACTGTACACACGCTTGATTCTCTTTCAGAGACATATAAATCTATAGGTTTTAAGATTCTTACTAGTCATGAATATAATTAGGCGTTTAATATGGGGTGTTGAGTCCACTTCGTTGAACAAGGAGTAGCTCTTGTCTATTACATATTTGGCTTATGGAACGGTATCTGTGCTAATTTCAATCTCTGGTTTTATGCAGCACCCCAACTCACCTTTCCCCTTAAGCAAGCATAAGTTGGTTTTCTACATTTGAGACCCTGTTCTGTTTTGTAATTCAGTTCCTCTGTAGCCAAGTTTACATACCGTGTAGAAGTGATATCTTATGATGTTTCTTTTTCTCTGTGACTTATTTCACTTAGAATCATCGTACCTGAATCCACTCATTATGCTGCTACGGGCCTGATGACATAGATTTCATTGCTGAGTGATATTGCATTGTACGTAAGTAGCACAACTTCTTTATCCATTTTTCGCTTTCTGTGATATTGAACTTGTACCGTAAACGAGGTTCTTGTAAACAGAGTCGTCCCAAACTTTGGGGTGGCTGTGTCTTTTTGATTTTAATTTCCTTAAGCTATAGGACCATAAGTGGAAGTGCCCTAGGCTCTGTTGCTTTGTTTTTTAGATGTTTCAGGAAACACCATACTCTTCTCCAGAGTGGCTGTTGGCAATTTACATGCCACCCATCAGCATAACAAGGCTCCCAGTTCTCCATGGCCTGTCCTGCCTTTCTGGATTTTACACTTTTTTCAGATGGCCCTTTTGACCGGGGGGCAGTGAGACTTCATTGTAGTGCAGATTTCCTTTGCAAGCTTGCTTGGTTGGCCAAATAGGGCATATGCGCTTTTTCCTGAATAAATTTAGAAAAAACGCATACGTCCTTTTTGGCCAAGTGCCTCCTTGTGGACGTTCTGCCTCTTTTCCTATGCTTTAAATGCAATTCCAGTCTACCTCCTGAAATCGGTTTCCTGCAATTCTGCCCCGCTTTCAAGTCCTCTTGGGAGGCTTACTTCAACATATTTTTGGACGATAGCTTTCATTTATAACTCTGCAGGTTTGTGAATAACAGTGCCCCTGAGCTCCTTTCTTCAACTCGCTTTCTTGTGAGATGGCCGCAAAACCGCAGGATTGCTTCAGGCCCTAGTGTGGTTCCAGCACAGCACACTGAGCCTTTGGTTAATTCCTCTTCCTGTTGGGAAATGAGAGTTAAATTTGCCCGTCCAGACACCTCCAGCTAGTCTCTCATTGGTTCTCCTTATTCCTGTTCATCTTACGCAGAAATTGCAAACTGGGCCAAACAGGAGGTTAAAGGCACTGACTCTCCAAGTGGGTAGAGTGTTAGTAAAGCGTCTGGAATGTTGCACCCGAGTACCAGGGGACAAAAACTGAGGCACATTTGAACACGTTTCCCGATCACACGGTGGATCATACTCTGGGTTCCACATGCATGTTTTAGCTGAAGGAAGAATCCCTTAAACCTGGAGAGTTGAGACCCATGGAATGGGTACCATGCAAAATGACTTCAAAGGGTCTGCATTTGCTCACCCAACCTCACCAATCCTATCACTGCTGCGTTTATGCCACTGTACACACACTTGATTCTCTTTTGGAGACATATAAATCCATAGGTTTTAAGATTCTTACTAGTCAGGTATATTCTTAGGCGTTTAATATGGGGTGTTGAGTCCACTTTGTTGAGCAAGGAGTAGCTCTTGTCTATTACATATTTGGCTTATGGAACGATATCTGTGCTAATTTCAATCTCTGGTTTTATGGAGCACCCCAACTCACCTTTCCCCTTAAACAAGCATAAGTTGGTTTTCTGAACTTGAGACCCTGTTCCGTTTTGTAATTCAGTTCATGTATAGCCAAGTTTACATTCCATGCATTAGTGATATCTTATGATGTTTCTTTTTCTGTGTGACTTATTTCACTTAGAATCATCGTGCCTCAATCCACTGATTATGCTGCTACAGGCTTGGTGCCACAGATTTCATTGCTGAGTGGTATTCCGTTGTACCTAAGTACCGCAACTTCTTTATCAATTTTTTGTTCTCTGGAATTTTTAACTTGTACTGTAGAAGAGGTTCCTATAAACAGAGCCGTCCCAAATTTTGGGGTGGCTGTGTCTTTTTTATTTTAATTTCCCTAAGCTATAGTACCATAAATGGAAATGCCCTAGACTCTGTTGCTTTGTTTTTCAGATGTATCAGGAAACACCATACACTTCTCCAGAGTGGCTGTTGGCAATTTACATCCCGCCCATCAGCATAACAATGTTCCTTTTTCCCCATGGCCTGTCTTGTCTTTCTGGATTTTACACTTTTCTCAGATGGCCCTTTAGAACGGGGGGAAGTGAGACTTCATAGTAGTTCGGATTTCCATTGCAAGCTTGCTTGGTTTGCCAAAAAGGGCGTATGTGTTTTTTCCTGAATATATTCAGGAAAAAACTCATACGCCCTTTTTTGCCAAGTGCATCATTGTCGATGTTCTGCCTCTTTTCCTATGCTTTAAATGCAAATCCAGTCTACCTCCTGAAATCGGTTTCCTGCAATTCTGCCCCGCTTTCAAGTCCTCTTCGCAGCCTTACTTCAATATATTTTCGGACGATAGCTGTCATTTATAACTCTGCAGGATTGTGAATTACAGTGCCCCTGAGCTCCTTTCTTCAACTCGCTTTCTTTTGAGCTGGCCGCAACACTGCAGGATGGCTTCAGGCCCTAATCTGGTTCCGGCACGGCACGCTGAGCCTTTGGTTATTTCCTCTTCCTGGCGGGAAATGAGAGTTAAATTTAGCCGTCCAGACACCTCCAACTAGTCTCTCATTGGTTCTCCCTATTCCTGTTCATCTTCCGCAGAAATTGCAAACTGGGCCAAACAGGAGGTTAAAGGCGCTGACTCTCCAAGTGGGGAGAGTGTTAGTAAAGCATCTGGAATGTTGCACCCGAGTACCAGGGGATGAAAACTGAGACATATTTGAACACGTCTCCCGTTCACATGGTTGATCATACTCTGGGTTCCACATGCATGTTTTAGCTGAAGGAAAAATACCTTAAACCTGAGTAGTTGAAACCCGTGGAATGGGTACCATGCAATATGACTTCAAAGGGTCTTCATTTGCTCACCAAACCTCTCCAATCCTATCACTGCTGCGTTTATGCCCATGTACACATGCTTGATTCTCTTTGGAAGACATAGCAATCCATAGGTTTTAAGATACTTACTAGTCAGGTACATTCTTAGGCGTTTAATACGCGGTGTTGAGTCCATTTCGTTGAGCAAGGAGTAGCTCTTGTCTATTCCATATTTGGCTTAAGGAACTTTATCTGTGCTCATTTCAATCTCTGGTTTTATGCAGCACCCCAACTCACCTTTACCCTTAAGCAAGCATAAGTTGGTTTTCTAAATTTGAGACCCTGTTCTATTATGTAATTCAGTTCCTGTGTAGCCAAGTTTACATTCCGTGTATTACTGATATCTTATGATGTTTCCTTTTCTGTGTGACTTATTTCAGTTAGAATCATCATACCTGAATCCACTCATTGTGCTGCTAAGGTCCTGATGACATAGATTTCATTGCTGAGTGATATTGCTTTGTAAGTAAATACTACAACTTCTTTATCCATTTTTCACTTTCTGCGATGTTGAACTTGTACTGTAAACGAGGTTCTTGTAAACAGAGGCGTCCCAAACTTTGGGGTGGCTGTGTCTTTTTGATTTTAATTTCCCTAAGCTATAGGACCATAACTGGAAGTGCCCAAGGCTCTGTTGCTTTGTTTTTTAGATGTTTCAGGAAACACCATACACTTCTCCCGAGTGTCTGTTGGCAATTTACATCCCGCCCATCAGCATAACAAGGCTCCCAGTTCTCCATGGCCTGTCCTGCCTTTCTGGATTTTACACTTTTTTCAGATGGCCCTTTTGACCGGGGGGAAGTGAGACTTCATTGTAGTGCAGATTTCCTTTGCAAGTTTGCTTGGTTAGCCAAAAAGGGCGTATGCGTTTTTTCCTGAATATATTCAGGAAAAAACGCATACGCCCTTTTTGGCCAAGTGCATCATTGTGGACGTTCTGCCTCTTTTCCTATGCTTGAAATGCAATTCCAGTCTACCTCCTGAAATCGGTTTCCTGCAATTCTGCCCCGCTTTCAAGTCGTCTTAGCAGCCTTACTTCAGTATATTTTTGGACGATAGCTGTCATTTATAACTCTGCAGGTTTGTGAATTACAGTGCCCCTGAGCTCCTTTCTTCTACTCGCTTTCTTTTGAGCTGGCCGCAACACCGCAGGATGGCTTCAGGCCCTAATCTGGTTCCGGCACGGCACGCTGAGCCTTTGGTTAATTCCTCTTCCTGGTGGGAAATGAGAGTTAAATTTGCCCGTCCAGACACCTCCAGCTAGTCTCTCATTGGTTCTCCCTATTCCTGTTCATCTTCCGCAGAAATTGCAAACTGGGCCAAGCAGGAGGTTAAAGGCGCTGACTGTCCAAGTGGGGAGAGTGTTAGTAAAGCGTCTGGAATGTTATACCCGAGTACCAGGGGAGGAAAACTGAGACATATTTGAACACGTCTCCCATTCACACGGTTGATCATACTCTGGGTACCACATGCATGTTTTAGCTGAAGGAAGAATACCTTAAACCTGGAGAGTTGAGACCCGTGGAATGGGTACCATGCAATATGACTTCAAAGGGTCTTCATTTGCTCACCGAACCTCTCCAATCCTATCACTGCTGCGTTTATGCCCCTGTACACACGTTTGATTCTCTTTTGGAGACATAGCAATCCATAGGTTTTAAGATACTTACTAGTCAGGTACATTCTTAGGCGTTTAATATGGGGTGTTGAGTCCATTTCGTTGAGCAAGGAGTAGCTCTTGTCTATTCAATATTTGGCTAAAGGAACTTCATCTGTGCTCATTTCAATCTCTGGTTTTATGCAGCACCCCAACTCACCTTTCCCCTTAAGCAAGCATAAGTTGGTTTTCTAAATTTGAGACCCTGTTCTGTTCTGTAATTCAGTTCCTGTGTAGCCAAGTTTACATTCCGTGTATTACTGATATCTTATGATGTTTCTTTTTCTGTGTGACTTATTTCAGTTAGAATCATCATACCTGAATCCACTCATTGTGCTGCTAAGGGCCTGATGACATAGATTTCATTGCTGAGTGGTATTGCTTTGTAAGTAAATACCACAACTTTTTTATCCATTTTTCACTTTCTGCGATGTTGAACTTGTACTGTAAACGAATTTCTTGTAAACAGAGGCGTCCCAAACTTTGGGGTGGCTGTGTCTTTTTGATTTTAATTTCCCTAAGCTATAGGACCATAAGTGGAAGTGCCCTAGGCTCTGTTGCTTTGTTTTTTAGATGTTTCAGGAAACACTATACACTTCTCCCGAGTGTCTGTTGGCAATTTACATCCCGCCCATCAGCATAACAAGGCTCCCAGTTCTCCATGGCCTGTCCTGCCTTTCTGGATTTTACACTTTTTTCAGATGGCCCTTTGACCGGGGGAAGTGAGACTTCATTGTAGTGCAGATTTCCTTTGCAAGCTTGCTTGGTTGGCCAAAAAGGGCGTATGCGTATTTTCCTGAATATATTCAGGAAAAAACGCATACGCCCTTTTTGGCCAAGTGCATCATTGTGGACGTTCTGCCTCTTTTCCTATGCTTTCAATGCAATTCCAGTCTACCTCCTGAAATCAGTTTCCTGCAATTCTGCCCCGCTTTCAAGTCCTCTTGGCAGCCTTACTTCAGTATATTTTTGGACGATAGCTGTCATTTATAACTCTGCAGGTTTGTGAATTACAGTGCCCCTGAGCTCCTTTCTTCAACTCGCTTTCTTTTGAGCTGGCCGCAACACAGCAGGATGGCTTCAGGCCCTAATATGGTTCCGGCACGACATGCAGAGCCTTTGGTTATTTGCTCTTCCTGGTGGGAAATGAGAGTTAAATTTGCCCGTCCAGACACCTCCAGCTAGTCTCTCATTGGTTCTCCCTATTCCTGTTCATCTTCCGCAGAAATTGCAAACTGGGCCAAATAGGAGGTTAAAGGGACTGACTATCCAAGTGGGGAGAGTGTTAGTAAAGCGTCTGGAATGTTGCACCCGAGTACCAGGGGAGGAAAACTGAGACATATTTGAACACGTCTCCCGTTCACACGGTTGATCATACTCTGGGTTCCACATGCATGTTTTAGCTGAAGGAAGAATACCTTAAACCTGGAGAGTTGAGACCCGTGTAATGGGTACCATGCAATATGACTTCAAAGGGTCTTCATTTGCTCACCGAACCTCTTCAATCCCATCACTGCTGCGTTTATGCCCCTGTACACACGCTTGATTCTCTTTTGGAGACATAGCAATCCATAGGTTTTAAGATACTTACTAGTCAGGTACATTCTTAGGCGTTTAATGTGGGGTGTTGAGTCCATTTCGTTGAGCAAGGAGTAGCTCTTGTCTATTCCATATTTGGCTTAAGGAACTTTATCTGTGCTCATTTCAATCTCTGGTTTTATGCAGCACCCCAACTCACCTTTCCCCTTAAGCAAGCAGAAGTTGGTTTTCTAAATTTGAGACCCTGTTCTGTTTTGGAATTCAGTTCCTGTGTAGCCAAGTTTACATTCCGTGTATTAGTGATATCTTATAATGTTTCTTTTCCTGTGTGACTTATTTCACTTAGAATCATCGTACCTGAATCCACTCATTATGCTGCTACGGGCCTGATGACATAGATTTCATTGCTGAGTGATACTGCATTGTACGTAAGTATCACAAGTTCTTTATCCATTTTTAACTTTCTGTGATATTGAACTTGTACAGTAAACGAGGTTCTTGTAAACAGAGGTGTCCCAAACTTTGGGGTGGCTGTGTCTTTTTGATTTTAATTTCCCTAAGCTATAGGACCATAAGTGGAAGTGCCCTAGGCTCTGTTGCTTTGTTTTTTAGATGTTTCAGGAAACACCATACACTTCTCCCGAGTGTCTGTTGGCAATTTACATCCCGCCCATCAGCATAACAAGGCTCCCAGTTCTCCATGGCCTGTCCTGCCTTTCTGGATTTTACACTTTTTTCAGATGGCCCTTTTGACCGGGCGGAAGTGAGACTTCATTGTAGTGCAGATTTCCTTTGCAAGCTTGCTTGGTTGGCCAAAAAGGGCGTATGCGTTTTTTCCTGAATATATTCAGGAAAAAACGCATACGCCCTTTTTGGCCAAGTGCATCATTGTGGACGTTCTGCCTCTTTTCCTATGCTTGAAATGCAATTCCAGTCTACCTCCTGAAATCGGTTTCCTGCAATTCTGCCCCGCTTTCAAGTCCTCTTGGCAGCCTTACTTCAGTATATTTTTGGACGATAGCTGTCATTTATAACTCTGCAGGTTTGTGAATTACAGTGCCCCTGAGCTCCTTTCTTCAACTTGCTTTCTTTTGAGCTGGCCGCAACACCGCAGGATGGCTTCAGGCCCTAATATGGTTCCTGCACGACATGCTGAGCCTTTGGTTATTTGCTCTTCCTGGTGGGAAATGAGAGTTAAATTTGCCCGTCCAGACACCTCCAGCTAGTCTCTCATTGGTTCTCCCTATTCCTGTTCATCTTCCGCAGAAATTGCAAACTGGGCCAAACAGGAGGTTAAAGGCGCTGACTCTCCAAGTGGGGAGAGTGTTAGTAAAGCGTCTGGAATGTTGCACCCGAGTACCAGGGGAGGAAAACTGAGACATATTTGAACACATCTCCCATTCACACGGTTGATCATACTCTAGGTTCCACATGCATGTTTTAGCTGAAGGAAGAATACCTTAAACCTGGGTAGTTGAAACCCGTAGAATGGGTCCCATGCAATATGACTTCAAAGGGTCTTCATTTGCTCACCGAACCTCTCCAATCCTATCACTGCTGCGTTTATGCCCTTGTACACATGGTTGATTCTCTTTCGGAGACATAGCAATCCATAGATTTTAAGATACTTACTAGTCAGGTACATTCTTAGGCGTTTAATATGCGGTGTTGAGTCCATTTCGTTGAGCAAGGAGTAGCTCTTGTCTATTCCATATTTGGCTTAAGGAACTTTATCTGTGCTCATTTCAATCTCTGGTTTTATGCAGCACCCCGACTCACCTTTACCCTTAAGCAAGCATAAGTTGGTTTTCTAAATTTGAGACCCTGTTCTGTTCTGTAATTCATTTCCTGTGTAGCCAAGTTTACATTTCGTGTATTACTGATATCTTATGATGTTTCTTTTTCTGTGTGACTTATTTCAGTTAGAATCATCACACCTGAATCCACTCATTGTGCTGCTAAGGGCCTGATGACATAGATTTCATTGCTGAGTGATATTGCTTTGTAAGTAAATACCACAACTTCTTTATCCATTTTTCACTTTCTGTGATGTTGAACTTGTATTGTAAACGAGGTTCTTGTAAACAGAGGCGTTCCAAACTTTGGGGTGGCTGTGTCTTTTTTATTTTAATTTCCCTAATCTATAGGACCATAAGTGGAAGTGCCCTAGGCTCTGTTGCTTTGTTTTTTAGATGTTTCAGGAAACACCATACACTTCTCCCGATTGTCTGTTGGAAATTTACATCCCGCTCATCAGCATAACAAGGCTCCCAGTTCTCCATGGCCTGTCCTGCCTTTCTGGATTTTACACTTTTTTCAGATGGCCCTTTTGACAGGGGGGAAGTGAAACTTCATTGTAGTGCAGATTTCCTTTGCAAGCTTGCTTGGTTGGCCAAAAAGGGCGTATGCGTTTTTTCCTGAATATATTCAGGAAAAAACGCATACGCCCTTTTTGGCCAAGTGCATCATTGTGGACGTTCTGCCTCTTTTCCTATGCTTTCAATGCAATTCCAGTCTACCTCCTGAAATCGGTTTCCTGCAATTCTGCCCCGCTTTCAAGTCCTCTTGGCAGCCTTACTTCAGTATATTTTTGGACGATAGCAGTCATTTATAACTCTGCAGGTTTGTGAATTACAGTGCCCCTGAGCTCCTTTCTTCAACTTGCTTTCTTTTGAGCTGGCCGCAACACCGCAGGATGGCTTCAGGCCCTAATCTGGTTCCGGCATGGCACGCTGAGCCTTTGGTTAATTCCTCTTCCTGGTGGGAAATGAGAGTTAAATTTGCCCGTCCAGACACCTCCAGCTAGTCTCTCATAGGTTCTCGCTATTCCTGTTCATCTTCCGCAGAAATTGCAAACTGGGCCAAAAGGGGGTTAAAGGGACTGACTCTCCAAGTCGGGAGAGTGTTAGTAAAGCGTCTGGAATGTTGCACCCGAGTACCAGGGTACGAAAACTGAGACATATTTGAACACGTCTCCCGATCACATGGTTGATCATACTCTAGGTTCCACATGCATGTTTTAGCTGAAGGAAGAATACCTTAAACCTGGGTAGTTGAAACCCGTGGAATGGGTACCATGCAATATGACTTCAAAGGGTCTTCATTTGCTCACCGAACCTCTCCAATCGTATCACTGCTGCGTTTATACCCCTGTACACATGCTTGATTCTCTTTCGGAGACATAGGAATCCATAGGTTTTAAGATACTTACTAGTCAGGTACATTCTTAGGCGTTTAATATGCGGTGTTGAGTCCATTTCGTTGAGCAAGGAGTACCTCTTGTCTATTCCATATTTGGCTTAAGGAACTTTATCTGTGCTCATTTCAATCTCTGCTTTTATGCAGCACCCCAACTCACCTTTACCCTTAAGCAAGCATAAGTTGGTTTTCTAAATTTGAGACCCTGTTCTGTTCTGTAATTCAGTTCCTGTGTAGCCAAGTTTACATTCCGTGTATTACTGATATCTTATGATGTTTCTTTTTCTGTGTGACTTATTTCAGTTAGAATCATCACACCTGAATCCACTCATTGTGCTGCTAAGGGCCTGATGACATAGATTTCATTGCTGAGTGATATTGCTTTGTAAGTAAATACCACAACTTCTTTATCCATTTTTCACTTTCTGCGATGTTGAACTTGTATTGTAAACGAGGTTCTTTTAAACAGAGCCGTTCCAAACTTTGGGGTGGCTGTGTCTTTTTGATTTTAATTTCCCTAAGCTATAGGACCGTATGTGGAAGTGCCCTAGGCTCTGTTGCTTTGTTTTTTAGATGTTTCAGGAAACACCATACACTTCTCCGGAGTGTCTGTTGGCAATTTACATCCCGCCCATCAGCATAACAAGGCTCCCAGTTCTCCATGGCCTGTCCTGCCTTTCTGGATTTTACACTTTTTTCAGATGGCCCTTTTGACCGTGGGGAAGTGAGACTTCATTGTAGTGCAGATTTCCTTTGCAAGCTTGCTTGGTTGACCAAAAAGGGCGTATGCGTTTTTTCCTGAATATATTCAGGAAAAAACGCATACGCCCTTTTTGGCCAAGTGCATCATTGTGGACGTTTTGCCTCTTTTCCTGTGCTTTCAATGCAATTCCAGTCTACCTCCTGAAATCGGTTTCCTGCAATTCTGCCCCGCTTTCAAGTCCTCTTGGCAGCCTCACTTCAGTATATTTTTGGACGATAGCTGTCATTTATACCTCTGCAGGTTTGTGAATTACAGTGCCCCTGAGCTCCTTTCTTCAACTCGCTTTCTTTTGAGCTGACCGCAACACCGCAGGATGGCTTCAGGCCCTAATCTGGTTCCGGCACGGCACGCTGAGCCTTTGGTTATTTCCTCTTTCTGGTGGGAAATGAGAGTTCAATTTGCCCGTCCAGACACCTCCAGCTAGTCTCTCATTGGTTCTCGCTATTCCTGTTCATCTTCCGCAGAAATTGCAAACTGGGCCAAACAGGAGGTTAAAGGGACTGACTCTCCAAGTCGGGAGAGTGTTAGTAAAGCGTCTGGAATGTTGCACCCGAGTACCAGGGTACGAAAATTGAGACATATTTGAACACGTCTCCCGATCACATGGTTGATCATACTCTAGGTTCCACATGCATGTTTTAGCTGAAGGAAGAATACCTTAAACCTGGGTAGTTGAAACCCGTGGAATGGGTACCATGCAATATGACTTCAAAGGGTCTTCATTTGCTCACCGAACCTCTCCAATCCTATCACTGCTGTGTTTATGTCCCTGTACACATGCTTGATTCTCTTTTGGAGACATGGCAATCCATAGGTTTTAAGATACTTACTAGTCAGGTACATTCTTAGGCGTTTAATATGGGGTGTTGAGCCCATTTCGTTGAGCAAGGAGTAGCTCTTGTCTATTCCATATTTGGCTTAAGGAACTTTATCTGTGCTCATTTCAATCTCTGGTTTTATGCAGCACCCCAACTCACGTTTCCCCTTAAGCAAGCATAAGTTGGTTTTCTAAATTTGAGACCCTGTTCTGTTCTGTAATTCAGTTCCTCTGTAGCCAAGTTTACATTCCGTGTATCACTGATATCTTATGATATTTCTTTCTCTGTGTGACTTATTTCAGTTAGAATCATCATACCTGAATCCACTCATTGTGCTGCTAAGGGCCTGATGACATAGATTTCATTGCTGAGTGATATTGCTTTGTAAGTAAATACCACAACTTCTTTATCCATTTTTCACTTTCTGCGATGTTGAACTTGTACTGTAAACGAGGTTCTTGTAAACAGAGCCGTTCCGAACTTTGGGGTGGCTGTGTCTTTTTTTTTATTTTCCCTAAGCTATATGACCATAAGTGGAAGTGCCCAAGGCTCTGTTGCTTTGTTTTTTAGATGTTTCAGGAAACACCATACACTTCTCCCGAGTGTCTGTTGGCAATTTACATCCCGCCCATCAGCATAACAAGGCTCCCAGTTCTCCATGGCCTGTCCTGCCTTTCTGGATTTTACACATTTTCAGATGGCCCTTTTGACCGGGGGGAAGTGAGACTTCATTGTAGTGCAGACTTCCTTTGCAAGCTTGCTTGGTTGGCCAAAAAGGGCGTATGCGTTTTTTCCTGAATACATTCAGGAAAAAACGCATACGCCCTTTTTGGCCAAGTGCATCATTGTGGACGTTCTGCCTCTTTTCCTATGCTTTCAATGCAATTCCAGTCTACCTCCTGAAATCGGTTTCCTGCAATTCTGCCCCACTTTCAAGTCCTCTTGGCAGCCTTACTTCAGTATATTTTTGGACGATAGCTGTCATTTATAACTCTGCAGGTTTGTGAATTACAGTGCCCCTGAGCTCCTTTCTTCAACTCGCTTTCTTGTGACCTGGATGCAACACCGCAGGATGGCTTCAGGCCCTAATCTGGTTCTGGCACGGCACGCTGAGCCTTTGGTTAATTCCTCTGCCTGGTGGGAAATGAGAGTTAAATTTGCCCGTCCAGACACCTCCAGCTAGTCTCTCATTGGTTCTCGCTATTCCTGTTCATCTTCCGCAGAATATGCAAACTGGGCCAAACAGGAGGTTAAAGGGACTGACTCTCCAGGTCGGGAGAGTGTTAGTAAAGCGTCTGGAATGTTGCATCCGAGTACCAGGGTATGAAAACTGAGACATATTTGAACACGTCTCCCGATCACATGGTTGATCATACTCTAGGTTCCACATGCATGTTTTAGCTGAAGGAAAAATACCTTAAAACTGGGTAGTTGAAACCCGTGGAATGGGTACCATGCAATATGACGTCAAAGGGTCTTCATTTGTTCACCGAACCTCTCCAATCCTATCACTGCCGCGTTTATGCCCCTGTACACATGCTTGATTCTCTTTCGGAGACATAGCAATCCATAGGTTTTAAGATACTTACTAGTCAGGTACATTCTTAGGCGTTTAATATGCGGTGTTGAGTCCATTTCGTTGAGCAAGGAGTACCTCTTGTCTATTTCATATTTGGCTTAAGGAACTTTATCTGTGCTCATTTCAATCTCTGGTTTTATGCAGCACCCCAACTCACCTTTCCCCTTAAGCAAGCATAAGTTGGTTTTCTAAATTTGAGACCCTGTACTGTTCTGTAATTCAGTTCCTGTGTAGCCAAGTTTACATTCCGTGTATTAGTGATATCTTATGATGTTTCTTTTTCTGTGTGACTTATTTCAGTTAAGATCATCATACCTGAATCCACTCATTGTGCTGCTAAGAGCCTGATGACATAGATTTCATTGCTGAGTGATATTGCTTTGTAAGTAAATACCACAACTTCTTTATCCATTTTTCACTTTCTGTGATGTTGAACTTGTACTGTAAACGATGTTCTTGTAAACAGAGGCGTCCCAACCTTTGGGGTGGCTGTGTCTTTTTGATTTTAATTTCCCTAAGCTATAGGACCATAAGTGGAAGTGCCCTAGGCTCTGTTGCTTTGTTTTTTAGATGTTTCAGCAAACACCATACACTTCTCCCGAGTGTCTGTTGGCAATTTACATCCCGCCCATCAGCATAACAAGGCTCCCAGTTCTCCATGGCCTGTCCTGCCTTTCTGGATTTTACACATTTTTCAGATGGCCTTTTTGACCTGGGGGAAGTGAGACTTCATTGTAGTGCAGATTTCCTTTGCAAGTTTGCTTGGTTGGCCAAAAAGGGCGTATGCGTTTTTTCCTGAATATATTCAGGAAAAAAACGCATACGCCCTTTTTGGCCAAGTGCATCATTGTGGACGTTCTGCCTCTTTTCCTATGCTTTCAATGCAATTCCAGTCTACCTCCTGAAATCGGTTTCCTGCAATTCTGCCCGGCTTTCAAGTCCTCTTGGCAGCCTTACTTCAGTATATTTTTGGACGATAGCTGTCATTTATAACTCTGCAGGTTTGTGAATTACAGTGCCCCTGAGCTCCTTTCTTCAACTCGCTTTCTTGTGAGCTGGCCGCAACACCGCAGGATGGCTTCAGGCCCTAATCTGGTTCCGGCACGGCACGCTGAGCCTTTGGTTAATTCCTCTTCCTGGTGGGAAATGAGAGTTAAATTTGCCCGTCCAGACACCTCCAGCTAGTCTCTCATTGGTTCTCACTATTCCTGTTCATCTTCCGCAAAATATGCAAACTGGGCCAAACAGGAGGTTAAAGGGACTGACTCTCCAAGTCGGGAGAGTGTTAGTAAAGCGTCTGGAATGTTGCACCCGAGTACCAGGGTACGAAAACTGAGACATATTTGAACACGTCTCCTGATCACATGGTTGATCATACTCTAGGTTCCACATGCATGTTTTAGCTGAAGGAAGAATACCTTAAACCTGGGTAGTTGAAACCCGTGGAATGGGTACCATGCAATATGACTTCAAAGGGTCTTCATTTGCTCACCGAACCTCTCCAATCCTATCACTGCCGCGTTTATACCCTTGTACACATGCTTGATTCTCTTTTGGAGACATAGCAATCCATAGGTTTTAAGATACTTACTAGTCAGGTACATTCTTAGGCGTTTAATATGGGGTGTTGAGTCCATTTCGTTGAGCAAGGAGTAGCTCTTGTCTATTCCATATTTGGCTTAAGGAACTTTATCTGTGCTCATTTCAATCTCTGGTTTTATGCAGCACCCCAACTCACCTTTCCCCTTAAGCAAGCATAAGTTGGTTTTCTAAATTTGAGACCCTGTTCTGTTCTGTAATTCAGTTCCTGTGTAGCCAAGTTTACATTCCGTGTATTACTGATATCTTATGATGTTTCTTTTTCTGTGTGACTTATTTCAGTTAGGATCATCATACCTGAATCCACTCATTGTGCTTCTAAGGGCCTGATGACATAGATTTCATTGCTGAGTGATATTGCTTTGTAAGTAAATACCACAACTTCTTTATCCATTTTTCACTTTCTGCGATGTTGAACTTGTACTGTGAACGAGGTTCTTGTAAACAGAGCTGTTCCAAATTTTGGGGTGGCTGTGTCTTTTTGATTTTAATTTCCCTAAGCTATAGGACCGTATGTGGAAGTGCCCTAGGCTCTGTTGCTTTGTTTTTTAGATGTTTCAGGAAACACCATACACTTCTCCCGAGTGTCTGTTGGCAATTTACATCCCGCACATCAGCATAACAAGGCTCCCAGTTCTCCATGGCCTGTCCTGCCTTTCTGTATTTTACACTTTTTTCAGATGGCCTTTTTGACCGGGGGGAAGTGAGACTTCATTGTAGTGCAGATTTCCTTTGCAAATTTGGTTGGTTGGCCAAAAAGGGCGTATGAGTTTTTTCCTGAATATATTCAGGAAAAAACGCATACGCCCTTTTTGGCCAAGTGCATCATTGTGGACGTTCTGCCTCTTTTCCTATGCTTTCAATGCAATTCCAGTCTACCTCCTGGAATCGGTTTCCTGCAATTCTGCCCCGCTTTCAAGTCCTCTTGGCAGCCTTACTTCAGTATATTTTTGGACGATAGCTGTCATTTATAACTCTGCAGGTTTGTGAATTACAGTGCCCCTGAGCTCCTTTCTTCAACTCGCTTTCTTTTGAGCTGGCCGCAACACCACAGGATGGCTTCAGGCCCTAATCTGGTTCCGGCACGGCACGCTGAGCCTTTGGTTATTTCCTCTTCCTGGTGGGAAATGAGAGTTAAATTTGCCCGTCCAGACACCTCCAGCTAGTCTCTCATTGGTTCTCCCTACTCCTGTTCATCTTCCGCAGAAATTGCAAACTGGGCCAAACAGGAGGTTAAAGGCGCTGACTCTCCAAGTGGGGAGAGTGTTAGTAAAGCATCTGGAATGTTGCACCCGAGTACCAGGGTACGAAAACTGAGACATATTTGAACATGTCTCCCGTTCACATGGTTGATCATACTCTGGGTTCCACATGCATGTTTTAGCTGAAGGAAGAATACCTTAAACCTGGAGAGTTGAGACCCGTGTAATGGGTACCATGCAATATGTCTTCAAAGGGTCTTCATTTGCTCACCGAACCTCTCCAATCCTATCACTGCTGCGTTTATGCCCCTGTACACATGCTTGATTCTCTTTCGGAGACATAGCAATCCATAGGTTTTAAGATACTTACTAGTCAGGTACATTCTTAGGCGTTTAATATGGGGTGTTGAGTCCATTTCATTGAGCAAGGAGTAGCTCTTGTCTATTCCATATTTGGCTTAAGGAACTTTATGTGTGCTCATTTCAATCTCTGGTTTTATGCAGCACCCCAACTCACCTTTCCCCTTAAGCAAGCATAAGTTGCTTTTCTAAATTTGAGACCCTGTTCTGTTTTGGAATTCAGTTCCTGTGTAGCCAAGTTTACATTCCGTGTATTAGTGATATCCTATGATGTTTCCTTTTCTGTGTGACTTATTTCAGTTAGAATCATCATACCTGAATCCACTCATTGTGCTGCTAAGGGCCTGATGACATAGATTTCATTGCTGAGTGATATTGCTTTTAAGTAAATACCACAACTTCTTTATCCATTTTTCACTTTCTGCGATGTTGAACTTGTACTGTAAACGAGGTTCTTGTAAACAGAGCAGTTCCAAACTTTGGGGTGGCTGTGTCTTTTTGATTTTAATTTCCCTAAGCTATAGGACCGTAAGTTGAAGTGCCCTAGACTCTGTTGCTTTGTGTTTTAGATGTTTCAGGAAACACCATACACTTCTCCCGAGTGTCTGTTGGCAATTTACATCCCGCCCATCAGCATAACAAGGCTCCCAGTTCTCCATGGCCTGTCCTGCCTTTCTGGATTTTACACTTTTTTCAGATGGCCCTTTTGACCGGGGGGAAGTGAGACTTCATTGTAGTGCAGATTTCCTTTGCAAGTTTGCTTGGTTGGCCAAAAAGGGCGTATGCGTTTTTTCCTGAATATATTCAGTAAAAAACGCATATGCCCTTTTTGGCCAAGTGCATCATTGTGGACGTTCTGCCTCTTTTCCTATGCTTTCAATGCAATTCCAGTCTACCTCCTGAAATCGGTTTCCTGCAATTCTGCTCCGCTTTCAAGTCCTCTTGGCAGCCTTACTTCAGTATATTTTTGGACGATAGCTGTCATTTATAACTCTGCAGGTTTGTGAATTACAGTGCCCCTGAGCTCCTTTCTTCAACTCGCTTTCTTTTGAGCTGGCCGCAACACCGCAGGATGGCTTCAGGCCCTAATCTGGTTCCGGCACGGCACGTTGAGCCTTTGGTTAATTCCTCTTCCTGGTGGGAAATGGGAGTTAAATTTGCCCGTCCAGAACCTCCAGCTAGTCTCTCATTGGTTCTCGCTATTCCTGTTCATCTGCTGCAGAAATTGCAAACTGGGCCAAACAGGAGGTTAAAGGGACTGACTCTCCAAGTCGGGAGAGTGTTAGTAAAGCGTCTGGAAGGTTGCACCCGAGTACCAGGGTACGAAAACTGAGGCATATTTGAACACGTCTCCCGATCACATGGTTGATCATACTCTAGGTTCCACATGCATGTTTTATCTGAAGGAAGAATAGCTTAAACCTGGGCAGTTGAAACCCATGGAATGGGTACCATGCAATATGACTTCAAAGGGTCTTCATTTGCTCACCGAACCTCTGCAATCCTATCACTGCTGCGTTTATGCCCCTGTACACACGCTTGATTCTCTTTTGGAGACATAGCAATCCATAGGTTTTAAGATACTTACTAGTCAGGTACATTCTTAGGCGTTTATTATGCGGTGTTGAGTCCATTTCGTTGAGCAAGGAGTAGCTCTTGTCTATTCCATATTTGGCTTAAGGAACTTTATCTGTGCTCATTTCAATCTCTGGTTATATGCAGCACCCCAACTCACCTTTCCCCTTAAGCAGGCATAAGTTGGTTTTCTAAATTTGAGGCCCTGTTCTGTTTTGGAATTCAGTTCCTGTGTAGCCAAGTTTACATTCCATGTATTAGTGATATCTTATGATGTTTCTTTTTCTGTGTGACTTATTTCAGTTAGAATCATCGTACCTGAATCCACTCATTATGCTGCTACGGGCCTGATGACATAGATTTCATTGCTGAGTGATACTGCATTGTACGTAAGTACCACAAGTTCTTTATCCATTTTTCACTTTCTGTGATATTGAACTTGTACGGTAAACTAGGTTCTTGTAAACAGAGGCGTCCCAAACTTTGGGGTGGCTGTGTCTTTTTGATTTTAATTTCCCTAAGCTATAGGACCATAAGTGGAAGTGCCCTAGGCTCTGTTGCTTTGTGTTTTAGATGTTTCAGGAAACACCATACACTTCTCCCGAGTGTCTGTTGGCAATTTACATCCCGCACATCAGCATAACAAGGCTCCCAGTTCTCCATGGCCTGTCCTGCCTTTCTGGATTTTACACTTTTTTCAGATGGCCCTTTTGACCGGGGGGAAGTGAGACTTCATTGTAGTGCAGATTTCCTTTGCAAGCTTGCTTGGTTGGCCAAAAAGGGCGTATGCGTTTTTTCCTGAATATATTCAGGAAAAAACGCATACGCCCTTTTTGGCCAAGTGCATCATTGTGGACGTTCTGCCTCTTTTCCTATGCTTTCAATGCAATTCCAGTCTACCTCCTGAAATCGGTTTCCTGCAATTCTGCCCCGCTTTCAAGTCCTCTTGGCAGCCTTACTTCAGTATATTTTTGGACGATAGCTGTCATTTATAACTCTGCAGGTTTGTGAATTACAGTGCCCCTGAGCTCCTTTCTTCAACTCGCTTTCTTGTGAGCTGGCCGCAACACCGCAGGATGGCTTCAGGCCCTAATCTGTTTCCGGCATGGCACGCTGAGCATTTGGTTAATTCCTCTTCCTGGAGGGAAATGAGAGTTAAATTTGCCCGTCCAGACACCTCCAGCTAGTCTCTCTTTGGTTCTCTTTATTCCTGTTCATCTTCCGCAGAAATTGCAAACTGGGCCAAACAGGAGGTTAAAGTCGCTGACTGTCCAAGTGGGGAGAGTGTTAGTAAAGCGTCTGGAATGTTGCACCCGAGTACCAGGGGAGGAAAACTGAGACATATTTGAAGACGTCTCCCGTTCACACGGTTGATCATACTCTGGGTTCCACATGCATGTTTTAGCTGAAGGAAGAATACCTTAAACCTGGAGAGTTGAGACCCGTGTAATGGGTACCATGCAATATGACTTCAAAGGGTCTTCATTTGCTCACCGAACCTCTCCAATCCTATCACTGCTGCGTTTATGCCCCTGTACACACGCTTGATTCTCTTTTGGAGACATAGCACTCCATAGGTTTTAAGATACTTACTAGTCAGGTACATTCCTAGGCGTTTAATATGGGGTGTTGAGTCCATTTCGTTGAGCAAGGAGTAGCTCTTGTCTATTCCATATTTGGCTTAAGGAACTTTATCTGTGCTCATTTCAATCTCTGGTTTTATGCAGCACCCCAACTCTCCTTTCCCCTTAAGCAAGCATAAGTTGGTTTTCTAAATTTGATGCCCTGTTCTGTTTTGGAATTCAGTTCCTGTGTAGCCAAGTTTACATTCCTTGTATTAGTGATATCTTATGATGTTTCTTTTTCTGTGTGACTTATTTCAGTTAGAATCATCGTACCTGAATCCACTCATTATGCTGCTACGGGCCTGATGACATAGATTTCATTGCTGAGTGATACTGCATTGTACGTAAGTACCACAAGTTCTTTATCCATTTTTCACTTTCTGTGATATTGAACTTGTACGGTAAATGAGGTTCTTGTAAACAGAGGCGTCCCAAACTTTGGGGTGGCTGTGTCTTTTTGATTTTAATTTCCCTAAGCTATAGGACCATAAGTGGAAGTGCCCTAGGCTCTGTTGCTTTGTTTTTTATATGTTTCAGGAAACACCATACACTTCTCCCGAGTGTCTGTTGGCAATTTACATCCCGCCCATCAGCATAACAAGGCTCCCAGTTCTCCATGGCCTGTCCTGCCTTTCTGGATTTTACACTTTTTTCAGATGGCCCTTTTGACCGGGGGGAAGTGAGACTTCATTGTAGTGCAGATTTCCTTTGCAAGCTTGCTTGGTTGGCCAAAAAGGGCGTATGCGTTTTTTCCTGAATATATTCAGGAAAAAACGCATACGCCCTTTTTGGCCAAGTGCATCATAGTGGACGTTCTGCCTCTTTTCCTGTGCTTTCAATGCAATTCCAGTCTACCTCCTGAAATCAGTTTCCTGCAATTCTACCCCACTTTCAAGTCCTCTTGGCAGCCTTACTTCAGTATATTTTTGGACGATAGCTGTCATTTATAACTCTGCAGGTTTGTGAATTACAGTGCCCCTGAGCTCCTTTCTTCAACTCGCTTTCTTTTCAGCTGGCCGCAACACCGCAGGATGGCTTCAGGCCCTAATCTGGTTCCGGCACAGCACGCTGAGCCTTTGGTTAATTCCTCTTCCTGGTGGGAAATGAGAGTTAAATTTGCCCGTCCAGACACCTCCAGCTAGTCTCTCATTGGTTCTCCCTATTCCTGTTCATCTTCCGCAGAAATTGCAAACTGGGCCAAACAGGAGGTTAAAGGGACTGACTATCCAAGTGGGGAGAGTGTTAGTAAAGCGTCTGGAAGGTTGCAACCGAGTACCAGGGTACGAAAACTGAGACATATTGGAACACGTCTCCCGATCACATGGTTGATCATACTCTGGGTTCCACATGCATGTTTTATCTGAAGGAAGAATAGCTTAAACCTGGGTAGTTGAAACCCGTGGAATGGGTACCATGCAATATGACTTCAAAGGGTCTTCATTTGCTCACCGAACCTCTGCAATCCTATCACTGCTGCGTTTATGCCCCTGTACACACGCTTGATTCTCTTTTGGAGACATAGCAATCCATAGGTTTTAAGATACTTACTAGTCAGGTACATTCTTAGGCGTTTAATATGGGGTGTTGAGTCCATTTCGTTGAGCAAGGAGTAGCTCTTGTCTATTCCATATTTGGCTTAAGGAAATTTATCTGTGCTCATTTCAATCTCTGGTTTTATGCAGCACCCGAACTCACCTTTCCCCTTAAGCAAGCATAAGTTGGTTTTCTAAATTTGAGACCCTGTTCTGTTTTGGAATTCAGTTCTTGTGTAGCTAAGTTTACATTCCATGTATTAGTGATATCTTATGATGTTTCTTTTTCTGTGACTTATTTCAGTTAGAATCATCGTACCTGAATCCACTCATTATGCTGCTACGGGCCTGATGACATAGATTTCATTGCTGAGTGATACTGCATTGTACGTAAGTACCACAAGTTCTTTATCCATTTTTCACTTTCTGTGATATTGAACTTGTACGGTAAACGAGGTTCTTGTAAACAGAGGCGTCCCAAACTTTGGGGTGGCTGTGTCTTTTTGATTTTAATTTCCCTAAGCTATAGGACCATAAGTGGAAGTGCCCTAGGCTCTGTTGCTTTGTGTTTTAGATGTTTCAGGAAACACCATACACTTCTCCCGAGTGTCTGTTGGCAATTTACATCCCGCCCATCAGCATAACAAGGCTCCCAGTTCTCCATGGCCTGTCCTGCCTTTCTGGATTTTACACTTTTTTCAGATGGCCCTTTGACCGGGGGGAAGTGAGACTTCATTGTACTGCAGATTTCCTTTGCAAGTTTGCTTGGTTGGCCAAAAAGGGCGTATGCGTTTTTTCCTGAATATATTCAGGAAAAAACGCATACGCCCTTTTTGGCCAAGTGCATCATTGTGGACGTTCTGCCTCTTTTCCTATGCTTTCAATGCAATTCCAGTCTACCTCCTGAAATCGGTTTCCTGCAATTCTGCCCCGCTTTCAAGTCCTCTTGGTAACCTTACTTCAGTATATTTTTGGACGATAGCTGTCATTTATAACTCTGCAGGTTTGTGAATTACAGTGCCCCTGAGCTACTTTCTTCAACTCGCTTTCTTGTGACCTGGCCGCAACACCGCAGGATGGCTCCAGGCCCTAATCTGGTTCCAGCACGGCACGTTGAGCCTTTGGTTAATTCCTCTTCCTGGTGGGAAATGGGAGTTAAATTTGCCCGTCCAGACACCTCCAGCTAGTCTCTCATTGGTTCTCGCTATTCCTGTTCATCTTCTGCAGAAATTGCAAACTGGGCCAAACAGGAGGTTAAAGGGACTGACTATCCAAGTGGGGAGAGTGTTAGTAAAGCGTCTGGAAGGTTGCAACCGAGTACCAGGGTACGAAAACTGAGACATATTTGAACACGTCTCCCGATCACATGGTTGATCGTACTCTGTGTTCCACATGCATGTTTTATCTCAAGGAAGAATAGCTTAAACCTGGGTAGTTGAAACCTGTGGAATGGGTACCATGCAATATGACTTCAAAGGGTCTTCATTTGCTCACCGAACCTCTGCAATCCTATCACTGCTGCGTTTATGCCCCTGTACACACGCTTGATTCTCTTTTGGAGACATAGCAATCCATAGGTTTTAAGATACTTACTAGTCAGGTACATTCTTAGGCGTTTAATATGGGGTGTTGAGTCCATTTCGTTGAGCAAGGAGTAGCTCTTGTCTATTCCATATTTGGCTTAAGGAAATTTATCTGTGCTCATTTCAATCTCTGGTTTTATGCAGCACCCCAACTCACCTTTCCCCTTAAGCAAGCATAAGTTGGTTTTCTAAATTTGAGACCCTGTTCTGTTTTGGAATTCAGTTCCTGTGTAGCCAAGTTTACATTCCGTGTATTAGTGATATCTTATGATGTTTCTTTTTCTGTGACTTATTTCAGTTAGAATCATCGTACCTGAATCCACTCATTATGCTGCTACGGGCCTCATGACATAGATTTCATTGCTGAGTGATACTGCATTGTACGTAAGTACCACAAGTTCTTTATCCATTTTTCACTTTCTGTGATATTGAACTTGTACGGTAAATGAGGTTCTTGTAAACAGAGGCGTCCCAAACTTTGGGGTGGCTGTGTCTTTTTGATTTTAATTTCCCTAAGCTATAGGACCATAAGTGGAAGTGCCCTAGGCTCTGTTGCTTTGTGTTTTAGATGTTTCAGGAAACACCATACACTTCTCCCGAGTGTCTGTTGGCAATTTACATCCCGCCCATCAGCATAACAAGGCTCCCAGTTCTCCATGGCCTGTCCTGCCTTTCTGGATTTTACACTTTTTTCAGATGGCCCTTTTGACCGGGGGGAAGTGAGACTTCATTGTAGTGCAGATTTCCTTTGCAAGTTTGCTTGGTTGGCCAAAAAGGGCATATGCGTTTTTTCCTGAATATATTCAGGAAAAAACGCATACGCCCTTTTTGGCCAAGTGCATCATTGTGGACGTTCTGCCTCTTTTCCTATGCTTTCAATGCAATTCCAGTCTACCTCCTGAAATCGGTTTCCTGCAATTCTGCCCCGCTTTCAAGTCCTCTTGGCAGCCTTACTTCAGTATATTTTTGGACGATAGCTGTCATTTATAACTCTGCAGGTTTGTGAATTACAGTGCCCCTGAGCTCCTTTCTTCAACTCGCTTTCTTGTGAGCTGGCCGCAACACCGCAGGATGGCTTCAGGCCCTAATCTGGTTCCGACATGGCACGCTGAGCCTTTGGTTATTTCCTCTTCCTGGTCTGAAATGAGAGTTAAATTTGCCCGTCCAGACACCTCCAGCTAGTCTCTCATTGGTTCTCCCTATTCCTGTTCATCTTCCGCAGAAATTGCAAACTGGGCCAAACAGGAGGTTAAAGGCGCTGACCCCCCAAGTGGGGAGAGTGTTAGTGAAGCGTCTGGAATGTTGCACCCGAGTACCAGGGGAGGAAAACTGAGACATATATGAACACGTCTCCCGTTCACACGGTTGATCATACTCTGGGTTCCACATGCATATTTTTGCTGAAGGAAGAATACCTTAAACCTGGAGAGTTGAGACCCGTGGAATGGGTACCATGCAATATGACTTCAAAGGGCCTTCATTTGCTCACCGAACCTCTCCAATCCTATCACTGCTGCGTTTATGCCTCTGTACACACGTTTGATGCTCTTTTGGAGACATAGCAATCCATAGGTTTTAAGATACTTACTAGTCAGGTACATTCTTAGGCGTTTAATATGGGGTGTTGAGTCCATTTCGTTGAGCAAGGAGTAGCTCTTGTCTATTCCATATTTGGCTTAAGGAACTTTATCTGTGCTCATTTCAATCTCTGGTTTTATGCAGCACCCCAACTCACCTTTCCCCTTAAGCAAGCATAAGTTGGTTTTCTAAATTTGAGACCCTGTTCTGTTTTGGAATTCAGTTCTTGTGTAGCCAAGTTTACATTCCGTGTATTAGTGATATCTTATGATGTTTCTTTTTCTGTGTGACTTATTTCAGTTAGAATCATCGTACCTGAATCCACTCATTATGCTGCTACGGGCCTGATGACATAGATTTCATTGCTGAGTGATACTGCATTGTACGTAAGTACCACAAGTTCTTTATCCATTTTTCACTTTCTGTGATACTGAACTTGTACGGTAAATGAGTTTCTTGTAAACAGAGGCGTCGCAAACTTTGGGGTGGCTGTGTCTTTTTGATTTTAATTTCCCTAAGCTATAGGACCATAAGTGGAAGTGCCCTAGGCTCTGTTGCTTTGTTTTTTAGATGTTTCAGGAAACACCATACACTTCTCCCGAGTGTCTGTTGGCAATTTACATCCCGCCCATCAGCATAACAAGGCTCCCAGTTCTCCATGGCCTGTCCTGCCTTTCTGGATTTTACACTTTTTTCAGATGACCCTTTTGACCGGGGGAAGTGAGACTTCATTGTAGTGCAGATTTCCTTTGCAAGCTTGCTTGGTTGGCCAAAAAGGGCGTATGCGTTTTTTCCTGAATATATTCAGGAAAAAACGCATATGCCCTTTTTAGCCAAGTGCATCATTGTGGACGTTCTGCCTCTTTTCCTATGCTTTCAATGCAAATCCAGTCTACCTCCTGAAATCGGTTTCTTGCAATTCTGCCCCGCTTTCAAGTCCTCTTGGCAGCCTTACTTCAGTATATTTTTGGACGATAGCTGTCATTTATAACTCTGCAGCTTTGTGAATTACAGTGCCCCTGAGCTCCTTTCTTCAACTCGCTTTCTTTTGAGCTGGCCGCAACACCGCAGGATGGCTTCAGGCCCTAATCTGTTTCCGGCACGGCACACTGAGCCTTTGGTTATTTCCTCTTCTTGGTGGGAAATGAGAGTTTAATTTGCCCGTCCAGACACCTCCAGCTAGTCTCTCATTGGTTCTCCCTATTCCTGTTCATCTTCCGCAGAAATTGCAAACTGGGCGAAACAGGAGGTTAAAGGCGCTGACCCTCCAAATGGGGAGAGTGTTAGTAAAGCGTCTGGAATGTTGCACCCAAGTACCAGGGGAGGAAAACTGAGACATATTTGAACACGTCTCCCGTTCACATGGTTGATCATAGTCTGGGTTCCACATGCATGTTTTAGCTGAAGGAAGAACACCTTAAACCTGGAGAGTTGAGACCCTTGTAATGGGTACCATGCAATATGACTTCAAAGGGTCTTCATTTGCTCACCGAACCTCTCCAGTCCTATCACTGCTGCGTTTATTCCCCTGTACACACGCTTGATTCTCTTTTGGAGACATAGCAATCCATAGGTTTTAAGATACTTACTAGTCAGGTACATTCTTAGGCGTTTAATATGCGGTGTTGAGTCCATTTCGTTGAGCAAGGAGTAGCTCTTGTCTATTCCATATTTGCCTTAAGGAACTTTATCTGTGCTCATTTCAATCTCTGGTTTTATGCAGCACCCCAACTCACATTTACTCTTATGCAAGCATATGTTGGTTTTCTAAATTTGAGACCCTGTTCTGTTCTGGAATTCAGTTCCTGTGTAGCCAAGTTTACATTCCGTGTATTACTGATATCTTATGATGTTTCTTTTTCTGTGTGACTTATTTCAGTTAGAATCATCATACCTGAATCCACTCATTGTGCTGCTATGGGCCTGATGACATAGATTTCATTGCTGAGTGATACTGCATTGGACGTAAGTACCACAAGTTCTTTATCCATTTTTCACTTTCTGTGATACTGAACTTGTACGGTAAACGAGGTTCTTGTAAACAGAGGCGTCCCAAACTTTGGGGTGGCTGTGTCTTTTTGATTTTAATTTCCCTAAGCTATAGGACCATAAGTGGAAGTGCCCTAGGCTCTGTTGCTTTGTGTTTTAGATGTTTCAGGAAACACCATACACTTCTCCCGAGTGTCTGTTGGCAATTTACATCCCGCCCATCAGCATAACAAGGCTCCCAGTTCTCCATGGCCTGTCCTGCCTTTCTGGATTTTACACTTTTTTCAGATGACCCTTTTGACCGGGGGGAAGTGAGACTTCATTGTAGTGCAGATTTCCTTTGCAAGTTTGCTTGGTTGGCCAAAAAGGGCGTATGCGTTTTTTCCTGAATATATTCAGGAAAAAACGCATACGCCCTTTTTGGCCAAGTGCATCATTGTGGACCTTCTGCCTCCTTTCCTATGCTTTCAATGCAATTCCAGTCTACCTCCTGAAATCGGTTTCCTGCAATTCTGCCCCGCTTTCAAGTCCTCTTGGCAGCCTTACTTCAGTATATTTTTGGACGATAGCTGTCATTTATAACTCTGCAGGTTTGTGAATTACAGTGCCCCTGAGCTCCTTTCTTCAACTCGCTTTCTTGTGAGCTGGCCGCAACACCACAGGATGGCTTCAGGCCCTAATCTGGTTCCGGCACGGCACGTTGATCCTTTGGTTAATTCCTCTTCCTGGTCTGAAATGAGAGTTAAATTTGCCCGTCCAGACACCTCCAGCTAGTCTCTCATTGCTTCTCCCTATTCCTGTTCATCTTCCGCAGAAATTGCAAACTGGGCCAAACAGGAGGTTAAAGGGACTGACTATCCAAGTGGGGAGAGTGTTAGTAAAGCGTCTGGAAGGTTGCAACCGAGTACCAGGGTACGAAAACTGAGACATATTTGAACACGTCTCCCGATCACATGGTTGATCATACTCTGGGTTCCACATGCATGTTTTATCTGAAGGAAGAATAGCTTAAACCTGGGTAGTTGAAACCCGTGGAATGGGTACCATGCAATATGACTTCAAAGGGTCTTCATTTGCTCACCGAACCTCTCCAATCCTATCACTGCTGCGTTTATGCCCCTGTACACATGCTTGATTCTCTTTTGGAGACATAGCAATCCATAGGTTTTAAGATACTTACTAGTCAGGTACATTCTTAGGCGTTTAATATGGGGTGTTGAGTCCATTTCGTTGAGCAAGGAGTAGCTCTTGTCTATTCCATATTTGGCTTAAGGAAATTTATCTGTGCTCATTTCAATCTCTGGTTTTATGCAGCACCCCAACTCACCTTTCCCCTTAAGCAAGCATAAGTTGGTTTTCTAAATTTGAGACCCTGTTCTGTTTTGGAATTCAGTTCTTGTGTAGCCAAGTTTACATTCCGTGTATTAGTGATATCTTATGATGTTTCTTTTTCTGTGTGACTTATTTCAGTTAGAATCATCGTACCTGAATCCACTCATTATGCTGCTACGGGCCTGATGACATAGATTTCATTGCTGAGTGATACTGCATTGTACGTAAGTACCACAAGTTCTTTATCCATTTTTCACTTTCTGTGATATTGAACTTGTACGGTAAACGAGGTTCTTGTAAACAGAGGCGTCCCAAACTTTGGGGTGGCTGTGTCTTTTTGATTTTAATTTCCCTAAGCTATAGGACCATAAGTGGAAGTGCCCTAGGCTCTGTTGCTTTGTGTTTTAGATGTTTCAGGAAACACCATACACTTCTCCCGAGTGTGTGTTGGCAATTTACATCCCGCCCATCAGCATAACAAGGCTCCCAGTTCTCCATGGCCTGTCCTGCCTTTCTGGATTTTACACTTTTTTCAGATGGCCCTTTTGACCGGGGGGAAGTGAGACTTCATTGTAGTGCAGATTTCCTTTGCAAGCTTGCTTGGTTGGCCAAAAAGGGCGTATGCGTTTTTTCCTGAATATATTCAGGAAAAAACGCATACGCCCTTTTTGGCCAAGTGCATCATAGTGGACGTTCTGCCTCTTTTCCTGTGCTTTCAATGCAATTCCAGTCTACCTCCTGAAATCAGTTTCCTGCAATTCTACCCCACTTTCAATTCCTCTTGGCAGCCTTAATTCAGTATATTTTTGGACGATAGCTGTCATTTATAACTCCGCAGGTTTGTGAATTACAGTGCCCCTGAGCTCCTTTCTTCAACTCGCTTTCTTTTCAGATGGCCGCAACACCGCAGGATGGCTTCAGGCCCTAATCTGGTTCCGGCACAGCACGCTGAGCCTTTGGTTAATTCGTCTTCCTGGTGGGAAATGAGAGTTAAATTTGCCCGTCCAGACACCTCCAGCTAGTCTCTCATTGCTTCTCCCTATTCCTGTTCATCTTCCGCAGAAATTGCAAACTGGGCCAAACAGGAGGTTAAAGGGACTGACTATCCAAGTGGGGAGAGTGTTAGTAAAGCGTCTGGAAGGTTGCAACCGAGTACCAGGGTACGAAAACTGAGACATATTTGAACACGTCTCCCGATCACATGGTTGATCATACTCTGGGTTCCACATGCATGTTTTATCTGAAGGAAGAATAGCTTAAACCTGGGTAGTTGAAACCCGTGGAATGGGTACCATGCAATATGACTTCAAAGGGTCTTCATTTGCTCACCGAACCTCTGCAATCCTATCACTGCTGCGTTTATGCCCCTGTACACACGCTTGATTCTCTTTTGGAGACATAGCAATCCATAGGTTTTAAGATACTTACTAGTCAGGTACATTCTTAGGCGTTTAATATGGGGTGTTGAGTCCATTTCGTTGAGCAAGGAGTAGCTCTTGTCTATTCCATATTTGGCTTAAGGAAATTTATCTGTGCTCATTTCAATCTCTGGTTTTATGCAGCACCCCAACTCACCTTTCCCCTTAAGCAAGCATAAGTTGGTTTTCTAAATTTGAGACCCTGTTCTGTTTTGGAATTCAGTTCTTGTGTAGCCAAGTTTACATTCCGTGTATTAGTGATATCTTATGATGTTTCTTTTTCTGTGACTTATTTCAGTTAGAATCATCGTACCTGAATCCACTCATTATGCTGCTACGGGCCTCATGACATAGATTTCATTGCTGAGTGATACTGCATTGTACGTAAGTACCACAAGTTCTTTATCCATTTTTCACTTTCTGTGATATTGAACTTGTACGGTAAACGAGGTTCTTGTAAACAGAGGCGTCCCAAACTTTGGGGTGGCTGTGTCTTTTTGATTTTAATTTCCCTAAGCTATAGGACCATAAGTGGAAGTGCCCTAGGCTCTGTTGCTTTGTGTTTTAGATGTTTCAGGAAACACCATACACTTCTCCCGAGTGTGTGTTGGCAATTTACATCCCGCCCATCAGCATAACAAGGCTCCCAGTTCTCCATGGCCTGTCCTGCCTTTCTGGATTTTACACTTTTTTCAGATGGCCCTTTTGACCGGGGGGAAGTGAGACTTCATTGTAGTGCAGATTTCCTTTGCAAGCTTGCTTGGTTGGCCAAAAAGGGCGTATGCGTTTTTTCCTGAATATATTCAGGAAAAAACGCATACGCCCTTTTTGGCCAAGTGCATCATAGTGGACGTTCTGCCTCTTTTCCTGTGCTTTCAATGCAATTCCAGTCTACCTCCTGAAATCAGTTTCCTGCAATTCTACCCCACTTTCAATTCCTCTTGGCAGCCTTACTTCAGTATATTTTTGGACGATAGCTGTCATTTATAACTCTGCAGGTTTGTGAATTACAGTGCCCCTGAGCTCCTTTCTTCAACTCGCTTTCTTTTCAGATGGCCGCAACACCGCAGGATGGCTTCAGGCCCTAATCTGGTTCCGGCACAGCACGCTGAGCCTTTGGTTAATTCCTCTTCCTGGTGGGAAATGAGAGTTAAATTTGCCCGTCCTGACACCTCCAGCTAGTCTCTCATTGCTTCTCCCTATTCCTGTTCATCTTCTGCAGAAATTGCAAACTGGGCCAAACAGGAGGTTAAAGGGACTGACTATCCAAGTGGGGAGAGTGTTAGTAAAGCGTCTGGAAGGTTGCAACTGAGTACCAGCGTACGAAAACTGAGACATATTTGAACACGTCTCCCGATCACATGGTTGATCATACTCTGGGTTCCACATGCATGTTTTATCTGAAGGAAGAATAGCTTAAACCTGGGTAGTTGAAACCCGTGGAATGGGTACCATGCAATATGACTTCAAAGGGTCTTCATTTGCTCACCGAACCTCTGCAATCCTATCACTGCTGCGTTTATTCCCCTGTACACACGCTTGATTCTCTTTTGGAGACATAGCAATCCATAGGTTTTAAGATACTTACTAGTCAGGTACATTCTTAGGCGTTTAATATGGGGTGTTGAGTCCATTTCGTTGAGCAAGGAGTAGCTCTTGTCTATTCCATATTTGGCTTAAGGAAATTTATCTGTGCTCATTTCAATCTCTGGTTTTATGCAGCACCCCAACTCACCTTTCCCCTTAAGCAAGCATAAGTTGGTTTTCTAAATTTGAGACCCTGTTCTGTTTTGGAATTCAGTTCTTGTGTAGCCAAGTTTATATTCCGTGTATTAGTGATATCTTATGATGTTTCTTTTTCTGTGACTTATTTCAGTTAGAATCATCGTACCTGAATCCACTCATTATGCTGCTACGGGCCTGATGACATAGATTTCATTGCTGAGTGATACTGCATTGTACGTAAGTACCACAAGTTCTTTATCCATTTTTCACTTTCTGTGATATTGAACTTGTACGGTAAACGAGGTTCTTGTAAACAGAGGCGTCCCAAACTTTGGGGTGGCTGTGTCTTTTTGATTTTAATTTCCCTAAGCTATAGGACCATAAGTGGAAGTGCCCTAGGCTCTGTTGCTTTGTGTTTTAGATGTTTCAGGAAACACCATACACTTCTCCCAAGTGTCTGTTGGCAATTTACATCCCGCCCATCAGCATAACAAGGCTCCCAGTTCTCCATGGCCTGTCCTGCCTTTCTGGATTTTACACTTTTTTCAGATGGCCCTTTTGACCGGGGGGAAGTGAGATTTCATTGTAGTGCAGATTTCCTTTGCAAGTTTGCTTGGTTGGCCAAAAAGGGCGTATGCGTTTTTTCCTGAATATATTCAGGAAAAAACGCATACGCCCTTTTTGGCCAAGTGCATCATTGTGGGCGTTCTGCCTCTTTTCCTATGCTTTCAATGCAATTCCAGTCTACCTCCTGAAATCGGTTTCCTGCAATTCTGCCCCGCTTTCAAGTCCTCTTGGCAGCCTTACTTCAGTATATTTTTGGACGATAGCTGTCATTTATAACTCTGCAGGTTTGTGAATTACAGTGCCCCTGAGCTACTTTCTTCAACTCGCTTTCTTGTGAGCTGGCCGCAACACCGCAGGATGGCTTCAGGCCCTAATCTGGTTCCGGCACGGCACTTTTAGCCTTTGGTTAATTCCTCTTCCTGGTGGGAAATGGGAGTTAAATTTGTCCGTCCAGACACCTCCAGCTAGTCTCTCATTGGTTCTCGCAATTCCTGTTCATCTTCTGCAGAAATTGCAAACTGGGCCAAACAGGAGGTTAAAGGGACTGACTATCCAAGTGGGGAGAGTGTTAGTAAAGCGTCTGGAAGGTTGCAACCGAGTACCAGGGTACGAAAACTGAGACATATTTGAACACGTCTCCTGATCACATGGTTGATCGTACTCTGGGTTCCACATGCATGTTTTATCTGAAGGAAGAATAGCTTAAACCTGGGTAGTTGAAACCCGTGGAATGGGTACCATGCAATATGACTTCAAAGGGTCTTCATTTGCTCACCGAACCTCTGCAATCCTATCACTGCTGCGTTTATGCCCCTGTACACACGCTTGATTCTCTTTTGGAGACATAGCAATCCATAGGTTTTAAGATACTTACTAGTCAGGTACATTCTTAGGCGTTTAATATGGGGTGTTGAGTCCATTTCGTTGAGCAAGGAGTAGCTCTTGTCTATTCCATATTTGGCTTAAGGAAATTTATCTGTGCTCATTTCAATCTCTGGTTTTATGCAGCACCCCAACTCACCTTTCCCCTTAAGCAAGCATAAGTTGGTTTTCTAAATTTGAGACCCTGTTCTGTTTTGGAATTCAGTTCTTGTGTAGCCAAGTTTACATTCCATGTATTAGTGATATCTTATGATGTTTCTTTTTCTGTGACTTATTTCAGTTAGAATCATCGTACCTGAATCCACTCATTATGCTGCTAAGGGCCTGATGACATAGATTTCATTGCTGAGTGATACTGCATTGTACGTAAGTACCACAAGTTCTTTATCCATTTTTCACTTTCTGTGATATTGAACTTGTACGGTAAACGAGGTTCTTGTAAACAGAGGCATCCCAAACTTTGGGGTGACTGTGTCTTTTTGATTTTAATTTCCCTAAGCTATAGGACCATAAGTGGAAGTGCCCTAGGCTCTGATGCTTTGTGTTTTAGATGTTTCAGGAAACACCATACACTTCTCCCGAGTGTCTGTTGGCAATTTACATCCCGCCCATCAGCATAACAAGGCTCCCAGTTCTCCATAGCCTGTCCTGCCTTTCTGGATTTTACACTTTTTTCAGATGGCCCTTTTGACCGGGGCGAAGTGAGACTACATTGTAGTGCAGATTTCCTTTGCAAGTTTGCTTGGTTGGCCAAAAAGGGCGTATGCGTTTTTTCCTGAATATATTCAGGAAAAAACGCATACGCCCTTTTTGGCCAAGTGCATCATTGTGGACGTTCTGCCTCTTTTCCTATGGTTTCAATACAATTCCTGTCTACCTCCTGAAATCGGTTTCCTGCAATTCTGCCCCGCTTTCAAGTCCTCTTGGCAGCCTTACTTCAGTATATTTTTGGACGATAGCTGTCATTTATAACTCTGCAGGTTTGTGAATTACAGTGCCCCTGAGCTCCTTTCTTCAAATCGCTTTCTTTTGAGCTGGCCGCAACACCGCAGGATGGCTTCAGGCCCTAATCTGGTTCCAGCACGGCATGCTGAGCCTTTGGTTATTTCCTCTTCCTGGTGGGAAATGAGAGTTAAATTTGCCCGTCCAGACACCTCCAGCTAGTCTCTCTTTGGTTCTCCCTATTCCTGTTCATCTTCCGCAGAAATTGCAAACTGGGCCAAAAAGGAGGTTAAAGGGGCTCTCTATCCAAGTGGGGAGAGTGTTAGTAAAGCGTCTGGAATGTTGCACCCGAGTACCAGGGGAGGAAAACTGAGACATATTTGAACACGTCTCTAATTCACACGGTTGATCATACTCTGGGTTCCACATGCATGTTTTAGCTGAAGGAAGAATACCTTAAACCTGGAGAGTTGAGACCCGTGTAATGGGTACCATGCAATATGACTTCAAAGGGTCTTCATTTGCTCACCGAACCTCTCCAATCCTATCACTGCTGCGTTTATGCCCCTGTACACGCGCTTGATTCTCTTTTGGAGACTTAGCAATCCATAGGTTTAAAGATACTTACTAGTCAGGTACATTCTTAGGTGTTTAATATGGGGTGTTGAGTCCATTTCGTTGAGCAAGGAGTAGCTCTTATCTATTCCATATTTGGCTTAAGGAAATTTATCTGTGCTCATTTCAATCTCTGGTTTTATGCAGCACCCCAACTCACCTTTCCCCTTAAGCAAGCATAAGTTGGTTTTCTAAATTTGAGACCCTGTTCTGTTTTGGAATTCAGTTCTTGTGTAGCCAAGTTTACATTCCGTGTACTAGTGATATCTTATGATGTTTCTTTTTCTGTGTGACTTATTTCAGTTAGAATCATCGTACCTGAATCCACTCATTATGCTGCTAAGGGCCTGATGACATAGATTTCATTGCTGAGTGATACTGCATTGTACGTAAGTACCACAAGTTCTTTATCCATTTTTCACTTTCTGTGATATTGAACTTGTACGGTAAACGAGGTTCTTGTAAACAGAGGCATCCCAAACTTTGGGGTGGCTGTGTCTTTTTGATTTTAATTTCCCTAAGCTATAGGACCATAAGTGGAAGTGCCCTAGGCTCTGTTGCTTTGTGTTTTAGATGTTTCAGGAAACACCATACACTTCTCCCGAGTGTCTGTTGGCAATTTACATCCCGCCCATCAGCATAACAAGGCTCCCAGTTCTCCATGGCCTGTCCTGCCTTTCTGGATTTTACACTTTTTTCAGATGGCCCTTTTGACCGGGGGCAAGTGAGACTTCATTGTACTGCAGATTTCCTTTGCAAGTTTGCTTGGTTGGCCAAAAAGGGCGTATGCGTTTTTTCCTGAATATATTCAGGAAAAAACGCATACGCCCTTTTTGGCCAAGTGCATCATTTTGGACGTTCTGCCTCTTTTCCTACGCTTTCAATGCAATTCCAGTCTACCTCCTGAAATCGGTTTCCTGCAATTCTGCCCCGCTTTCAAGTCCTCTTGGTAACCTTACTTCAGTATATTTTTGGACGATAGCTGTCATTTATAACTCTGCAGGTTTGTGAATTACAGTGCCCCTGAACTCCTTTCTTCAACTCGCTTTCTTTTCAGCTGGCCGCAACACCGCAGGATGGCTTCAGGCCCTAATCTGGTTCCGGCACGGCACGCTGAGCCTTTGGTTAATTCCTCTTCCTGGTGGGAAATGGGAGTTAAATTTGCCCGTCCAGACACCTCCAGCTAGTCTCTCATTGGTTCTCACTATTCCTGTTCATCTTCTGCAGAAATTGAAAACTGGGCCAAGCAGGAGGTTAAAGGGACTGACGCTCCAAGTCAGGAGAGTGTTAGTAAAGCGTCTGGAAGGTTGCACCCGGTTACCAGGGTACGAAAACTGAGACATATTGGAACACGTCTCCCGATCACATGGTTGATCATACTCTAGGTTCCACATGCATGTTTTAGCTGAAGGAAGAATACCTTAAACCTGGAGAGTTGAGACCCGTGGAATGGGTACCATGCAATATGACTTCAAAGGGTCTTCATTTGCTCACTGATCCTCTCCAATCCTATCACTGCTGCGTTTATGCCCCTGTACACACGCTTGATTCCCTTTTGGAGACACAGCAATCCATAGGTTTTAAGATACTTACTAGTCAGGTACATTCTTAGGCGTTTAATATGGGGTGTTGAGTCCATTTCGTTGAGCACGGAGGAGCTCTTGTCTATTCCATATTTGGCTTAAGGAACTTTATCTGTGCTCATTTCAATCTCTGGTTATATGCAGCACCCCAACTCACCTTTCCCCTTAAGCAAGCAGAAGTTGGTTTTCTAAATTTGAGACCCTGTTCTGTTTTGGAATTCAGTTCCTGTGTAGCCAAGTTTACATTCCGTGTATTAGTGATATCTTATGATGTTTCTTTTTCTGTGTGACTTATTTCAGTTAGAATCATCGTACCTGAATCCACTCATTATGCTGCTACGGGCCTGATGACATAGATTTCATTGCTGAGTGATACTGCATTGTACGTAAGTACCACAAGTTCTTTATCCATTTTTCACTTTCTGTGATATTGAACTTGTACGGTAAACGAGGTCTTGTAAACAGAGGCGTCCCAAACTTTGGGGTGGCTGTGTCTTTTTGATTTTAATTTCCCTAAGCTATAGGACCATAAGTGGAAGTGCCCTAGGCTCTGTTGCTTTGTTTTTTAGATGTTTCAGGAAACACCATACACTTCTCCCGAGTGTCTGTTGGCAATTTACATCCCGCCCATCAGCATAACAAGGTTCCCAGTACTCCATGGCCTGTCCTGCCTTCCTGGATTTTACACTTTTTTCAGATGGCCCTTTTGACCGGGGGGAAGTGAGACTTCATTGTCGTGCAGATTTCCTTTGCAAGCTTGCTTGGTTGGCCAAAAAGGGCGTATGCGTTTTTTCCTGAATATATTCAGGAAAAAACGCATACGCCCTTTTTGGCCAAGTGCATCATTGTGGACGTTCTGCCTCTTTTCCTATGCTTTCAATGCAATTCCAGTCTACCTCCTGAAATCGGTTTCCTGCAATTCTGCCCCGCTTTCAAGTCCTCTTGGCAGCCTTACTTCAGTATATTTTTGGACGATAGCTGTCATTTACAACTCTGCAGGTTTGTGAATTACAATTCCCCTGAGCTCCTTTCTTAAACGCGCTTTCTTGTGACCTGGCCACAACACCGCAGGATGGCTTCAGGCCCTAATCTGGTTCTGGCACGGCACGCTGAGCCTTTGGTTAATTCCTCTTCCTGGTGGGAAATGAGAGTTAAATTTGCCCGTCCAGACACCTCCAGCTAGTCTCTCATTGGTTCTCGCTATTCCTGTTCATCTTCCGCAGAAATTGCAAACTGGGCCAAACAGGAGATTAAAGGGACTGACTCTCCAAGTCGGGAGAGTTTTAGTAAAGCGTCTGGATTGTTGCACCCGAGTACCAGGGTACGAAAACTGAGACATATTTGAACACGTCTCCTGATCACATGGTTGATCATACTCTAGGTTCCACATGCATGTTTTAGCTGAAGGAAGAATACCTTAAACCTGGGTAGTTGAAACCCGTGGAATGGGTACCATGCAATATGACTTCAAAGGGTCTTCATTTGCTCACCGAACCTCTCCAATCCTATCACTGCTGCGTTTTTGCCCCTGTGCACACGCTTGATTCTCTTTCAGAGACATAGCAATCCATAGGTTTTAAGATACTTACTAGTCAGGTACATTCTTAGGCGTTTAATATGCGGTGTTGAGTCCATTTCGTTGAGCAAGGAGTAGCTCTTATCTATTCCATATTTGGCTTAAGGAACTTTATCTGTGCTCATTTCAATCTCTGGTTTTATGCAGCACCCCAACTCACCTTTCCCCTTAAGCAAGCATAAGTTGGTTTTCTAAATTTGAGACCCTGTTCTGTTCTGTAATTCAGTTCCTGTGTAGTCAAGTTTACATTCCGTGTATTACTGATATCTTATGATGTTTCTTTTTCTGTGTGACTTATTTCAGTTAGAATCATCATACCTGAATCCACTCATTGTGGTGCTAAGGGCCTGATGACATAGATTTCATTGCTGAGTGATATTGCTTTGTAAGTAAATACCACAACTTCTTTATCCATTTTTCACTTTCTGCGATGTTGAACTTGTGCGGTAAATGAGGTTCTTGTAAACAGAGGCGTCCCAAACTTTGGGGTGGCTGTGTCTTTTTGATTTTAATTTCCCTAAGCTATAGGACCATAAGTGGAAGTGCCCTAGGCTCTGTTGCTTTGTGTTTTAGATGTTTCAGGAAACACCATACACTTCTCCCAAGTGTCTGTTGGCAATTTACATCCCGCCCATCAGCATAACAAGGCTCCCAGTTCTCCATGGCCTGTCCTGCCTTTCTGGATTTTACACTTTTTTCAGATGGCCCTTTTGACCGGGGGGAAGTGAGACTTCATTGTAGTGCAGATTTCCTTTGCAAGTTTGCTTGGTTGGCCAAAAAGGGCGTATGCGTTTTTTCCTGAATATATTCAGGAAAAAACGCATACGCCCTTTTTGGCCAAGTGCATCATTGTGGACGTTCTGCCTCTTTTCCTATGGTTTCAATACAATTCCTGTCTACCTCCTGAAATCGGTTTCCTGCAATTCTGCCCCGCTTTCAAGTCCTCTTGGCAGCCTTACTTCAGTATATTTTTGGACGATAGCTGTCATTTATAACTGTGCAGGTTTGTGAATTACAGTGCCCCTGAGCTCCTTTCTTCAACTCGCTTTCTTTTGAGCTGGCCGCAACACCGCAGGATGGCTTCAGGCCCTAATCTGGTTCCGACATGGCACGCTGAGCCTTTGGTTATTTCCTCTTCCTGGTGGGAAATGAGAGTTAAATTTGCCCGTCCAGACACCTCCAGCTAGTCTCTCATTGGTTCTCCCTATTCCTGTTCATCTTCCTCAGAAATTGCAAACTGGGCCAAACAGGAGGTTAAAGGCGCTGTCTCTCCAAGTGGGGAGAGTGTGAGTAAAGCATCTGAAATGTTGCACCCGAGTACCAGGGGAGGAAAACTGAGACATATTTGAACACGTCTCCCGTTCACACGGTTGATCATACTCTGGGTTCCACATGCATGTTTTAGCTGAAGGAAGAATACCTTAAACCTGGAGAGTTGAGACCCGTGGAATGGGTACCATGTAATATGACTTCAAAGGGTCTTCATTTGCTCACCGAACCTCTCCAATCCTATCACTGCTGCGTTTATGCCCCTGTACACACGCTTGATTCTCTTTTGGAGACATAGCAATTCATAGGTTTTAAGATACTTACTAGTCAGGTACATTCTTAGGTGTTTAATATGGGGTGTTGAGTCCATTTCGTTGAGCAAGGAGTAGCTCTTGTCTATTCCATATTTGGCTTAAGGAACTTTATCTGTGCTCATTTCAATCTCTGGTTTTATGCAGCACCCCAACTCACCTTTCCCCTTAAGCAAGCATAAGTTGGTTTTCTAAATTTGAGACCCTGTTCTGTTTTGGAATTCAGTTCTTGTGTAGCCAAGTTTACATTCCGTGTACTAGTGATATCTTATGATGTTTCTTTTTCTGTGTGACTTATTTCAGTTAGAATCATCGTACCTGAATCCACTCATTATGCTGCTAAGGGCCTGATGACATAGATTTCATTGCTGAGTGATACTGCATTGTACGTAAGTACCACAATTTCTTTATCCATTTTTCACTCTCTGTGATATTGACCTTGTACGGTAAACGAGGTTCTTGTAAACAGAGGCATCCCAAACTTTAGGGTGGCTGTGTCTTTTTGATTTTAATTTCCCTAAGCTATAGGACCATAAGTGGAAGTGCCCTAGGCTCTGTTGCTTTGTGTTTTAGATGTTTCAGGAAACACCATACACTTCTGCCAAGTGTCTGTTGGCAATTTACATCCCGCCCATCAGCATAACAAGGCTCCCAGTTCTCCATGGCCTGTCCTGCCTTTCTGGATTTTACACTTTTTTCAGATGGCCCTTTTGACCGGGGGGAAGTGAGACTTCATTGTAGTGCACATTTCCTTTGCAAGTTTGCTTGGTTGGCCAAAAAGGGCGTATGCGTTTTTTCCTGAATATATTCAGGAAAAAACGCATACGCCCTTTTTGGCCAAGTGCATCATTGTGGACGTTCTGCCTCTTTTCCTATGCTTTCAATGCAATTCCAGTCTACCTCCTGAAATCGGTTTCCTGCAATTCTGCCCCGCTTTCAAGTCCTCTTGGCAGCCTTACTTCAGTATATTTTTGGACGATAGCTGTCATTTATAACTCTGCAGGTTTGTGAATTACAGTGCCCCTGAGCTCCTTTCTTCCACTCGCTTTATTGTGAGCTGGCCGCAACACCGCAGGATGGCTTCAGGCCCTAATCTGGTTCCGGCACGGCACGCTGAGCCTTTGGTTAATTCCTCTTCCTGGTGGGAAATGAGAGTTAAATTTGCCCGTCCAGACACCTCCAGCTAGTCTCTCATTGGTTCTCGCTACTCCTGTTCATCTTCCACAGAAATTGCAAACTGGGCCAAACAGGAGGTTAAAGGGACTGACTCTCCAAGTCGGGAGAGTGTTAGTAAAGCGTCTGGAAGGTTGCACCCGAGTACCAGGGTACGAAAACTGAGACATATTTGAACACGTCTCCCGATCACATGGTTGATCATACTCTAGGTTCCACATGCATGTTTTATCTGAAGGAAGAATACCTTAAACCTGGGTAGTTGAAACCCGTGAAATGGGTACCATGCAATATGACTTCAAAGGGTCTTCATTTGCTCACCGAACCTCTCCAATCCTATCACTGCTGCGTTTATGCCCCTGTACACATGCTTGATTCTCTTTCGGAGACATAACAATCCATAGGTTTTAAGATACTTACTAGTCAGGTACATTCTTAGGCGTTTAATATGCGGTGTTGAGTCCATTTCGTTGAGCAAGGAGTAGCTCTTGTCTATTTCATATTTGGCTTAAGGAACTTTATCTGTGCTCATTTCAATCTCTGGTTTTATGCAGCACCCCAACTCACCTTTCCCCTTAAGCAAGCATAAGTTGGTTTTCTAAATTTGAGACCCTGTTCTGTTCTGTAATTCAGTTCCTGTGTAGCCAAGTTTACATTCCGTGTATTACTGATATCTTATGATGTTTCTTTTTCTGTGTGACTTATTTCAGTTAGAATCATCATACCTGAATCCACTCACTGTGCTGCTAAGGGCCTGATGACATAGATTCATTGCTGAGTGATATTGCTGTGTAAGTAAATACCACAACTTCTTTATCCATTTTTCACTTTCTGCGATGTTGAACTTGTACTGTAAACGAGGTTCTTGTAAACAGAGGCGTCCCAAACTTTGGGGTGGCTGTGTCTTTTTGATTTTAATTTCCCTAAGCTATAGGACCATAAGTGGAAGTGCCCTAGGCTCTGTTGCTTTGTTTTTCAGATGTTTCAGTTAACACCATACACTTCTCCCGAGTGTCTGTTGGCAATTTACATCCCGCCCATCAGCATAACAAGGCTCCCAGTTCTCCATGGCCTGTCCTGCCTTTCTGGATTTTACACTTTTTTCAGATGGCCCTTTTGACCGGGGGGAAGTGAGACTTCATTGTAGTGCAGATTTCCTTTGCAAGCTTGCTTGGTTGGCCAAAAAGGGCGTATGCGTTTTTTCCTGAATATATTCAGGAAAAAACACATACGCACTTTTTGGCCAAGTGCATCTTTGTGGACGTTCTGCCTCTTTTCCTATGCTTTCAATGCAATTCCAGTCTACCTCCTGAAATCGGTTTCCTGCAATTCTGCCCCGCTTTCAAGTCCTCTTGGCAGCCTTAATTCAGTATATTTTTGGACCATAGCTGTCATTTATAACTCTGCAGGTTTGTGAATTACAGTGCCCCTGAGCTCCTTTCTTCAACTCACTTTCTTTTGAGCTGGCCGCAACACTTCTGGATGGCTTCAGGCCCTAATCTGGTTCTGGAACGGCACGCTGATCCTTTGGTTATTTCCTCTTCCTGGTGGGAAATGAGAGTTAAATTTGCCCGTCCAGACACCTCCAGCTAGTCTCTCATTGTTTCTCCCTATTCCTGTTCATCTTCCGCAGAAATTGCAAAGTGGGCCAAACAGGAGGTTAAAGGCGCTGACCATCCAAGTGGGGAGAGTGTTAGTAAAGCGTCTGGAATGTTGCACCCGAGTACCAGGGTACGAAAACTGAGACATATTTGAACACGTCTCCCGATCACATGGTTGATCATGCTCTAGGTTCCACATGCATGTTTTAGCTGAAGGAAGAATACCTTAAACCTGGAGATTTGAGACGTGTGTAATGGGTACCATGCAATATGACTTTAAAGGGTCTTCATTTGCTCACAGAACCTCTCCAATCCTATCACTGCTGCGTTTATGCCCCTGTACACACGCTTGATTCTCTTTTGGAGACATAGCAATCCATAGGTTTTAAGATACTTACTAGTCAGGTACATTCTTAGGCGTTTAATATGCGGTGTTGAGTCCATTTCGTTGAGCAAGGAGTAGCTCTTGTCTATTCCATATTTGGCTTAAGGAACTTTATCTGTGCTCATTTCAATCTCTGGTTTTATGCAGCAACCCAACTCACCTTTCCCCTTAAGCAAGCATAAGTTGGTTTTCTAAATTTGAGACCCTGTTCTGTTTTGGAATTCAGTTCCTGTGTAGCCAAGTTTACATTCAGTGTATTACTGATATCTTATGATGTTTCTTTTTCTGTGTGACTTACTTCAGTTAGAATCATCATACCTGAATCCACTCATTATGCTGCTACGGGCCTGATGACATAGATTTCATTGCTGAATGATACTGCATTGTCCGTAAGTACCACAAGTTCTTTATCCATTTTTCACTCTCTGTGATATTGACCTTGTACTGTAAACGAGGTTCTTGTAAACAGAGGCGTCCCAAACTTTGGGGTGGCTGTGTCTTTTTGATTTTAATTTCCCTAAGCTATGGGACCGTAAGTGGAAGTGCCCTAGGCTCTGTTGCTTTGTTTTTTAGATGTTTCAGGAAACACCATACACTTCTCCCGAGTGTGTGTTGGCAATTTACATCCCGCCCATCAGCATAACAAGGCTCCCAGTTCTCCATGGCCTGTCCTGCCTTCCTGGATTTTACACTTTTTTCAGATGGCCCTTTTGACCGGGGGGAAGTGAGACTTCATTGTAGTGCAGATTTCCTTTGCAAGCTTGCTTGGTTGGCCAAAAAGTGCGTATGCGTTTTTTCCTGAATATATTCAGGAAAAAACGCATATGCACTTTTTGGCCAAGTGCATCATTGTGGACGTTCTGCCTCTTTTCCTATGCTTTCAATGCAATTCCAGTCTACCTCCTGAAATCAGTTTCCTGCAATTCTGCCCCGCTTTCAAGTCCTCTTGGCAGCCTTACTTCAGTATATTTTTGGACGATAGCTGTCATTTATAACTCTGCAGCTTTGTGAATTACAGTGCCCCTGAGCTCCTTTCTTCAACTCGCTTTCTTGTGAGCTCGCTGCAACACCGCAGGATGGCTTCAGGCCCTAATCTGGTTCCAGCACGGCACGCTGAGCCTTTGGTTATTTCCTCTTCCAGGTGGGAAATGAGAGTTAAATTTGCCCGTCCAGACACCTCCAGCTAGTCTCTCATTGGTTCTCCCTATTCCTGTTCATCCTCCGCAGAAATTGCAAACTGGGCCAAACAGGAGGTTAAAGGGACTGACTCTCCAAGTGGGGAGAGTGTTAGTAAAGCGTCTGGAATGTTGCACCCGAGTACCAGGGGAGGAAAACTGAGACATATTTGAACACGTCTCCCATTCACACGGTTGATCATACTCTGGGTTCCACATGCATGTTTTAGCTGAAGGAAGAATACCTTAAACCTGGGTAGTTGAGACCCCTGTAATGGGTACCATGCAATATGACTTCAAAGGGTCTTCATTTGCTTACCGAACCTCTCCAATCCTATCACTGCTGCGTTTATGCCCCTGTACACACGCTTGATTCTCTTTTGGAGACATAGCAATCCATAGGTTTTAAGATACTTACTAGTCAGGTACATTCTTATGCGTTTAATATGGGGTGTTGAGTCCATTTCGTTGAGCAAGGAGTAGCTCTTGTCTATTCCATATTTGGCTTAAGGAACTTTATCTGTGCTCATTTCAATCTCTGGTTTTATGCAGCACCCCAACTCACCTTTACCCTTAAGCAAGCATAAGTTGGTTTTCTAAATTTGAGACCCTGTTCTGTTTTGGAATTCAGTTCCTGTGTAGCCAAGTTTACATTCCGTGTATTAGTGATATCTTATGATGTTTCTTTTTCTGTGTGACTTATTTCAGTTAGAATCATCGTACCTGAATCCACTCATTATGCTGCTATGGGCCTGATGACATAGATTTCATTGCTGAGTGATACTGCATTGTACGTAAGTACCACAAGTTCTTTATCCATTTTTCACTTTCTCTGATGTTGAACTTGTACGGTAAACGAGGTTCTTGTAAACAGAGGCGTCCCAAACTTTGGGGTGGCTGTGTCTTTTTGATTTTAATTTCCCTAAGCTTTAGGACCATAACAGGAACTGCCCCAGGCTCTGTTGCTTTGTTTTTTAGATGTTTCAGGAAACACCATACACTTCTCCCGAGTGTCTGTTGGCAATTTACATCCCGCCCATCAGCATAACAAGGCTCCCAGTTCCATGGCTTGTCCAGCCTTTCTGGATTTTACACTTTTTTCAGATGGCCCTTTTGACCGGGGGGAAGTGAGACTTCATTGTAGTGCAGATTTCCTTTGCAAGCTTGCTTGGTTGGCCAAAAAGGGCGTATGCGTTCTTTCCTGAATATATTCAGGAAAAAACGCATACGCCCTTTTTGGCCAAGTGCATCATTGTGGACGTTCTGCCTCTTTTCCTATGCTTTCAATGCAATTCCAGTCTACCTCCTTAAATCGGTTTCCTGCAATTCTGCCCTGCTTTCAAGTCCTCTTGGCAGCCTTACTTCAGTATATTTTTGGACGATAGCTGTCATTTATAACTCTGCAGGTTTGTGAATTACAGTGGCCCTGAGCTCCTTTCTTCAACTCGCTTTCTTGTGACCTGGCCGCAACACAGCAGGATGGCTTCAGGCCCTAATCTGGTTCCGGCACGGCACGCTGAGCCTTTGGTTAATTCCTCTTCCTGGTGGGAAATGAGAGTTAAATTTGCCCGTCCAGACACCTCCAGCTAGTCTCTCATTGGTTCTCGCTATTCCTGTTCATCTTCCACAGAAATTGCAAACTGGGCCAAACAGGAGGTTAAAGGGACTGACTCTCCAAGTCGGGAGAGTGTTAGTAAAGCGTCTGGAATGTTGCACCCGAGAACCAGGGGAGGAAAACTGAGACATATTTGAACACGTCTCCCGATCACATGGTTGATCATACTCTAGGTTCCACATGCATGTTTTAGCTGAAGGAAGAATACCTTAAACCTGGCTAGTTGAAACCCGTGGAATGGGTACCATGCAATATGACTTCAAAGGGTCTTCATTTGCTCACCGAACCTCTCCAATCCTATCACTGCTGCGTTTATGCCCCTGTACACACGCTTGATTCTCTTTTGGAGACATAGCAATCAATAGGTTTTAAGATAATTACTAGTCAGGTACATTCTTAGGCTTTTAATATGCGGTGTTGAGTCCCTTTCATTGAGCAAGGAGTAGCTCTTGTCTATTCCATATTTGGCTTAAGGAACTTTATCTGTGCTCATTTCAATCTCTGGTTTTATGCAGCACCCCAACTCACCTTTACCCTTAAGCAAGCATAAGTTGGTTTTCTAAATTTGAGACCCTGTTCTGTTCTGTAATTCAGTTCCTGTGTAGCCAAGTTTACATTCCGTGTATTAGTGATATCTTATGATGTTTCTTTTTCTGTGTGACTTATTTCAGTTAGAATCATCATACCTGAATCCACTCATTGTGCTGCTAAGGGCCTGATGACATAGATTTCATTGCTGAGTGATATTGCTTTGTAAGTAAATACCACAACTTCTTTATCCATTTTTCACTTTCTGCGATGTTGAACTTGTACTGTAAACGAGGTTCTTGTAAACAGAGGCGTCCCAAACTTTGGGGTGGCTGTGTCTTTTTGATTTTAATTTCTCTAAGTTATAGGACCATAAGTGGAAGTGCCCTAGGCTCTGTTGCTTTGTTTTTTAGATGTTTCAGGAAACACCATACCCTTCTCCCGAGTGTCTGTTGGCAATTTACATCCCGCCCATCAGCATAACAAGACTCCCAGTTCTCCATGGCCTGTCCTGCCTTTCTGGATTTTACACTTTTTTCAGATGGCCCTTTTGACCGGGGGGAAGTGAGACTTCATTGTAGTGCAGATTTCCTTTGCAAGCTTGCTTGGTTGGCCAAAAAGGGCGTATGCCTTTTTTCCTGAATATATTCAGGAAAAAAGGCATACGCCCTTCTTGGCCAAGTGCATCATTGTGGACGTTCTGCCTCTTTTCCTCTGCTTTCAATGCAATTCCAGTCTACCTCCTGAAATCGGTTTCCTGCAATTCTGCCCCGCTTTCAAGTCCTCTTGGCAGCCTTACTTCAGTATATTTTTGGACGATAGCTGTCATTTATAACTCTGCAGGTTTGTGAATTACAGTGCCCCTGAGCTCCTTTCTTCAACTCGCTTTCTTGTGAGCTGGCCGCAACACCGCAGGATGGCTTCAGGCCCTAATCTGGTTCCGACACGGCACGCTGAGCCTTTGGTTAATTCCTCTTCCTGGTGGGAAATGAGAGTTAAATTTGCCCGTCCAGACACCTCCAGCTAGTCTCTCATTGGTTCTCACTATTCCTGTTCATCTTCCGCAGAAATTGCAAACTGGGCCAAACAGGAGGTTAAAGGGACTGACTCTCCAAGTCGGGAGAGTGTTAGTAAAGCGTCTGGAATGTTGCACCCGAGTACCAGGGTACGAAAACTGAGACATATTTGAACACGTCTCCCGATCACATGGTTGATCATACTCTAGTTTCCACATGCATGTTTTAGCTGAAGGAAGAATACCTTAAACCTGGGTAGTTGAAACCCGTGGAATGGGTACCATGCAATATGACTTCAAAGGGTCTTCATTTGCTCACCGAACCTCTCCAATCCTATCACTGCTGCGTTTATGCCCCTGTACACATGCTTGATTCTCTTTCGGAGACATAGCAATCCATAGGTTTTAAGATACTTACTAGTCAGGTACATTCTTAGGCGTTTAATATGCGGTGTTGAGTCCAGTTCGTTGAGCAAGGAGTAGCTCTTGTCTATTCCATATTTGGCTTAAGGAACTTTATCTGTGCTCATTTCAATCTCTGGTTTTATGCAACACCTCAACTCACCTTTCCCCTTAAGCAAGCAGAAGTTGGTTTTCTAAATTTGAGACCCTGTTCTGTTTCGGAATTCAGTTCCTGTGTAGCCAAGTTTACATTCCGTGTATTACTGATATCTTATGATATTTCCTTTTCTGTGTGACTTATTTCAGTTAGAATCATCGTACCTGAATCCACTCATTATGCTGCTACGGGCCTGATGACATAGATTTCATTGCTGAGTGATACTGCATTGTACCCAAGTACCACATGTTCTTTATCCATTTTTCACTTTCTGTGATATTGAACTTGTACGGTAAACGAGGTTCTTGTAAACAGAGGCTTCCCAAACTTTGGGGTGGCTGTGTCTTTTTGATTTTAATTTCCCTAAGCTATAGGACCATAAGTGGAAGTGCCCTAGGCTCTGTTGCTTTGTTTTTTAGATGTTTCAGGAAACACCATACACTTCTCCTGAGTGTCTGTTGGCAATTTATATCCCGCCCATCAGCATAACAAGGCTCCCAATTCTCCATGGCCTGTCCTGCCTTTCTGGATTTTACACTTTTTTCAGATGGCCCTTTTGACCAGGGGGAAGTGAGACTCCATTGTAGTGCAGATTTCCTTTGCAAGCTTGCTTGGTTGGCCAAAAAGGGCGTATGCGTTTTTTCCTGAATATATTCAAGAAAAAACGCATACGCCCTTTTTGGCCAAGTGCATCATTGTGGACGTTCTGCCTCTTTTCCTATGCTTTCAATGCAATTCCAGTCTACCTCCTGAAATCGGTTTCCTGCAATTCTGCCCCGCTTTCAAGTCCTCTTGGCAGCCTTACTTCAGTATATTTTTGGACAATAGCTGTCATTTATAACTCTGCAGGTTTGTTAATTACAGTGCCCCTGAGCTCCTTTCTTCAACTCGCTTTCTTTGAGCTGGCCGCAACACCGCAGGATGGCTTCAGGCCCTAATCTGGTTCCGGCATGGCACGCTGAGCCTTTGGTTATTTCCTCTTCCTGGTGGGAAATGAGAGTTAAATTTGCCCGTCCAGACACCTCCAGCTAGTCTCTCATTGGTTCTCCCTATTCCTGTTCATCTTCCGCAGAAATTGCAAACTGGGCCAAACAGGAGGTTAAAGGCGCTGACTCTCCAAGTGGGGATAGTGTTAGTAAAGCGTCTGGAAAGTTGCACCCGAGTACCAGGGGAGGAAAACTGAGACACATTTGAACACGTCTCCCGTTCACATGGTTGATCATACTCTGGGTTCCACATGCATGTTTTAGCTGAAGGAAGAATACCTTAAACCTGGAGAGTTGAGACACGTGTAGTGGGTACCATGCAATATGACTTCAAAAGGTCTTCATTTGCTCACCGAACCTCTCCAATCCTATCACTGCTGCATTTATGCCCCTGTACACATGCTTGATTCTCTTTCGGAGACATAGCAATCCATAGGTTTTAAGATACTTACGAGTCAGGTACATTCTTAGGTGTTTAATATGTGGTGTTGAGTCCATTTCGTTGAGCAAGGAGTAGCTCTTGTCTATTCCATATTTGGCTTAAGGAATTTTATCTGTGCTAATTTCAATCTCTGGTTTTATGTAGCACCCGAACTCACCTTTCCCCTTAAGCAAGCATAAGTTGGTTTTCTAAATTTGAGACCCTGTTCTGTTTTGGAATTCAGTTCCTGTGTAGCCAAGATTACATTCCGTGTATTAGTGATATCTTATGATGTTTCTTTTTCTGTGTGACTTATTTCAGTTAGAATCATCGTACCTGAATCCACTCATTATGCTGCTACGGGCCTGATGACATAGATTTCTTTGCTGAGTGATACTGCATTGTACGTAATTACCACAAGTTCTTTATCCATTTTTCACTTTCTCTGATGTTGAACTTGTACGGTAAACGAGGTTCTTGTAAACAGAGGCGTCCCAAACTTTGGGGTGGCTGTGTCTTTTTGATTTTAATTTCCCTAAGCTTTAGGACCATAACAGGAACTGCCCCAGGCTCTGTTGCTTTGTTTTTTAGATGTTTCAGGAAACACCATACACTTCTCCCGAGTGTCTGTTGGCAATTTACATCCCGCCCATCAGCATAACAAGGCTCCCAGTTCCATGGCTTGTCCAGCCTTTCTGGATTTTACACTTTTTTCAGATGGCCCTTTTGACCGGGGGGAAGTGAGACTTCATTGTAGTGCAGATTTCCTTTGCAAGCTTGCTTGGTTGGCCAAAAAGGGCGTATGCGTTCTTTCCTGAATATATTCAGGAAAAAACGCATATGCCCTTTTTGGCCAAGTGCATCATTGTGGACGTTCTGCCTCTTTTCCTATGCTTTCAATGCAATTCCAGTCTACCTCCTTAAATCGGTTTCCTGCAATTCTGCCCTGCTTTCAAGTCCTCTTGGCAGCCTTACTTCAGTATATTTTTGGACGATAGCTGTCATTTATAACTCTGCAGGTTTGTGAATTACAGTGGCCCTGAGCTCCTTTCTTCAACTCGCTTTCTTGTGACCTGGCCGCAACACCGCAGGATGGCTTCAGGCCCTAATCTGGTTCCGGCACGGCACGCTGAGCCTTTGGTTAATTCCTCTTCCTGGTGGGAAATGAGAGTTAAATTTGCCCGTCCAGACACCTCCAGCTAGTCTCTCATTGGTTCTCGCTATTCCTGTTCATCTTCCACAGAAATTGCAAACTGGGCCAAACAGGAGGTTAAAGGGACTGACTCTCCAAGTCGGGAGAGTGTTAGTAAAGCGTCTGGAATGTTGCACCCGAGTACCAGGGTACGAAACTGAGACATATTTGAACACGTCTCCCGATCACATGGTTGATCATACTCTAGGTTCCACATGCATGTTTTAGCTGAAGGAAGAATACCTTAAACCTGGCTAGTTGAAACCCGTGGAATGGGTACCATGCAATATGACTTCAAAGGTTCTTCATTTGCTCACCGAACCTCTCCAATCCTATCACTGCTGCGTTTATGCCCCTGTACACACGCTTGATTCTCTTTTGGATACATAGCAATCAATAGGTTTTAAGATAATTACTAGTCAGGTACATTCTTAGGCTTTTAATATGCGGTGTTGAGTCCCTTTCGTTGAGCAAGGAGTAGCTCTTGTCTATTCCATATTTGGCTTAAGGAACTTTATCTGTGCTCATTTCAATCTCTGGTTTTATGCAGCACCCCAACTCACCTTTACCCTTAAGCAAGCATAAGTTGGTTTTCTAAATTTGAGACCCTGTTCTGTTCTGTAATTCAGTTCCTGTGTAGCCAAGTTTACATTCCGTGTATTAGTGATATCTTATGATGTTTCTTTTTCTGTGTGACTTATTTCAGTTAGAATCATCATACCTGAATCCACTCATTGTGCTGCTAAGGGCCTGATGACATAGATTTCATTGCTGAGTGATATTGCTTTGTAAGTAAATACCACAACTTCTTTATCCATTTTTCACTTTCTGCGATGTTGAACTTGTACTGTAAACGAGGTTCTTGTAAACAGAGGCGTCCCAAACTTTGGGGTGGCTGTGTCTTTTTGATTTTAATTTCTCTGAGTTATAGGACCATAAGTGGAAGTGCCCTAGGCTCTGTTGCTTTGTTTTTTAGATGTTTCAGGAAACACCATACCCTTCTCCCGAGTGTCTGTTGGCAATTTACATCCCGCCCATCAGCATAACAAGACTCCCAGTTCTCCATGGCCTGTCCTGCCTTTCTGGATTTTACACTTTTTTCAGATGGCCCTTTTGACCGGGGGAAGTGAGAGTTCATTGTAGTGCAGATTTCCTTTGCAAGCTTGCTTGGTTGGCCAAAAAGGGCGTATGCCTTTTTTCCTGAATATATTCAGGAAAAAAGGCATACGCCCTTCTTGGCCAAGTGCATCATTGTGGACGTTCTGCCTCTTTTCCTCTGCTTTCAATGCAATTCCAGTCTACCTCCTGAAATCGGTTTCCTGCAATTCTGCCCCGCTTTCAAGTCCTCTTGGCAGCCTTACTTCAGTATATTTTTGGACGATATTTGTCATTTATAACTCTGCAGGTTTGTGAATTACAGTGCCCCTGAGCTCCTTTCTTCAACTCGCTTTCTTGTGACCTATCCGCAACACCGCAGGATGGCTTCAGGCCCTAATCTGGTTCCGGCACGGCACACTGAGCCTTTGGTTATTTCCTCTTCCTGGTGGGAAATGAGAGTTAAATTTGCCCGTCCAGACACCTCCAGCTAGTCTCTCATTGGTTCTCGCTATTCCTGTTCATCTTCCGCAGAAATTACAAACTGGGCCAAACAGGAGGTTAAACGCGCTGACTCTCCAAATGGGGAGAGTGTTAGTAAAGCGTCTGGAATGTTGCACATGAGTACCAGGGGAGGAAAACTGAGACATATTTGAACACGTCTCCCGTTCACGCGGTTGATCATACTCTGGGTTCCACATGCATGTTTTAGCTGAAGGAAGAATACCTTAAACCTGGAGAGTTGAGACCCGTGGAATGGGTACCATGCAATATGACTTCAAAGGGTTTTCATTTGCTCACCGAACCTCTCCAATCCTATCACTGCTGCGTTTATGCCCCTGTACACACGCTTGATTCTCTTTTGGAGACATAGCAATCCATAGGTTTTAAGATACTTACTAGTCAGGTACATTCTTAGGCGTTTAATATGCGGTGTTGAATCCATTTCATTGAGCAAGGAGTAGCTCTTGTCTATTCCATATTTGGCTTAAGGAACTTTATCTGTGCTCATTTCAATCTCTGGTTTTATGCAGCACCCCAACTCACCTTTCCCCTTAAGCAAGCAGAAGTTGGTTTTCTAAATTTGAGACACTGTTTTGTTTTGGAATTCAGTTCCTGTGTACCCAAGTTTACATTCCGTGTATTAGTGATATCTTATGATGTTTCTTTTTCTGTGTGACTTATTTCAGTTAGAATCATCGTACCTGAATCCACTCATTATGCTGCTACGGGCCTGATGACACAGATTTCATTGCTGAGTGATACTGCATTCTACGTAAGTACCACAAGTTCTTTATCCATTTTTCACTTTCTGTGATATTGAACTTGTACGGTAAACGAGGTTTTTGTAAACAGAGGCGTCCCAAACTTTAGGGTGGCTGTGTCTTTTTGATTTTCATTTCCCTAAGCTATAGGACCATAAGTGGAAGTGCCCTAGGCTCTGTTGCTTTGTTTATTAGATGTTTCAGGAAACACCATACACTTCTCCCGAGTGTCTGTTGGCAATTTACATCCCGCCCATCAGCATAACAAGGCTCCCAGTTCTCCATGGCCTGTCCTGCCTTTCTGGATTTTACATTTTTTTCAGATGGCCCTTTTGACCGGGGAGAAGTGAGACTTCATTGCAGTGCAGATTTCCTTTGTAAGTTTGCTTGGTTGGCCAAAAACGGCGTATGCGTTTTTTCCTGAATATATTCAGGAAAAAATGCATACGCCATTTTTGGCCAAGTGCATCATTGTGGACGTTCTGCCTCTTTTCCTATGCTTTCAATGCAATTCCAGTCTACCTCCTGAAATCGGTTTCCTGCAATTCTGCCCCGCTTTCAAGTCCTCTTGGCAGCCTTACTTCAGTATATTTTTGGACGATAGCTGTCATTTATAACTCTGCAGGTTTGTGAATTACAGTGCCCCTGAGCTCCTTTCTTCAACTCGCTTTCTTGTGAGCTGGCCGCAACACCGCAGGATGGCTTCAGGCCCTAATCTGGTTCCGACACGGCACGCTGAGCCTTTGGTTAATTCCTCTTCCTGGTGGGAAATGAGAGTTAAATTTGCCCGTCCAGACACCTCCAGCTAGTCTCTCATTGGTTCTCGCTATTCCTGTTCATCTTCCGCAGAAATTGCAAACTGGGCCAAACAGGAGGTTAAAGGGACTGACTCTCCAAGTCGGGAGAGTGTTAGTAAAGCGTCTGGAATGTTGCACCCGAGTACCAGGGTACGAAAACTGAGACATATTTGAACACGTCTCCCGATCACATGGTTGATCATACTCTAGTTTCCACATGCATGTTTTAGCTGAAGGAAGAATACCTTAAACCTGGGTAGTTGAAACCCGTGGAATGGGTACCATGCAATATGACTTCAAAGGGTCTTCATTTGCTCACCGAACCTCTCCAATCCTATCACTGCTGCGTTTATGCCCCTGTACACATGCTTGATTCTCTTTCGGAGACATAGCAATCCATAGGTTTTAAGATACTTACTAGTCAGGTACATTCTTAGGCGTTTAATATGCGGTGTTGAGTCCATTTCGTTGAGCAAGGAGTAGCTCTTGTCTATTCCATATTTGGCTTAAGGAACTTTATCTGTGCTCATTTCAATCTCTGGTTTTATGCAACACCTCAACTCATCTTTCCCCTTAAGCAAGCAGAAGTTGGTTTTCTAAATTTGAGACCCTGTTCTGTTTTGGAATTCAGTTCCTGTGTAGCCAAGTTTACATTCCGTGTATTACTGATATCTTATGATATTTCCTTTTCTGTGTGACTTATTTCAGTTAGAATCATCGTACCTGAATCCACTCATTATGCTGCTACGGGCCTGATGACATAGATTTCATTGCTGAGTGATACTGCATTGTACCCAAGTACCACATGTTCTTTATCCATTTTTCACTTTCTGTGATATTGAACTTGTACGGTAAACGAGGTTCTTGTAAACAGAGGCTTCCCAAACTTTGGGGTGGCTGTGTCTTTTTGATTTTAATTTCCCTAAGCTATAGGACCATAAGTGGAAGTGCCCTAGGCTCTGTTGCTTTGTTTTTTAGATGTTTCAGGAAACACCATACACTTCTCCTGAGTGTCTGTTGGCAATTTACATCCCGCCCATCAGCATAACAAGGCTCCCAATTCTCCATGGCCTGTCCTGCCTTTCTGGATTTTACACTTTTTTCAGATGGCCCTTTTGACCAGGGGGAAGTGAGACTCCATTGTAGTGCAGATTTCCTTTGCAAGCTTGCTTGGTTGGCCAAAAAGGGCGTATGCGTTTTTTCCTGAATATATTCAGGAAAAAACGCATATGCCCTTTTAGGCCAAGTGCATCATTGTGGACGTTCTGCCTCTTTTCCTATGCTTTCAATGCAATTCCAGTCTACCTCCTGAAATCGGTTTCCTGCAATTCTGCCCCGCATTCAACTCCTCTTGGCAGCCTTACTTCAGTATATTTTTGGACGATAGCTGTCATTTATAACTCTGCAGATTTGTGAATTACAGTGCCCCTGAGCTCCTTTCTTCAACTCGCTTTCTTTTGAGCCGGCCGCAACACCGCAGGATGGCTTCAGGCCCTAATCTGGTTCCGACACGGCACGCTGAGCCTTTGGTTATTTCCTCTTCCTGGTGGGAAATGAGAGTTAAATTTGCCCGTCCAGACACCTCCAGCTAGTCTCTCATTGGTTCTCCCTATTCCTGTTCATCTTCCGCAGAAATTGCAAACTGGGCCAAACAGGAGGTTAAAGGCGCTGACTCTCCAAGTGGAGAGAGTGTTAGTAAAGCGTCTGGAATGTTGCACCCGAGTACCAGGGGAGGAAAACTGAGAAATATTTGAACACGTCTCCCGATCACATGGTTGATCATACTCTAGGTTCCACATGCATGTTTCAGCTGAAGGAAGAATACCTTAAACCTGGGTAGTTGAAACCCGTGCAATGGGAACCAGGCAATATGACTGCAAAGGGTCTTCATTTGCTCACCAAACCTCTCCAATCCTATCACTGCTGCGTTTATGCCCCTATACACAGGCTTGATTCTCTTTCGGAGACATAGCAATCCATAGGTTTTAAGATACTTACTAGTCAGGTACATACTTAGGCGTTTAATATTGGGTGTTGAGTCCATTTCGTTGAGCAAGGAGTAGCTCTTGTCTATTCCATATTTGGCTTAAGGAACTTTATCTGTGCTCATTTCAATCTCTGGTTTTATGCAGCACCCCAACTCACCTTTCCCCTTAAGCAAGCATAAGTTGGTTTTCTAAATTTGAGACCCTGTTCTGTTCTGTAATTCAGTTCCTGTATAGCCAAGGTTACATTCCGTGTATTACTGATATCTTATGATGTTTCTTTTTCTGTGTGATTTATTTCTGTTAGAATCACCATATCTGAATCCACTCATTGTGCTGCTAAGGGCCTGATGACATAGATTTCATTGCTGAGTGATATTGCTTTGTAAGTAAATACCACAACTTCTTTATCCATTTTTCACTTTCTGCGATGTTGAACTTGTACTGTAAACGAGCTTCTTGTAAACAGAGGCGTCCCAAACTTTGGGGTGGCTGTGTCTTTTTGATTTTCATTTCCCTAAGCTATAGGACCAAAAGTGGAAGTGCCCTAGGCTCTGTTGCTTTGTTTTTTAGATGTTTCAGGAAACACCATACACTTCTCCCCAGTGTCTCTTGGCAAATTACATCCCGCCCATCAGCATAACTAGGCTCCCGGTTCTCCATGGCCTGTCCTGCCTTTCTGGATTTTACATTTTTTCCAGATTGCCCTTTTGACCGGGGGGAAGTGAGACTTCATTGCAGTGCAGATTTCCTTTGCAAGCTTGCTTGGTTGGCCAAAAAGTGCGTATGTTTTTTTTCCTGAATATATTCAGGAAAAAACGCATACGCCCTTTTTGGCCAAGTGCATCATTGTGGACGTTCTGCCTCTTTTCCTATGCTTTCAATGCAATTCCAGTCTACCTCCTGAAATCGGTTTCCTGCAATTCTGCCCCGCTTTCAAGTCCTCTTGGCAGCCTTACTTCAGTCTATTTTTGGACAATAGCTGTCATTTATAACTCTGCAGGTTTGTGAATTACAGTGCCCCTGAGCTCCTTTCTTCAACTCGCTTTCTTTTGAGCTGGCCACCACACCGCAGGATCGCTTCAGGCCCTAATCTGCTTCCGGCACGGCACGCTGAGCCTTTGGTTATTTCCTCTTCCTGGTGGGAAATGAGACTTAAATTTGCCCGTCCAGACACCTCCAGCTAGTCTCTCATTGGTTCTCCCTATTACTGTTCATCTTCCGCAGAAATTGCAAACTGGGCCAAACAGGAGGTTAAAGGCGCTGACTCTCCAAGTGGGGACAGTGTTAGTAAAGCGTCTGGAATGTTGCACCCGAGTACCAGGGGAGGAAAACTGAGACATATTTCAACACGTCTCCCGTTCACATGGTTGATCATACTCTGGGTTCCACATGCATGTTTTAGCTGAAGGAAGAATACCTTAAACCTGGAGAGTTGAGACCCGTGGAATGGGTACCATGCAATATGACTTCAAAGGGTCTTCATTTGCTCACCGAACCTCTCCTATCCTATCACTGCTGCGTTTATGCCCCTGTACACACGCTTGATTCTCTTTTGGAGACATAGCAATCCATAGGTTTTAAGATACTTACTAGTCAGGTACATTCTTAGGCGTTTAATATGGGGTGTTGAGTCCATTTCGTTGAGCAAGGAGTAGCTCTTGTCTATTCCATATTTGGCTTAAGGAACTTTATCTGTGCTCATTTCAATCTCTGGTTTTATGCAGCACCCCAACTCACCTTTCCCCTTAAGCAAGCATAAGTTGGTTTTCTAAATTTGAGACCCTGTTCTGTTCTGTAATTCAGTTCCTGTGTAGCCAAGTTTACATTCCGTGTATTAGTGATATCTTATGATGTTTCTTTTTCTGTGTGACTTATTTCAGTTAGAATCATCATACCTGAATCCACTCATTGTGCTGCTAAGGGCCTGATGACATAGATTTCATTGCTGAGTGATATTGCTTTGTAAGTAAATACCACAACTTCTTTATCCATTTTTCACTTTCTGCGATGTTGAACTTGTACTGTAAACGAGGTTCTTGTAAACAGAGGCGTCCCAAACTTTGGGGTGGCTGTGTCTTTTTGATTTTCATTTCCCTAAGCTATAGGACCAAAAGTGGAAGTGCCCTAGGCTCTGTTGCTTTGTTTTTTAGATGTTTCAGGAAACACCATACACTTCTCCCCAGTGTCTCTTGGCAATTTACATCCCGCCCATCAGCATAACAAGGCTCCCAGTTCTCCATGGCCTGTCCTGCCTTTCTGGATTTTACACTTTTTTCAGATGGCCCTTTTGACCGGGGGGAAGTGAGACTTCATTGCAGTGCAGATTTCCTTTGCAAGCTTGCTTGGTTGGCCAAAAAGTGCGTATGTTTTTTTTCCTGAATATATTCAGGAAAAAACGCATAGGCCCTTTTTGGCCAAGTGCATCATTGTGGACGTTCTGCCTCTTTTCCTATGCTTTCAATGCAATTCCAGTCTACCTCCTGAAATCGGTTTCCTGCAATTCTGCCCCGCTTTCAAGTCCTCTTGGCAGCCTTACTTCAGTATATTTTTGGACAATAGCTGTCCTTTATAACTCTGCAGGTTTGTGAATTACAGTGCCCCTGAGCTCCTTTCTTCAACTCGCTTTCTTTTGAGCTGGCCACCACACCGCAGGATGGCTTCAGGCCCTAATCTGCTTCCGGCACGGCACGCTGAGCCTTTGGTTAATTCCTCTTCCTGGTGGGAAATGAGAGTTAAATTTGCCCGTCCAGACACCTCCAGCTAGTCTCTCATTGGTTCTCGCTATTCCTGTTCATCTTCCGCAGAAATTGCAAACTGCGCCAAACAGGAGGTTAAAGGGACTGACTCTCCAAGTGGGGAGAGTGTTAGTAAAGCGTCTGGAATGTTGCACCCGAGTACCAGGGGACGAAAACTGAGACGTATTTGAACACGTCTCCCGATCACATGGTTGATCATACTCTAGGTTCCACATGCATGTTTTAGCTGAAGGAAGAATACCTTAAACCTGGAGAGTTGAGACCCGTGGAATGGGTACCATGCAATATGACTTCAAAGGGTCTTCATTTGCTCACCGAACCTCTCCAATCCTATCACTGCTGCATTTATGCCCCTGTACACATGCTTGATTCTCTTTCGGAGACATAGCAATCCATAGGTTTTAAGATACTTACTAGACAGGTAAATTCTTAGGCGTTTAATATGGGGTTTTGAGTCCATTTCATTGAGCAAGGAGTAGCTCTTGTCTATTCCATATTTGGCTTAAGGAACTTTATCTGTGCTCATTTCAATCTCTGGTTTTATGCAGCACCCCAACTCACCTTTACCCTTAAGCAAGCATAAGTTGGTTTTCTAAATTTGAGACCCTGTTCTGTTCTGTAATTCAGTTCCTGTGTAGCCAAGTTTACATTCCGTGTATTACTGATATCTTATGATGTTTCTTTTTCTGTGTGACTTATTTCAGTTAGAATCATCATACCTGAATCCACTCATTGTGCTGCTAAGGGCCTGATGACATAGATTTCATTGCTGAGTGATATTGCTTTGTAAGTAAATACCACAACTTCTTTATCCATTTTTCACTTTCTGTGATGTTTAGCTTGTACTGTAAACGAGGTTCTTGTAAACAGAGGCGTCCCAAACTTTGGGGTGGCTGTGTCTTTTTGATTTTAATTTCCCTAAGCTATAGGACCATAAGTGGAAGTGCCCTAGGCTCTGTTGCTTTGTTTTTTAGATGTTTCAGGAAACACCATACACTTCTCCAGAGTGTCTGTTGGCAATTTACATCCCGCCCATCAGCATAACAAGGCTCCCAGTTCTCCATGGCCTGTCCTGCCTTTCTGGATTTTACAGTTTTTTCAGATGGCCCTTTTCACCGGGTGGAAGTGAGACTTCATTGTAGTGCAGATTTCCTTTGCAAGTTTGCTTGGTTGGCCAAAAAGGGCTTATGCGTTTTTTCCTGAATATATTCAGGAAAAAACGCATAGGCCCTTTTTGGCCAAGTGCATCATTGTGGACGTTCTGCCTCTTTTCCTATGCTTTCAATGCAATTCCAGTCTACCTCCTGAAATCGGTTTCCTGCAATTCTGCCCCGCTTTCAAGTCCTCTTGGCAGCCTTACTTCAGTATATTTTTGGACGATAGCTGTCATTTATAACTCTGCAGGTTTGTGAATTACAGTGCCCCTGAGCTCCTTTCTTCAACTCGTTTTCTTGTGACCTGGCCGCAACACCGCAGGATGGCTTCAGGCCCTAATCTAGTTCCGGCACGGCACGCTGAGCCTTTGGTTATTTCCTCTTCCTGGTGGGAAATTAGAGTTAAATTTGCCCATCCAGACACCTCCAGCTAGTCTCTCATTGGTTCTCCCTATTCCTGTTCATCTTCCGCAGAAATTGCAAACTGGGGCAAACAGGAGGTTAAAGGCGCTGACGCTCCAAGTGGGGAGAGTGTTAGTAAAGCGTCTGGAATGTTGCACCCGAGTACCAGGGGAGGAAAACTGAGACATATTTGAACACGTCTCCCGTTCACATGGTTGATCATACTCTGGGTTCCACATGCATGTTTTAGCTGAAGGAAGAATACCTTAAACCTGAAGAGTTGAGACACGTGGAATGGGTACCATGCAATATGACTTCAAAGGGTCTTCATTTGCTCACCGAACCTCTCCAATCCTATCACTGCTGCGTTTATGCCCCTGTAGACATGCTTGCTTCTCTTTCGGAGACATAGCAATCCATAGGTTTTAAGATACTTACTAGTCAGGTACCTTCTTAGGCGTTTAATATGCGGTGTTGAGTCCATTTCGTTGAGCAAGGAGTAGCTCTTGTCTATTCCATATGTGGCTTAAGGAACTTTATCTGTGCTCATTTCAATCTCTGGTTTTATGCAGCACCCCAACTCACCTTTCCCCTTAAGCAAGCATAAGTTGGTTTTCTAAATTTGAGACTCTGTTCTGTTTTGGAATTCAGTTCCTGTGTAGCCAAGTTTACATTCCGTCTATTACTGATATCTTATGATGTTTCTTTTTCTGTGCGACTTATTTCAGTTAGAATCATCGTACCTGAATCCACTCATTATGCTGCTACGGGCCTGATGACATAGATTTCATTGCTGAGTGATACTGCATTGTACGTAAGTACCACAAGTTCTGTATCCATTTTTCACTTTCTGTGATATTGAACTTGTACTGTAAACGAGGTTCTTGTAAACAGAGGCGTCCCAAACTTTGGGGTGGCTGTGTCTTTTTGATTTTCATTTCCCTAAGCTATAGGACCAAAAGTGGAAGTGCCCTAGGCTCTGTTGCTTTGTTTTTTAGATGTTTCAGGAAACACCATACACTTCTCCCCAGTGTCTCTTGGCAATTTACATCCCGCCCATCAGCATAACAAGGCTCCCAGTTCTCCATGGCCTGTCCTGCCTTTCTGGATTTTACACTTTTTTCAGATGGCCCTTTTGACCGGGGGGAAGTGAGACTTCATTGCAGTGCAGATTTCCTTTGCAAGCTTGCTTGGTTGGCCAAAAAGTGCGTATGTTTTTTTTCCTGAATATATTCAGGAAAAAACGCATAGGCCCTTTTTGGCCAAGTGCATCATTGTGGACGTTCTGCCTCTTTTCCTATGCTTTCAATGCAATTCCAGTCTACCTCCTGAAATCGGTTTCCTGCAATTCTGCCCCGCTTTCAAGTCCTCTTGGCAGCCTTACTTCAGTATATTTTTGGACAATAGCTGTCCTTTATAACTCTGCAGGTTTGTGAATTACAGTGCCCCTGAGCTCCTTTCTTCAACTCGCTTTCTTTTGAGCTGGCCACCACACCGCAGGATGGCTTCAGGCCCTAATCTGCTTCCGGCACGGCACGCTGAGCCTTTGGTTAATTCCTCTTCCTGGTGGGAAATGAGAGTTAAATTTGCCCGTCCAGACACCTCCAGCTAGTCTCTCATTGGTTCTCGCTATTCCTGTTCATCTTCCGCAGAAATTGCAAACTGCGCCAAACAGGAGGTTAAAGGGACTGACTCTCCAAGTGGGGAGAGTGTTAGTAAAGCGTCTGGAATGTTGCACCCGAGTACCAGGGGACGAAAACTGAGACGTATTTGAACACGTCTCCCGATCACATGGTTGATCATACTCTAGGTTCCACATGCATGTTTTAGCTGAAGGAAGAATACCTTAAACCTGGAGAGTTGAGACCCGTGGAATGGGTACCATGCAATATGACTTCAAAGGGTCTTCATTTGCTCACCGAACCTCTCCAATCCTATCACTGCTGCATTTATGCCCCTGTACACATGCTTGATTCTCTTTCGGAGACATAGCAATCCATAGGTTTTAAGATACTTACTAGACAGGTAAATTCTTAGGCGTTTAATATGGGGTGTTGAGTCCATTTCATTGAGCAAGGAGTAGCTCTTGTCTATTCCATATTTGGCTTAAGGAACTTTATCTGTGCTCATTTCAATCTCTGGTTTTATGCAGCACCCCAACTCACCTTTACCCTTAAGCAAGCATAAGTTGGTTTTCTAAATTTGAGACCCTGTTCTGTTCTGTAATTCAGTTCCTGTGTAGCCAAGTTTACATTCCGTGTATTACTGATATCTTATGATGTTTCTTTTTCTGTGTGACTTATTTCAGTTAGAATCATCATACCTGAATCCACTCATTGTGCTGCTAAGGGCCTGATGACATAGATTTCATTGCTGAGTGATATTGCTTTGTAAGTAAATACCACAACTTCTTTATCCATTTTTCACTTTCTGTGATGTTTAGCTTGTACTGTAAACGAGGTTCTTGTAAACAGAGGCGTCCCAAACTTTGGGGTGGCTGTGTCTTTTTGATTTTAATTTCCCTAAGCTATAGGACCATAAGTGGAAGTGCCCTAGGCTCTGTTGCTTTGTTTTTTAGATGTTTCAGGAAACACCATACACTTCTCCTGAGTGTCTGTTGGCAATTTACATCCCGCCCATCAGCATAACAAGGCTCCCAGTTCTCCATGGCCTGTCCTGCCTTTCTGGATTTTACAGTTTTTTCAGATGGCCCTTTTCACCGGGTGGAAGTGAGACTTCATTGTAGTGCAGATTTCCTTTGCAAGTTTGCTTGGTTGGCCAAAAAGGGCTTATGCGTTTTTTCCTGAATATATTCAGGAAAAAACGCATAGGCCCTTTTTGGCCAAGTGCATCATTGTGGACGTTCTGCCTCTTTTCCTATGCTTTCAATGCAATTCCAGTCTACCTCCTGAAATCGGTTTCCTGCAATTCTGCCCCGCTTTCAAGTCCTCTTGGCAGCCTTACTTCAGTATATTTTTGGACGATAGCTGTCATTTATAACTCTGCAGGTTTGTGAATTACAGTGCCCCTGAGCTCCTTTCTTCAACTCGTTTTCTTGTGACCTGGCCGCAACACCGCAGGATGGCTTCAGGCCCTAATCTAGTTCCGGCACGGCACGCTGAGCCTTTGGTTATTTCCTCTTCCTGGTGGGAAATTAGAGTTAAATTTGCCCATCCAGACACCTCCAGCTAGTCTCTCATTGGTTCTCCCTATTCCTGTTCATCTTCCGCAGAAATTGCAAACTGGGGCAAACAGGAGGTTAAAGGCGCTGACGCTCCAAGTGGGGAGAGTGTTAGTAAAGCGTCTGGAATGTTGCACCCGAGTACCAGGGGAGGAAAACTGAGACATATTTGAACACGTCTCCCGTTCACATGGTTGATCATACTCTGGGTTCCACATGCATGTTTTAGCTGAAGGAAGAATACCTTAAACCTGAAGAGTTGAGACACGTGGAATGGGTACCATGCAATATGACTTCAAAGGGTCTTCATTTGCTCACCGAACCTCTCCAATCCTATCACTGCTGCGTTTATGCCCCTGTAGACATGCTTGCTTCTCTTTCGGAGACATAGCAATCCATAGGTTTTAAGATACTTACTAGTCAGGTACCTTCTTAGGCGTTTAATATGCGGTGTTGAGTCCATTTCGTTGAGCAAGGAGTAGCTCTTGTCTATTCCATATGTGGCTTAAGGAACTTTATCTGTGCTCATTTCAATCTCTGGTTTTATGCAGCACCCCAACTCACCTTTCCCCTTAAGCAAGCATAAGTTGGTTTTCTAAATTTGAGACTCTGTTCTGTTTTGGAATTCAGTTCCTGTGTAGCCAAGTTTACATTCCGTGTATTAGTGATATCTTATGATGTTTCTTTTTCTGTGCGACTTATTTCAGTTAGAATCATCGTACCTGAATCCACTCATTATGCTGCTACGGGCCTGATGACATAGATTTCTTTGCTGAGTGATACTGCATTGTACGTAAGTACCACAAGTTCTGTATCCATTTTTCACTTTCTGTGATATTGAACTTGTACGGTAAATGAGGTTCTTGTAAACAGAGGCGTCCCAAACTTTGGTGTGGCTGTGTGTTTTTGATTTTAATTTCCCTAAGCTATAGGACCATAAGTGGAAGTGCCCTAGGCTCTGTTGCTTTGTTTTTTAGATGTTTCAGGAAACACCATACACTTCTCCCGAGTGGTTGTTGGCAATTTACATCCCGCCCATCAGCATAACAAGGCTCCCAGTTCTCCATGGCCTGTCCTGCCTTTCTGGATTTTACACTTTTTTCAGATGGCCCTTTTGACCCGGTGGAAGTGAGACTTCATTGTAGTGCAGATTTCCTTTGCAAGTTTCCTTGGTTGGCCAAAAAGGGCGTATGCGTTTTTTCCTGAATATATTCAGGAAAAATGAATATATTCAGGAAAAAACGCATACGCTCTTTTTGGCCAAGTGCATCATTGTGGACGTTCTGCCTCTTTTCCTATGCTTTCAATGCAATTCCAGTCTACCTCCTGAAATCGGTTTCCTGCAATTCTGCCCCGCTTTCAAGTCCTCTTGGCAGCCTTACTTCAGTATATTTTTGGACGGAAGCTGTCATTTATAACTCTGCAGGTTTGTGAATTACAGTGCCCCTGAGCTCCTTTCTTCAACTCGCTTTCTTTTGAGCTGGCCGCAACACCGCAGGATGGCTTCAGGCCCTAATCTGGTTCTGGCACGACACGCTGAGGTTTTGGTTATTTACTCTTCCTGGTGGGAAATGAGAGTTAAATTTGCCCGTCCAGACACCTCCAGCTAGTCTCTCATTGGGTCTCGCTATTCCTGTTCATCTTCCGCAGAAATTGCAAACTGGGTCAAACAGGAGGTTAAAGGCGCTGACTCTCCAAGTGGGGAGAGTGTTAGTAAAGTGTCTGGAATGTTGCACCCGAGTACCAGGGGAGGAAAACTGAGACATATTTGAACACGTCTCCCGTTCACACGGTTGATCATACTCTGGGTTCCACATGCATGTTTTAGCTGAAGGAAGAATACCTTAAACCTGGAGAGTTGAGACCCGTGGAATGGGTACCATGCAATATGACTTCAAAGGGTCTTCATTTGCTCACCGAACCTCTCCAATCCTATCACTGCTGCGTTTATGCCCCTGTACACACGCTTGATTCTCTTTTGGAGACATAGCAATCCATAGGTTTTAAGATACTTACTAGTCAGGTACATTCCTAGGCGTTTAATATGGGGTGTTGAGTCCATTTCGTTGAGCAAGGAGTAGCTCTTGTCTATTCCATATTTGGCTTAAAGAACTTTATCTGTGCTCACTTCAATCTCTGGTTTTATGCAGCACCCCAACTCACCTTTCCCCTTAAGCAAGCATAAGTTGGTTTTCTAAATTTGAGACCCTGTTCTGTTCTGAAATTCAGTTCCTGTGTAGCCAAGATTACATTCCGTGTATTACTGATATCTTATGATGTTTCTTTTTCTGTGTGACTTATTTCAGTTAGAATCATCATACCTGAATCCACTCATTGTGCTGCTAAGGGCCTGATGACATAGATTTCATTGCTGAGTGATATTGCTTTGTAAGTAAATACCACAACTTCTTTATCCATTTTTCACTTTCTGCGATGTTGAACTTGTACTGTAAACGAGGTTCTTGTAAACAGAGGCGTCCCAAACATTGGGGTGGCTGTGTCTTTTTAATTTTAATTTCCCTAAGCTATAGGACCATAAGTGGAAGTGCCCTAGGCTCTGTTGCTTTGTTTTTTAGATGTTTCAGGAAACACCATACACTTCTCCCGAGTGTCTGTTGGCAATTTACATCCCGCCCATCAGCATAACAAGGCTCCCAGTTCTCCATGGCCTGTCCTGCCTTTTTGGATTTTACACTTTTTTCAGATGGCCCTTTTGACCGGGGGGAAGTGAGAATTCATTGTAGTGCAGAATTCCTTTGCAAGCTTGCTTGGTTGGCCAAAAAGGGCGTATGCGTTTTTTCCTGAATATATTCAGGAAAAAACGCATACACCCTTTTTGGCCAAGTGCATCATTGTGGACGTTCTGCCTCTTTTCCTATGCTTTCAATGCAATTCCAGTCTACCTCCTGAAATCGGTTTCCTGCAATTCTGCCCCGCTTTCAAGTCCTCTTGGCAGCCTTACTTCAGTATATTTTTGGACGATAGCTGTCATTTATAACTCTGCAGGTTTGTGAATTACAGTGCCCCTGAGCTCCTTTCTTCAACTCGCTTTCTTTTGAGCTGGCCGCAACACCGCAGGATGGCTTCAGGCCCTAATCTGGTTCCGGCACGGCATCCTGAGCCCTTGGTTATTTCCTCTTCCTGGTGGGAAATGAGAGTTAAATTTGCCCGTCCAGACACCTCCAGCTAGTCTCTCATTGGGTCTCGCTATTCCTGTTCATCTTCCGCAGAAATTGCAAACTGGGTCAAACAGGAGGTTAAAGGCGCTGACTCTCCAAGTGGGGAGAGTGTTAGTAAAGCGTCTGGAATGTTGCACCCGAGTACCAGGGGAGGAAAACTGAGACATATTTGAACACGTCTCCCGTTCACATGGTTGATCATACTCTGGGTTCCACATGCATGTTTTAGCTGAAGGAAGAATACCTTAAACCTGCAGAGTTGAGACCCGTGGAATGGGTACCATGCAATATGACTTCAAAGGGTCTTCATTTGCTCACCGAACCTCTCCAATCCTATCACTACTGCGTTTATGCTCCTGTACACACGCTTGATTCTCTTTTGGAGACATAGCAATCCATAGGTTTTAAGATACTTACTAGTCAGGTACATTCCTAGGCGTTTAATATGGGGTGTTGAGTCCATTTCGTTGAGCAAGGAGTAGCTCTTGTCTATTCCATATTTGGCTTAAAGAACTTTATCTGTGCTCACTTCAATCTCTGGTTTTATGCAGCACCCCAACTCACCTTTCCCCTTAAGCAAGCAAGAGTTGGTTTTCTAAATTTGAGACCCTGTTCTGTTCTGAAATTCAGTCCCTGTGTAGCCAAGTTTACATTCCGTGTATTACTGATATCTTATGATGTTTCTTTTTCTGTGTGACTTATTTCAGTTAGAATCATCATACCTGAATCCACTCATTGTGCTGCTAAGGGCCTGATGACATAGATTTCATTGCTGAGTGATATTGCTTTGTAAGTAAATACCACAACTTCTTTATCCATTTTTCACTTTCTGCGATGTTGAACTTGTACTGTAAACGAGGTTCTTGTAAACAGAGGCGTCCCAAACATTGGGGTCGCTGTGTCTTTTTAATTTTAATTTCCCTAAGCTATAGGACCATAAGTGGAAGTGCCCTAGGCTCTGTTGCTTTGTTTTTTAGATGTTTCAGGAAACACCATACACTTCTCCCGAGTGTCTGTTGGCAATTTACATCCCGCCCATCAGCATAACAAGGCTCCCAGTTCTCCATGGCCTGTCCTGCCTTTCTGGATTTTACACTTTTTTCAGATGGCCCTTTTGACCGGGGGGAAGTGAGAATTCATTGTAGTGCAGAATTCCTTTGCAAGCTTGCTTGGTTGGCCAAAAAGGGCGTATGCGTTTTTTCCTGAATATATTCAGGAAAAAACGCATACGCCCTTTTAGGCCAAGTGCATCATTGTGGACGTTCTGCCTCTTTTCCTATGCTTTCAATGCAATTCCAGTCTACCTCCTGAAATCGGTTTCCTGCAATTCTGCCCCGCTTTCAAGTCCTCTTGGCAGCCTTACTTCAGTATATTTTTGGACGATAGCTGTCATTTACAACTCTGCAGGTTTGTGAATTACAGTGCCCCTGAGCTCCTTTCTTCAACTCGCTTTCTTTTGGGCTGGCCGCAACACCGCAGGACGGCTTCAGGCCCTAATCTGGTTCCGGCACGGCATGATGAGTCTTTGGTTACTTCCTCTTCCTGGTGGGAAAAGAGAGTTAAATTTGCCCGTCCAGACACCTCCAGCTAGTCTCTCATTGGTTCTCCCTATTCCTGTTCATCTTCCGCAGAAATTGCAAACTGGGCCAAACAGGAGGTTAAAGGCGCTGACTCTCCAAGTAGGGAGAGTGTTAGTAAAGCGTCTGGAATGTTGCACCCGAGTACCAGGGTACGAAAACTGAGACATATTTGAAGAAGTCTCCCGTTCACACGGTTTATCATACTCTGGGTTCCACATGCATGTTTTAGCTGAAGGAAGAATACCTTAAACCTGGAGATTTGAGACCCGTGGAATGGGTACCATGCAATATGACTTCAAAGGGTCTTCATTTGCTCACCGAACCTCTCCAATCCTATCACTGCTGCGTTTATGCCCCTGTACACACGCTTGATTCTCTTTTGGAGACATAGCAATCCATAGGTTTTAAGATACTTACTAGTCAGGTACATTCTTAGGCGTTTAATATGCGGTGTTGAGTCCATTTCGTTGAGCAAGGAGTAGCTCTTGTCTATTCCATATTTGGCTTAAGGAACTTTATCTGTGCTCATTTCAATCTCTGGTTTTACGCAGCAACCCAACTCACCTTTCCCCTTAAGCAAGCATAAGTTGGTTTTCTAAATTTGAGACCCTGTTCTGTTTTGGAATTCAGTTCCTGTGTAGCCAAGCTTACATTCCTTGTGTTAGTGATATCTTATGATGTTTCTTTTTCTGTGTGACTTATTTCAGTTAGAATCATCGTACCTGAATGCACTCATTATGCTGCTACGGGCCTGATGACATAGATTTCATTGCTGAGTGATACTGCATTGTACGTAAGTACCACAAGTTCTTTATCCGTTTTTCGCTTTCTGTGATATTGAACTTGTACGGTAAACGAGGTTCTTGTAAACAGAGGCGTCCCAAACTTTGGGGTGGCTGTGTCTTTTTGATTTTAATTTCCCTAAGCTATAGGACCATAAGTGGAAGTGCCCTAGGCTCTGTTGCTTTGTTTTTTAGATGTTTCAGGAAACACCATACACTTCTCCCCAGTGTCTGTTGGCAATTTACATCCCGCCCATCAGCATAACAAGGCTCCCGGTTCTCCATGGCCTGTCCTGCCTTTCTGGAGTTTACACTTTTTTCAGATGGCCCTTTTGACCGGGGGGAAGTGAGACTTCATTGTAGTGCAGATTTCCTTTGCAAGCTTGCTTGGTTGGCCAAAAAGGGCATATGCGTTTTTTCCTGAATATTCAGGAAAAAACGCATACGCCCTTTTTGGCCAAGTGCATCATTGTGGACGTTCTGCCTCTTTTCCTATGCTTTCAATGCAATTCCAGTCTACCTCCTGAAATCGGTTTCCTGCAATTCTGCCCCGCTTTCAAGTCCTCTTGGCAGCCTTACTTCAGTATATTTTTGGACGATAGCTGTCATTTATAACTCTGCAGGTTTGTGAATTACAGTGCCCCTGAGCTCCTTTCTTCAACTCGCTTTCTTTTCAGCTGGCCGCAACACCGCAGGATGGCTTCAGGCCCTAATCTGGTTCCGGCACGGCACGCTGAGCCTTTGGTTATTTCCTCTTCCTGGTGGGAAATGAGAGTTAAATTTGCCCGTCCAGACACCTCCAGCTAGTCTCTCATTGGTTCTCGCTATTCCTGTTCATCTTCCGCAGAAATTGCAAACTGGGCCAAACAGGAGGTTAAAGGCGCTGACTGTCCAAGTGTGAAGAGTGTTAGTAAAGCGTCTGGAATGTTGCACCCGAGTACCAGGGGAGGAAAACTGAGACATATTTGAACACGTCTCCTGTTCACACGGTTGTACATACTCTGGGTTCCACATGCATGTTTTAGCTGAAGGAAGAATACCTTAAACCTGGAGAGTTGAGACCCGTGGAATGGGTACCACGCAATATGACTTCAAAGGGTCTTCATTTGCTCACCGAAACTCTCCAATCCTATCACTGCTGCGTTTATGCCCCTGTACACACGCTTGATTCTCTTTTGGAGACATAGCAATCCATAGGTTTTAAGATACTTACTAGTCAGGTACATTCTTAGGCGTTTAATATGGGGTGTTGAGTCCATTTCGTTGAGCAAGGAGTAGCTCTTGTCTATTCCATATTTGGCTTAAGGAACTTTCTCTGTGCTCATGTCAATCTCTGGTTTTATGAAGCACCCCAACTCACCTTTCCCCTTAAGCAAGCATAAGTTGGTTTTCTAAATTTGAGACCCTGTTCTGTTTTGGAATTCAGTTCCTGTGTAGCCAAGTTTACATTCCGTGTATTAGTGATATCTTATGATGTTTCTTTTTCTATGTGACTTATTTCAGTTAGAATCATCGTACCTGAATCCACTCATTATGCTGCTACGGGCCTGATGACATAGATTTCATTGCTGAGTGATACTGCATTGTACGTAAGTACCACAAGTTCTTTATCCATTTTTCACTTTCTGTGATATTGAACTTGTACGGTAAACGAGGTTTTTGTAAACAGAGGCGTCCCAAACTTTGGGGTGGCTGTGTCTTTTTGATTTTAATTTCCCTAATCTATAGGACCATAAGTGGAAGTGCCCTAGGCTCTGTTGCTTTGTTTCTTAGATGTTTCAGGAAACACCATACACTTCTCCCGAGTGTGTGTTGGCAATTTACATCCCGACCATCAGCATAACAAGGCTCCCAGTTCTCCATGGCCTGTCCTGCCTTTCTGGATTTTACACTTTTTTCAGATGGCCCTTTTGACCGGGGGGAAGTGAGACTTCATTGTAGTGCAGATTTCCTTTGCAAGCTTGCTTGGTTGGCCAAAAAGGGCGTATGCGTTTTTTCCTGAATATTCAGGAAAAAACGCATACGCCCTTTTTGGCCAAGTGCATCATTGTGGACGTTCTGCCTCTTTTCCTATGCTTTCAATGCAATTCCAGTCTACCTCCTGAAATCGGTTTCCTGCAATACTGCCCCACTTTCAAGTCCTCTTGGCAGCCTTACTTCAGTATATTTTTGGACGATAGCTGTCATTTATAACTCTGCAGGTTTGTGAATTACAGTGCCCCTGAGCTCCTTTCTTCAACTCGCTTTCTTGTGACCTGGCCGCAACACCGCAGGATGGCTTCAGGCCCTAATCTGGTTCCGGCACGGCACGCTGAGCCTTTGGTTATTTCCTCTTCCTGGTGGGAAATGAGAGTTAAATTTGCCCGTCCAGACACCTCCAGCTAGTCTCTCATTGGTTCTCGCTATTCCTGTTCATCTTCCGCAGAAATTGCAAACTGGGCCAAACAGGAGGTTAAAGGCGCTGACCCTCCAAGTGGGGAGAGTGTTAGTAAAGCGTCTGGAATGTTGCACCCGAGTACCAGGGGAGGAAAACTGAGACATATTTGAACACGTCTCCCGTTCACACGGTTGATCATACTCTGGGTTCCACATGCATGTTTTAGCTGAAGGAAGAATACCTTAAACCTGGAGAGTTGAGACCCGTGTAATGAGTACCATGCAATATGACTTCAAAGGGTCTTCATTTGCTCACCGAACCTCTCCAATCCTATCACTGCTGCGTTTATGCCCCTGTACACACGCTTGATTCTCTTTTGGAGACATAGCAATCCATAGGTTTTAAGATACTTACTAGTCAGGTACATTCCTAGGCGTTTAATATGCGGTGTTGAGTCCATTTCGTTGAGCAAGGAGTAGCTCTTGTCTATTCCATATTTGGCTTAAGGAACTTTATCTGTGCTCATTTCAAACTCTGGTTTTATGCAGCACCCCAACTCACCTTTCCCCTTAGGCAAGCATAAGTTGGTTTTCTAAATTTGAGACCCTGTTCTGTTTTGGAATTCAGTTCCTGTGTAGCCAAGATTACATTCCGTGTATTAGTGATATCTTATGATGTTTCTTTTTCTGTGTGACTTATTTCAGTGAGAATCATCATACCTGAATCCACTCATTATGCTGCTACGGGCCTGATGACATAGATTTCATTGCTGAGTGATACTGCATTGTACGTAAGTACCACAAGTTCTTTATCCGTTTTTCGCTTTCTGTGATATTGAACTTGTACGCTAAACGAGGTTCTTGTAAACAGAGGCGTCCCAAACTTTGGGGTGGCTGTGTCTTTTTGATTTTAATTTCCCTAAGCTATAGGACCATAAGTGGAAGTGCCCTAGGCTCTGTTGCTTTGTTTTTTAGATGTTTCAGGAAACACATTACACTTCACCTGAGTGTCTGTTGGCAATTTACATCCTGCCCATCAGCATAACAAGGCTCCCAGTTCTCCATGGCCTGTCCTGCCTTTCTGGAGTTTACACTTTTTTCAGATGGCCCTTTTAACCGGGGGGAAGTGAGACTTCATTGTAGTGCAGATTTCTTTTGCAAGTTTGCTTGGTTGGCCAAAAAGGGCGTATGCGTTTTTTCCTGAATATATTCAGGAAAAAACGCATACGCTCTTTTTGGCCATGTGCATCATTGTGGACGTTCTGCCTCTTTTCCTATGCTTTCAATGCAATTCCAGTCTACCTCCTGAAATCGGTTTCCTGCAATTCTGACCCGCTTTCAAGTCCTCTTGGCAGCCTTACTTCAGTATATTTTTGGACGATAGCTGTCATTTATAACTCTGCAGGTTTGTGAATTACAGTGCCCCTGAGCTCCTTTCTACAACTCGCTTTCTTGTGACCTGGCCGCAACACTGCAGGATGGCTTCAGGCCCTAATCAGGTTCTGGCACGGCACGCTGAGCCTTTGGTTATTTCCTCTTCCTGGTGGGAAATGAGAGTTAAATTTGCCCGTCCAGACACCTCCAGCTAGTCTCTCATTGGTTATCCCTATTCCTGTTCATCTTCCGCAGAAATTGCAAACTGGGCCAATCAGGAGGTTAAAGGCACTGACTGTCCAAGTGTGAAGAGTGTTAGTAAAGCGTCTGGAATGTTGCACCCGAGTACCAGGGTACGAAAACTGAGACATATTTGAACACGTCTCCCGTTCACACGGTTGATCATACTCTGGGTTCCACATGCATGTTTTAGCTGAAGGAAGAATACCTTAAACCTGGAGAGTTGAGACCCGTGGAATGGGTACCATGCAATATGACTTCAAAGGGTCTTCATTTGCTCACCGAACCTCTCCAATCCTATCACTGCTGCGTTTATGCCCCTGTACACACGCTTGATTCTCTTTTGGAGACATAGCAATCCATAGGTTTTAAGATACTTACTAGTCAGGTACATTCTTAGGCGTTTAATATGGGGTGTTGAGTCCATTTCGTTGAGCAAGGAGTAGCTCTTGTCTATTCCATATTTGGCTTAAGGAACTTTATCTGTGCTCATTTCAATCTCTGGTTTTATGCAGCACCCCAACTCACCTTTCCCCTTAAGCAATCATAAGTTGGTTTTCTAAATTTGAGACCCTGTTCTGTTTTGGAATTCAGTTCCTGTGTAGCCAAGTTTACATTCCGTGTATTAGTGATATCTTATGATGTTTCTTTTTCTGTGTGACTTATTTCAGTTAGAATCATCGTACCTGAATCCACGCATTATGCTGCTACGGGCCTGATGACATAGATTTCTTTGCTGAGTGATACTGCATTGTACGTAAGTACCACAAGTTCTTTATCCATTTTTCACTTTCTGTGATATTGAACTTGTATGGTAAACGAGGTTCTTGTAAACAGAGGCGTCCCAAACTTTGGGGTGGCTGTGTCTTTTTTATTTTAATTTCCCTAAGCTATAGGACCATAAGTGGAAGTGGCCTAGGCTCTGTTGCTTTGTTTTTTAGATGTTTCAGGAAACACCATACACTTCTCCCGAGTGTCTGTTGCCAATTTACATCCCGCCCATCAGCATAACAAGGCTCCCAGTTCTCCATGGCCTGTCCTGCCTTTCTGGATTTTACACTTTTTTCAGATGGCCCTTTTGACCGGGGGGAAGTGAGACTTCATTGTAGTGCAGATTTCCTTTGCAAGCTTGCTTGGTTGGCCAAAAAGGGCGTATGCGTTTTTTCCTGAATATATTCAGGAAAAAACGCATACGCCCTTTTTGGCCAAGTGCATCATTGTGGACGTTCTGCCTCTTTTCCTATGCTTTCAATGCAATTCCAGTCTACCTCCTGAAATCGGTTTCCTGCAATTCTGCCCCGCTTTCAAGTCCTCTTGGCAGCCTTACTTCAGTGTATTTTTGGACGATAGCTGTCATTTATAACTCTGCAGATTTGTGAATTACAGTGCCCCTGAGCTCCTTTCTTCAACTCGCTTTCTTTTGAGCTGGCCGCAACACCGCAGGATGGCTTCAGGCCCTAAACTGGTTCCGGCACGGCACGCTGAGCCTTTGGTTAATTCCTCTTCCTGGTGGGAAATGAGAGTTAAATTTGCCCGTCCAGACACATCCAGCTAGTCTCTCATTGGTTCTCCCTATTACTGTTTATCTTCCGCAGAAATTGCAAACTGGGCCAAACAGGAGGTTAAAGGCGCTGACTCTCCAAGTGGGGAGAGTGTTAGTAAAGCGTCTGGAATGTTGCTCCCGTGTACCAGGGGAGGATAACTGAGACATATTTGAACACGTCTCCCGTTCACATGGTTGATCATACTCTGGGTTCCACATGCATGTTTTAGCTGAAGGAAGAATACCTTAAACCTTGATAGTTGAGACCCGTGGAATGGGTACCATGCAATATGACTTCAAAGGGTCTTCATTTGCTCACCGAACCTCTCCAATCCTATCACTGCTGCGTTTATGCCCCTGTACACACCCTTGATTCTCTTTTGGAGACATAGCAATCCATAGGTTTTAAGATACTTACTAGTCAGGTACATTCTTAGGCATTTAATATGGGGTGTTGAGTCCATTTCGTTGAGCAAGGAGTAGCTCTTGTCTATTCCATATTTGGCTTAAGGAACTTTATCTGTGCTCATTTCAATCTCTGGTTTTATGCAGCACCCCAACTCACCTTTACCCTTAAGCAAGCATAAGTTGGTTTTCTAAATTTGAGACCCTGTTCTGTTTTGGAATTCAGTTCCTTTGTAGCCAAGTTTACATTCCGTGTATTAGTGATATCTTATGATGTTTCTTTTTCTGTGTGACTTATTTCAGTTAGAATCATCGTACCTGAATCCACTCATTATGCTGCTATGGGCCTGATGACATAGATTTCATTGCTGAGTGATACTGCATTGTCCGTAAGTACCACAAGTTCTTTATCCATTTTTCACTTTCTGTGATATTGAACTTGTACGGTAAACGAGGTTCTTGTAAACAGAGGCGTCCCAAACTTTGGGGTGGCTGTATCTTTTTGATTTTAATTTCCCTAATCTATAGGACCATAAGTGGAAGTGCCCTAGGCTCTGTTGCTTTGTTTTTTAGATGTTTCAGGAAACACCATACACTTCTCCCGAGTGTCTGTTGGCAATTTACATCCCGCCCATCAGCATAACAAGGCTCCCAGTTCTCCATGGCCTGTCCTGCCTTTCTGGATTTTACACTTTTTTCAGATGGCCCTTTTGACCGGGGGGAAGTGAGACTTCATTGTAGTGCAGATTTCTTTTGCAAGCTTGCTTGGTTGGCCAAAAAGGGCGTATGCGTTTTTTCCTGAATATATTCAGGAAAAAACGCATACGCCCTTTTTGGCCAAGTGCATCATTGTGGACGTTCTGCCTCTTTTCCTATGCTTTCAATGAAATTCCAGTCTACCTCCTGAAATCGGTTTCCTGCAATTCTGCCCCGCTTTCAAGTCCTCTTGGCAGCCTTACTTCAGTATATTTTTGGACGATAGCTGTCATTTATAACTCTGCAGGTTTGTGAATTACAGTGCCCCTGAGCTCCTTTCTTCAACTCGCTTTCTTGTGACCTGGCCGCAACACCGCAGGATGGCTTCAGGCCCTAATCTGGTTCCGGCACGGCACGCTGAGCCTTTGGTTAATTCCTCTTCCTGGTGGGAAATGAGAGTTAAATTTGCCCGTCCAGACACCTCCAGCTAGTCTCTCATTGGTTCTCGCTATTCCTGTTCATCTTCCGCAGAAATTGCAAACTGGGCCAAACAGGAAGTTAAAGGCGCTGACTCTCCAAGAGGGGAGAGTGTTAGTAAAGCGTCTGGAATGTTGCACCCGAGTACCAGGGGATGAAAACTGAGACATATTTGAACACGTCTCCTGTTCACACGGTTGATCATACTCTGGGTTCCACATGCATGTTTTAGCTGAAGGAAGAATACTTTAAACCTGGAGAGTTGAGACCCGTGGAATGGGTACCATGCAATATGACTTCAAAGGGTCTTCATTTGCTCACCGAACCTCTCCAATCCTATCACTGCTGCGTTTATGCCCCTGTACACACGCTTGATTCTCTTTTGGAGACATAGCAATCCATAGGTTTTAAGATACTTACTAGTCAGGTACATTCTTAGGCGTTTAATATGGGGTGTTGAGTCCATTTCGTTGAGCAAGGAGTAGCTCTTGTCCATTCCATATTTGGCTTAAGGAACTTTATCTGTGCTCATTCCAATCTCTGGGTTTATGCAGCACCCCAACTCACCTTTCCCCTTAAGCAAGCAGAAGTTGGTTTTCTAAATTTGAGACCCTGTTCTGCTTTGGAAATCAGTTCCTGTGTAGCCAAGTTTACATTCCGTGTATTAGTGATATCTTATGATGTTTCTTTTTCTGTGTGACTTATTTCAGTTAGAATCATCGTACCTGAATCCACTCATTATGCTGCTATGGGCCTGATGACATAGATTTCATTGCTGAGTGATACTGCATTGTACGTAAGTACCACAAGTTCTTTATCCATTTTTCACTTTCTGTGATATTGAACTTGTACGGTAAACGAGGTTCTTGTAAACAGAGGCGTCCCAAACTTTGGGGTGGCTGTGTCTTTTTGATTTTAATTTCCCTAAGCTATAGGACCATAAGTGGAAGTGCCCTAGGCTCTGTTGCTTTGTTTCTTAGATGTCTCAGGAAACACCATACACTTCTCCCGAGTGTCTGTTGGCAATTTACATCCCGCCCATCAGCATAACAAGGCTCCCAGTTCTCCATGGCCTGTCCTGCCTTTCTGGATTTTACACTTTTTTCAGATGGCCCTTTTGACCGGGGGGAAGTGAGACTTCATTGTAGTGCAGATTTCCTTTGCAAGCTTGCTTGGTTGGCCAAAAAGGGCGTATGCGTTTTTTCTTGAATGTATTCAGGAAAAAACGCATACGCCCTTTTTGGCCAAGTGCATCATTGTGGATGTAATGCCTCTTTTCCTATGCTTTCAATGCAATTCCAGTCTACCTCCTGAAATCGGTTTCCTGCAATTCTGCCCCACTTTCAAGTCCTCTTGGCAGCCTTACTTCAGTATATTTTTGGACGATAGCTGTCATTTATAACTCTGCAGGTTTGTGAGTTACAGTGCCCCTGAGCTCCTTTCTTCAACTCGCTTTCTTGTGACCTGGCCGCAACACTGCAGGATGGCTTCAGGCCCTAATCTGGTTGCGGCACGGCACGCTGAGCCTTTGGTTAATTCCTCTTCCTGGTGGGAAATGAGAGTTAAATTTGCCCGTCCAGACACCTCCAGCTAGTCTCTCATTAGTTCTCGCTATTCCTGTTCATCTTCCGCAGAAATTGCAAACTGGGCCAAACAGGAGGTTAAAGGGACTGACTCTCCAAGTCGGGAGAGTGTTAGTAAAGCATCTGGAATGTTGCACCCGAGTACGAGGGTACGAAAACTGAGACATATTTGAACACGTCTCCCAATCACATGGTTGATCATACTCTAGGTTCCACATGCATGTTTTAGCTGAAGAAAGAATACCTTAAACCTGGGTAGTTGAAACCCGTGGAATAGGTACCATGCAACATGACTTCAAAGGGTCTTCATTTGCTCACCGAACCTCTCCAATCCTATCACTGCTGCGTTTATGCCCCTGTACACACGCTTGATTCTCTTTTGGAGACATAGCAATCCATAGGTTTTAAGATACTTACTAGTCAGGTACATTCTTAGGCGTTTAATATGGGGTGTTGAGTCCATTTCATTGAGCAAGGAGTAGCTCTTGTCCATTCCATATTTGGCTTAAGGAACTTTATCTGTGCTCATTCCAATCTCTGGTTTTATGCAGCACCCCAACTCACCTTTCCCCTTAAGCAAGCAGAAGTTGGTTTTCTAAATTTGAGACCCTGTACTGTTTTGGAATTCAGTTCCTGTGTAGCCAAGTTTACATTCCGTGTATTAGTGATATCTTATGATGTTTCTTTTTCTGTGTGACTTATTTCAGTTAGAATCATCGTACCTGAATCCACTCATTATGCTGCTACGGGCCTGATGACATAGATTTCATTGCTGAGTGATACTGCATTGTACGTAAGTACCACAAGTTCTTTATCCATTTTTCACTTTCTGTGATATTGCACTTGTACGGTAAACGAGGTTCTTGTAAACAGAGGCGTCCCAAACTTTGGGGTGGCTGTGTCTTTTTGATTTTAATTTCCCTAAGCTATAGGACCATAAGTGGAAGTGCCCTAGGCTCTGTTGCTTTGTTTTTTAGATGTTTCAGGAAACACCATACACTTCTCCCGAGTGTCTGTTGGCAATTTACATCCCGCCCATCAGCATAACAAGGCTCCCAGTTCTCCATGGCCTGTCCTGCCTTTCTGGATTTTACACTTTTTTCAGATGGCCCTTTTGACCGGGGGGAAGTGAGACTTCATTGTAGTGCAGATTTCCTTTGCAAGCTTGCTTGGTTGTCCAAAAAGGGCGTATGCGTTTTTTCCTGAATATATTCAGGAAAAAACGCATACGCCCTTTTTGGCCAAGTGCATCATTGTGGACGTTCTGCCTCTTTTCCTATGCTTTCAATGCAATTCCAGTCTACCTCCTGAAATCGGTTTCCTGCAATTCTGCCCTGCTTTCAAGTCCTCTTGGCAGCCTTACTTCAGTATATTTTTGGACGATAGCTGTCATTTATAACTGTGCAGGTTTGTGAATTACAGTGCCCCTGAGCTCCTTTCTTCAACTCGCTTTCTTGTGACCTGGCCGCAACACCGCAGGATGGCTTCAGGCCCTAATCTGGTTCCGGCACGGCACGCTGAGCCTTTGGTTAATTCCTGTTCCTGGTGGGAAATGAGAGTTAAATTTGCCCGTCCAGACACCTCCAGCTAGTCTCTCATTGGTTCTCGCTATTCCTGTTCATCTTCCGCAGAAATTGCAAACTGGGCCAAACAGGAGGTTAAAGGCGCTGACTCTCCAAGTGGGGAGAGTGTTAGTAAAGCGTCTGGAATGTTGCACCCGAGTACCAGGGGACGAAAACTGAGACATATTTGAACACGTCTCCTGTTCACACGGTTGATCATACTCTGGGTTCCACATGCATGTTTTAGCTGAAGGAAGAATACCTTAAACCTGGAGAGTTGAGACCCGTGGAATGGGTACCATGCAATATGACTTCAAAGGGTCTTCATTTGCTCACCGAACCTCTCCAATCCTATCACTGCTGCGTTTATGCCCCTGTACACACGCTTGATTCTCTTTTGGAGACATAGCAATCCATAGGTTTTAAGATACTTACTAGTCAGGTACATTCTTAGGCGTTTAATATGGGGTGTTGAGTCCATTTCATTGAGCAAGGAGTAGCTCTTGTCCATTCCATATTTGGCTTAAGGAACTTTATCTGTGCTCATTCCAATCTCTGGTTTTATGCAGCACCCCAACTCACCTTTCCCCTTAAGCAAGCAGAAGTTGGTTTTCTAAATTTGAGACCCTGTACTGTTTTGGAATTCAGTTCCTGTGTAGCCAAGTTTACATTCCGTGTATTAGTGATATCTTATGATGTTTCTTTTTCTGTGTGACTTATTTCAGTTAGAATCATCCTACCTGAATCCACTCATTATGCTGCTACGGGCCTGATGACATAGATTTCATTGCTGAGTGATACTGCATTGTACGTAAGTACCACAAGTTCTTTATCCATTTTTCACTTTCTGTGATATTGAACTTGTACGGTAAATGAGGTTCTTGTAAACAGAGGCGTCCCAAACTTTGGGGTGGCTGTGTCTTTTTGATTTTAATTTCCCTAAGCTATAGGACCATAAGTGGAAGTGCCCTAGGCTCTGTTGCTTTGTTTTTTAGATGTTTCAGGAAACACCATACACTTCTCCCGAGTGTCTGTTGGCAATTTACATCCCGCCCATCAGCATAACAAGGCTCCCAGTTCTCCATGGCCTGTCCTGCCTTTTTGGATTTTACACTTTTTTCAGATGGCCCTTTTGACCGGGGGGAAGTGAGACTTCATTGTAGTGCAGATTTCCTTTGCAAGCTTGCTTGGTTGGCCAAAAAGGGCGTATGCGTTTTTTCCTGAATATATTCAGGAAAAAACGCATACACCCTTTTTGGCCAAGTGCATCATTGTGGACGTTCTGCCTCTTTTCCTATGCTTTCAATGCAATTCCAGTCTACCTCCTGAAATCGGTTTCCTGCAATCCTGCCCCGCTTTCAAGTCCTCTTGGCAGCCTTACTTCAGTATATTTTTGGACGATAGCTGTCATTTATAACTGTGCAGGTTTGTGAATTACAGTGCCCCTGAGCTCCTTTCTTCAACTCGCTTTCTTTTGAGCTGGCCGCAACACCGCAGGATGGCTTCAGGCCCTAATCTGGTTCCGGCACGGCACGCTGAGCCTTTGGTTAATTCCTCTTCCTGGTGGGAAATGAGAGTTAAATTTGCCCGTCCAGACACCTCCAGCTAGTCTCTCATTGGTTCTCGCTATTCCTGTTCATCTTCCGCAGAAATTGCAAACTGGGCCAAACAGGAGGTTAAAGGGACTGACTCTCCAAGTTGGGAGAGTGTTAGTAAAGCGTCTGGAATGTTGCACCCGAGTACCAGGGGACGAAAACTGAGACATATTTGAACACGTCTCCTGTTCACACGGTTGATCATACTCTGGGTTCCACATGCATGTTTTAGCTGAAGGAAGAATACCTTAAACCTGGAGAGTTGAGACCCGTGGAATGGGTACCATGCAATATGACTTCAAAGGGTCTTCATTTGCTCACCGAACCTCTCCAATCCTATCACTGCTGCATTTATGCCCCTGTACACACGCTTCATTCTCTTTTGGAGACATAGCAATCCATAGGTTTTAAGATACTTACTAGTCAGGTACATTCTTAGGCGTTTAATATGGGGTGTTGAGTCCATTTCATTGAGCAAGGAGTAGCTCTTGTCCATTCCATATTTGGCTTAAGGAACTTTATCTGTGCTCATTCCAATCTCTGGTTTTATGCCGCACCCCAACTCACCTTTCCCCTTAAGCAAGCAGAAGTTGGTTTTCTAAATTTGAGACCCTGTAGTGTTTTGGAATTCAGTTCCTGTGTAGCCAAGTTTACATTCCGTGTATTAGTGATATCTTATGATGTTTCTTTTTCTGTGTGACTTATTTCAGTTAGAATCATCGTACCTGAATCCACTCATTATGCTGCTATGGGCCTGATGACATAGATTTCATTGCTGAGTGATACTGCATTGTACGTAAGTACCACAAGTTCTTTATCCATTTTTCACTTTCTGTGATATTGAACTTGTACGGTAAACGAGGTTCTTGTAAACAGAGGCGTCCCAAACTTTGGGGTGGCTGTGTCTTTTTGATTTTAATTTCCCTAAGCTATAGGACCATAAGTGGAAGTGCCCTAGGCTCTGTTGCTTTGTTTTTTAGATGTTTCAGGAAACACCATACACTTCTCCCGAGTGTCTGTTGGCAATTTACATCCCGCCCATCAGCATAACAAGGCTCCCAGTTCTCCATGGCCTGTCCTGCCTTTCTGGATTTTACACTTTTTTCAGATGGCCCTTTTGACCGGGGGGAAGTGAGACTTCATTGTAGTGCAGATTTCCTTTGCAAGCTTGCTTGGTTGTCCAAAAAGGGCGTATGCGTTTTTTCCTGAATATATTCAGGAAAAAACGCATACGCCCTTTTTGGCCAAGTGCATCATTGTGGACGTTCTGCCTCTTCCTATGCTTTCAATGCAATTCCAGTCTACCTCCTGAAAACGGTTTCCTGCAATTCTGCCCCGTTTTCAAGTCCTCTTGGCAGCCTTACTTCAGTATATTTTTGGACGATAGCTGTCATTTATAACTCTGCAGGTTTGTGAATTACAGTGCCCCTGAGCTCCTTTCTTCAACTCGCTTTCTTGTGAGCTGGCCGCAACACTGCAGGATGGCTTCAGGCCCTAATCTGGTTCCGGCACGGCACGCTGAGCCTTTGGTTAATTCCTCTTCCTGGTGGGAAATGAGAGATAAATTTGCCCGTCCAGACACCTCCAGCTAGTCTCTCATTGGTTCTCGCTATTTCTGTTCATCTTCCGCAGAAATTGCAAACTGGGCGAAACAGGAGGTTAAAGGGACTGACTCTCCAAGTGGGGAGAGTGTTAGTAAAGCATCTGGAATGTTGCACCCGAGTACCAGGGGACGAAAACTGAGACATATTTGAACACGTCTCCCGTTCACACGGTTGATCATACTGTGGGTTCCACATGCATGTTTTAGCTGAAGGAAGAATACCTTAAACCTGGAGAGTTGAGACCCGTGGAATGGGTACCATGCAATATGACTTCAAAGGGTCTTCATTTGCTCACCGAACCTCTCCAATCCTATCACTGCTGCGTTTATACCCCTGTACACACGCTTGATTCTCTTTTGGAGACATAGCAATCCATAGGTTTTAAGATACTTACTAGTCAGGTACATTCTTAGGCGTTTAATATGGGGTGTTGAGTCCATTTCGTTGAGCAAGGAGTAGCTCTTGTCTATTCCATATTTGGCTTAAGGAACTTTATCTGTGCTCATTTCAATCTCTGGTTTTATGCAGCACCCCAATTCACCTTTCCCCTTAAGCAAGCATAAGTTGCTTTTCTAAATTTGAGACCCTGTTCTGTTTTGGAATTCAGTTCCTGTGTAGCCAAGTTTACATTCCGTGTATTAGTGATATCTTATGATGTTTCTTTTTCTGTGTGACTTATTTCAGTTAGAATCATCGTACCTGAATCCACGCATTATGCTGCTACGGGCCTGATGACATAGATTTCATTGCTGAGTGATACTGCATTGTACGTAAGTACCACAAGTCCTTTATCCATTTTTCACTTTCTGTGATATTGAACTTGTACGGTAAACGACGTTCTTGTAAACAGAGGCGTCCCAAACTATGGGGTGGCTGTGTCTTTTTGATTTTAATTTCCCTAAGCTATAGGACCATAAGTGGAAGTGCCCTAGGCTCTGTTGCTTTGTTTTTTAGATGTTTCAGGAAACACCATACACTTCTCCCGAGTGTCTGTTGGCAATTTACATCCCGCCCATCAGCATAACAAGGCTCCCAGTTCTCCATGGCCTGTCCTGCCTTTCTGGATTTTACACTTTTTTCAGATGGCCCTTTTGACTGGGGGGAAGTGAGACTTCATTGTAGTGCAGATTTCCTTTGCAAGCTTGCTTGGTTGGCCAAAAAGGGCGTATGCGTTTTTTCCTGAATATACTCAGGAAAAAACACATACGCACTTTTTGGCCAAGTGCATCATTGTCGAGGTTCTGACTCTCTTCATATGTTTTCAATGCAATTCCAGTCTACCTCCTGAAATCGTTTTCCTGCAATTCTGCCTTGCTTTCAATGCCTCTTCATAGCCTTACCTCAATATATTTTTTAAAAATAGTTGGCCTTTATAACTCTGCAGGTTTTTGAATTGCAGTGGCCCTTAGCTCCATTTTTCAGCTCTTATTTTTGTGGTCTTGCCCCATAACCACAGGATTCCTTGAAGCCCTATTTTTCTTCTGGGGCACCTTGCTGTGCCTTTGGTTAATTCTTCTTACTGATGTGACATTAGAGTGACATGTGCCCATTGAAACCGCTACAGCTAGTTTCTCACTGGTTCCCCCTATTCCCATTCATCCTCTGCACTAACTGCAGACTGTGCGATACGAGAACTTAAAGGCATTGACTCCATGTGGGGATGTTGTTAGTAAAGCGGCTGGAATGTCGATCCGGAGCCCCAGGAGAGGAAAAATGAGGTGCGTTTTAGAAACCTTTCCTGATCATATGGTATACCAGTCGCTGGGTTTCCCAAGCATGGTTTAGCTGTAGGAAGATTCCCTTCAACCTGGAGTGTTGGGACCCTTGGAATGAGTAGCATGAAGTATTGCATTAAACTTTCGGCAGTTGCTCACCAAAGCTCACCAATCCTCTCAGCCCCAAGTGTCCAGCCTTATGTCTTATCCAGCTGTGGGTTTATATGTGGTCAATCCAGGTTGCATCACAGCCCCTGAGCGAATTTTGTAAGAATTTTTCTCTCTTTCATTGTTTCAGCGTTTTGTTTTTAAAATTTATTTCTATAATGGGGTTTAGCTCATTTTCACTGCTGTGTTTGTGCCGCTCTGCACACACTTGATTCCCTTATGGAGATACATCAATACATGGGTTTTAAGATTCTTATTACTCAGATATATTTCTCTGCGGTGTATAGGGTGTGTTGAGGCCAGTTCATTGAGCAAGGTGTAGATCTTGTCTAATACCTATTTGGTTTATTGAACGGTATCTGTGCTAATTTCAAACTCTGGTTTTATGCATCACCCCACCTCTCCTTTCCCCTTAAGCTGACATAAGTGTGTTTTCTAAATGTGAGACACTGTTCTGTTCTGTAATTCATTTCTTGTGCAGCCATATTTACCCTCCCTCTATAAGTGATATCTTATGATATGTTTCTTTTTCTGTTTGACTTATTTCAAGTAGTATTATCGGACCTAAATCCACTCTTTATCCTTCTACTAGCCTTATTACATTGATTTCATGGTGAAGAGATATTCCATTGTACATAAGTACCACATCTTCTTTATCCATTGTTCTCTTTCCTGGGATATTTAAGGTGTACTGAAGTTGAGGTTCTTGTAAACAGAGTAGCCCTAAACTGTGGTGTGCTTGTGTCTTGTTGATTTTTAGACTTCCCTAGATATACTCCCATGATTGGAAGTGTCCTATGCTCTGTAGCTCTGTTTTTTAGATGATTTAGGAACCACCATACACTTCTCCAGAGTGGCTCTCGGCAGTTCACACACTGCCCATCAGCGTATAAAGGCTCCCTGTTCTCCATGGCCTGTCCTGCATTTCTGGTTTTTACAATTTTTTAGGATGGCCCTTTTGACCGGTGGGAAGTGAGACTTCTGTGTTGTGCACATTTGCATTGCTTGCTTGCTTCGTTGCCCATAAAGTGCGTATGCGTTTTTTCCTGGATATAATCAGGAAAAAACGCATACGCCCTTTTGGGCCAACTGCATCATTGTCGAAATTCTGCCACTTTTCATGTGCGTTAAAGACGAGTCCAATCTATCTCTTGAAATCTGTTTCTTGCAATTCTGTCTTGCATTCAGATCCTCTTCTTTGCCTTACCTCAACATATTTTTGGACGTTAGTTTTCATTTATAACTCTGCAGGTTTGTGAATTGCAGTGACCCTGAGCTCCATTTTTTAAGTTGCTCTTTTGTGAGCTGGCCTCAAACCCGCAGGATTGCTTCAGGCCCTATTTTGGCTCCGGCGAGGCAGGCTGAGCCTTTCTTTAATTCTTATTCTTAATGGGAAATTAGAGTGATATGTGCCCGTCCAAACCCCTACAACTATTCTCTCATTGGTTCCCCCTCTTCCCGTTCATCCTCCTCACAATTTGCAAAATGTGTGAAACAGAAGTTTAAATGTGCTGATTCTCCAAGTGGGGAGATTCTAAGGAGCGTGGCTGGAATGGTGAACAGGAGCACCAGGAGAGGATAAATGAGGTGCATTTTAGACACATCTCCCGATCACATGGTGTACAGTCCTCTGGGTTTTCCATGCATGTTTTAGCTGTAGGAAGATCCCTTGAACCTGCAGATTTGGGACCCATTGAATGGGTACCAGGTAGTATTACTTTAAAGGGTGTGCATTTCCTCACCCAACCTCACATTTCTCTTAGCGCAAACAGTTTCCAGCCTTATGTCTCATCCTGCTGTGGGTCTAGATGTGTTCAATCCATGTTGCATCACCGTCCCTGAGGAAAAGTTGTAAGAGGTTTTCTCTGTCTCTCTGTCGTTTATTTTTTTTCAATTTATTACTATATTGGTTACAGCTGATTTTCAAAGCTCTGTTTCTTGCTGCTGTACATCCACTTGATTCACGTACAGAGAGACATCAATAAATTCTTTTTCAGATTCTTACCAGTCGTATATATTCTTTTCCGGTGACTTGAGTGTGCTGAGTGCAGTTCTTTTAGCTACCGTGTAGGCCTTGTTGATTATCAGTTTGGTATTTGGAATGGTATCTTTGCTAATTTCAACCTCCTGGATGATGCCTCACCCCTCCCCACCTTTCCCGTTTAGCAGCCTTATGCGTGTTTTCTACATATTTGACTATGTTTTTGTTTTGTAATTTATTTCATGTGTAGCCATTTTGGATTCCACCTTTAAGTGATATCTTATGATATGTGTCTTTTTCTTTTTGAATTCTGTCACTTAGAATGATCATACGTAACTCCTCCGGAGTTGTTACAACTGGCCATATTTCATTGATTTCCAGGCTGAATAATATTCCACTCTACCTAAGTACCACATCTCTATCCATTTTTTCCCTCCAGAGACATTTAAGTTATATCCTAGTCGAGGATCTTTTAAACAGAGAGGGGGTAAACATTGGGGTGCCTGTGTCCTCTCGATTTTTGTTTTTCCCAAGATATACGCCCATGAGTGCAAGTGCCCTATGCTCTGTAGCTCATTTTTTAGATGCTTTAGTAAACACAATACACTTCTCCAGAATGGCCGTTGGCAATATACATTTCCACTATAAGTCTCACAGGGCTCCCTCTTCTCATTGCCCTGTCCTGCATTTCTGTTGTTTACGCTTTATGAGGATGGCTCTTCTGACTGATGCGAAGTGATATCTTTTGTAGTATTGACTTCCAGTGCCCACCTGTTTGTTTGGCTAAAAAAGTGTATGCCCTTTCCTTGAATATATACAGAAAAAAACGCATACACCCTTTTTGGCCAACTGCAATGTTGGCAATGTTCAGCTCCTTTTCTTGTGCTTAATGGCGAGTCCTTTCTACCTCCTCAAATCCCTTTCCTGCCATTCTCCCTTGCTTACAAGTCCTTTTCTCTGACTTTCCTCAAGACATTTTTCAGTGATGGATATTTTCAACTCTGCAGTTTTGTGAATTTTACTGCCCCTGAGTTCCATTGTTCAACTTGTGTTTATGGGAACTGGCCACAAAGCAGCGGGATTTCCTCAAGCCCTATACTGTTTCCATGGGCAACCCTAGCCTTTGGCCAATTCGTCTTCCTGATTGGAAATTAGAGTGACATGTGCCTGTCTGAACACCTAGGACTTGTCTCTCATTGTTCCTCATCCTTCCGCTTCATCCTCTGGACAAATTCCAAACTGTAACGCAACAGGATGTTGACAGTGCTGACATCTCCAAGTGGGGAGACTGTTAGTAAAGACGCTGGAGGGGTGAACCCGAGCACCAGGAGATGAGGAGATGAGATGCCTTTTCCAAACTCTTCCCGATCAGACGGTATACCATCCTCTGGGTGTGACAGACATGTTTTAGCAGTAGGAAGAGTCCCATTCATGTAAGGAGAACACCAGGGCTTTTTCAAAATCAGTGTCTCCCCGAAACCCAAACTGGGGAAGTTTTTAAGCTACGGCTACACATATGTTCATTAAGGGCCTTGGGAAGTAGGCAGAGTCCAAACTTTAGATGATTGAAGTCTTCAGGGTCAGAAGCACTCAGCACCAGCTTCCCTTAGGCTACACTTTAACTGTCATTGATAGATGATGTCAATAAAAATATCTATTCTTTTTCAGATTATTTCCCCTTATAGGTTATTGCAAAATGTTGAGTGTAGTTCCCTGTGCTATACAGTAGTTCCTTGTTGATGATCTATTTTATACATAGCAGTGTGTATGTGTTAATTCCAAACTGTTAATTTATCCCTCCTCCCACCTTTCCCCTTTGGTAATAATAAATTATAAGATTTTATACTTCTCAGAAATGGGGGAGCTGAAAGAGAGGTATCATTTTCAATGGAAAAGCATTTAAAACAAGATTGAAGGTTTAACCAAGATTATTAGATGTACATCCTTGGAAAGAAATCACTTCGTTTCTCTAATAATGACCTGACAAATAAGACAAACCTTTTCACTGAACTTGCTTACAAAAAGTGATGGAAATATCAAATGGAAGTGTTAAAAACATCTTATTTTACCCGAGCCTTATACACTGTTCTATGTTAACTACAGTTTGGCTCACACATCTGTTCATTGAGGTTACAATAGTCTCAATTTCTGTTACTGATCCTCCAGAGTGGACCCCAACAAGTGTCCCCCTGCCCAGTGTCATTGGGGCCAACAGATCGAGACTGAGTTTGGTTCACAAGCAAAGGAAACTTTATATTTTGATCAGAGAATGGAGAGGTGAGAGCATGCACTACCCCGTGGGCTGTGGGCTGGGCTGCTGTGTAGAGATCCTGTCAGAGTCAGTGGGAGGGAGGGAGGTGGTGGAGCTCTCGAGGGCTGGGTTGGCTGTAGCTCAGGCTCTATATCGTGGAGTCTGCACTGGGCCCCAGGAGCTGAGGTGTTGACCCAGCCATTCTGCACTAGGAAATCTGGTCTGAAGTGCCGGGTGTGGAACCTCTGCATGCGGGACCCTAGGAGCACGTGAAATTAGACAAAGCACAAAGGATAAAAAAGGTTAGACTTGACTTTATTGCCCAGATTCTATTTTTATCTCCCAGGGATTTTTAATGGGCTTTGCTGGGGACAAACCCCTCCTCTGCCTTTTGTCCCATTCCTCATTCTTGGAGTGCTGAGGGTGCAGACCCTTCTTCTGTAACTGCTGAGTGCTGAGTTGGGAGCCCTCATACCCTGGGGCGAGGGTCAGAGCTTCTCCCCAGCAGCCTCCCGGTGACGTTGATTGTCCCCAGGACCCCTGCCTCCCTGCTCGTCCACCTGAGCACCAGCATTGGAAGTGTTATAGATTCTAATGACCTTTAAGGGTCCAGGAAAGAGATGTGCAGAGATGCTGTGGGGGCCGGTTTCACCCCGCCCCACATTTGTTCGGCCACCTTAGGCTGACCGTCTCTGCCAGCCTAGATGCTCTGACCAGTAGTCTGCGCTTTCTTCAATTAGGCCCCTGAATTAACGTACAAACAGCACCAGGTGTCAGAGCCCTGCCCGCTCAACTCCCAGACAGTCCAGGGTCAGTGGTGATCAAGGACCATGATGGTCACTGAGTCAACAGCCTTTTGAAGTAAACAGGAGTCCAGCTGGTCTTATTGGCCACCATCATCACGGTGTCTGTAGGCTTTTCTATGGTGACAGTGTGATATACGGTTCCCCCGCCAAGATTATTAGCTCCCCTCTGGGTGCAGTAAGTCCTGCAAGCAGTAGTCTACTCTTTTGGGACACTCTCTTGTTGTTTTATGAGAGAAACTCCAGGTCAAGTGATGTTCACACGAGTCGTCATGGTGCCCTGTTGCCCCCGGTTATCTCTCTGGATGTTGGAGTTGGAGGGCCTCCTCACTCAAGGTCGGTGTGCCCACGGAGCGAACCCTGCAACTTCAGGGCATGGTTGGTGGTTAGGATCACCACGTGGGGTCCTTTTCCCTTAGGAGGGAGGTGGCCTTTTGGGCTGCTGATTTCCAGGTTTTTAGATACCGCCAGTATCTTGGCCAGATGTGGCAGTGGGCCAAGCCCCTTGGTGACCGTAGTTTATCCTACCTGGATGGCATTCTTGCATTGTTCCATTTCAAGTGGTCCCAGTTTTTGCACTAATTCTCCAATGGCGATTCACCTTTCACCAGGAATGTAAAGGTCAAAGGGTTTAGCTAAATTAGGGAGTTCCAGGGCAAGGGTCTGAATTGACTGCTCTTTCCATTCTTGAAAGGCCACTTCTGGATTCTATTCAAAAGGATCATCATCTTTTCCTTTCAGTGTTTCATATAGAGGCCCAGCTAGTAGACTGTAGTTAGGGATCCAGAAGCAGCAAACCCTGGCCTCCCCAGGAACCCCTAAGCTGTCTTCTAGTTTTAGAAAGGGGTAAGGCTGAAAATGGTTTCTTCCCTTTCCTGGGATGGGCTTCTCCGACCTTCTGTGAGAATGAAGCCCAGGCAGGTCACCGCAGTCTGTGATATTTGAGCTTTTTCTTGGACAACTTCTATCCTTTATTGGCTTGGTAGTTCAGAGGCCTCCTTAGTAGGGCTGGCGATCAGAATGTCGTCTGCATATTGAAGGAGGGTTTCCTTTTCCAGAGGTAGAACTTTTAGGTCTTTAGCTAAGCTTTCCCCAAAGATGGTGTGGGAATTTTTGCACCCTTGGGGCCGAACGGCCCGGAAGTATTGTTTTAGTTGTATGTTGAGTCCTGCCACTCACAAGCCAAAATTTCTTGTGACTCTGGGACTAATGGAATACAAAAGAAGGCATCATTGAAGACTAATACAGAATACCATGTCCTGGTGGTTGGTAGAATGACCAGCAGGGTGTAGGAATTAGGAGCAACTGGAGGTATATCCTCGGTGGCTTCACTGACTGTCCTGACATCCTTTACCAGGTCCCCAGCAGCCCATGGGGCTCTCGTGGTCAGACCAATCCCAGAATATGGAGCTCACCTGGGCAGGTACCCCACCCCCACCCCAGCCCACGGGACTCTCGTGGTCAGGTCCCTCCCAGGATACAGAGCTACCCTTGCAGGTACCGTGGCAGGGCTGGGCACACAGGAACCGTGCACATAGCCCTCATTGCAGAGCACCCCCAGCTCACCTGTCGCTCAGAGCTGACACAGAGCACCTCAGAGCAGGACTTGAACTAACAAACAGCAGCTGTGACAGGTCTCTGACCCTGGGCATCACTCCGTGAGGCCTCCCTCCACCTGGTCTTCCAGAGACTTCCACTGCACCCGGGGCACCAGGCCTCTGTCTCCAACCACCACCCACCCCTCCTCTCCCTGACTCCTGGGTTCCTCTCATTAGGAGAGGGTTTTCTTGAAGTTGTCTCCCACTCATGGGCCAGATAAAATGATTAGAAAACAAGCCAAAGCTGCAGCCCCTTGTCTATCCTGACTCTCAGGAGCCCACACCTGTTCCTTGGACCTGGCCGGTTCAGCAAGTTCCATTTTCTGCAACTGTGAGCTCCTGAGGGGTGAGCCTTACCGTGCCGGCCAGCCCTCCCCAGGTGTGCCTGGGTTGAGATCAATATAAATACCACTCCAGGCAGCAAGAGCCCCTGCAGCCGTGCCTGACGCCATTTTCTCTGCCCTGTCAGCAGTCTCGGGGCTGGGCTGGTGGGAGGGAGTGAGAGGCCACGGCTTTGTGGGTGGCCCAGTGTGAGTGGGGCTCTGCTGGACTTTCTGCAGCAGTTGCCAGGCTGCCACCTGCTAAAGAAGAGGATGTGTCACCCATACCTGCTGCTGGAATTTCTCCCTGGGCAGAAGTGAGGAAGGAAAAAAGCAGTGGGGGCAGGGACAGGACGGGTATCTCAGGCAGGGAAATGGAAATCTTCCAGAAGAGCACCCAGGGCCAGGACCATCCTGGCTGGCCTGCAGGCACCAAGTCGGCCGGCATGCTGTCACTCGTGTGGCTCTATGGCCCTTCCTCTAGGCTTTCAAGTCCTTGTATATATTCAGGTGTTTTACCTGGGACGGGTGGGAATAGTTCAGCAGCAACTGGCCTGGGGCTCAGCTCACGTTTACTCACAGATGCCTCGGCACGGTGCCCCAGCTTTGCAATGAGGACGCTTGTTGCGTGGGGGCTGCTGGCTGAATGGGAGACGATTCCCCACCACGGACCAACTTCAGAATTGTTTACAACTGGAGCAATTGCCCTGATACGGTTTTCCTCTGTGTAACTGGTGGGTTCTGTGTTTTTTTTTCTCTTTTTCGTTTTAGGTTCAAGGTAGATTTTATTCCTCTTTTTTGTATTTACAGATATAAGCATGGAAATAATTTATTCATATAAATACATGTATGTGCAGGGAATAATTGTTTTTTCTGTTTTATTTTTTAAATTTTATTTCTTTTTAATTTTGAATTTTATTTTATATTTTTATACAGCAGGTTCTTATTGGTTATCTATTTTATACATATAAATGTATACATGCCAATCCCAGTCTCTCAACTCCTCCCACCACCACCCCCCCAACAGCTTTCCCCCCTTGTTGTCCATACGTTTGTTGTCTACATCTGTTGCTCTATTTATGCCTTGCAAAATGGTTAATTTGTACAGTTTTTCTAGGTTCCACATATATGCATGAATATACAAGATTTGTTTTTCTCTTTCTGACTTACTTCACTCTGTATGACAGTCTCTAGATCCATCGACGTCTCTACAAATGACCCAATTTCATTCCTTTTCATGGCTTAGTAATATTCCATTTTATATATGTACCACAGCTTTATGCATTCGTCTGTCTGTGGGCATTTAGGTTGCTTCCATTACCTCGATATTGTAAATAGTGATGCAATGAACATTGCGGTGAATGACTCTTTTTGATTTATGGTTTTGTCTGGGTATATGTCCAGTACTGGGATTGCTGTATCATATGGTAATTCTATTGTTAGTTTCTTAAGAAATTCCATATTGTTCTCCATAATGACTGTATCAATTTATATTCCCAACAATAGTGGAAGAGGGTTCCTTTTCTCCACACCCTTTCCAGCATTTTTTGCTTGTAGATTTTCTATGATGCCTATTCTACCAGGTGTGAGGTGATACCTCATTGTTGAATCCATTTCGTTGAGCAAGGGGTAGGTCTTGTCTGTTACATATTTGGCTTATGGAACGGTATCTGTGCTAATTTCAAACTCTGCTTTTATGCAGCACCCCAACTCACCTTCCCCTTAAGCAGGCATAAGTTGGTTTTCTAAACTTGAGACCCTGTTCTGTACTGTTATTCAGTCCATGTGTAGCCAAGTTCACATTCTGTGTATTAGTGATACCGTATGGTGTTTCTTTTTCTGTGTGACTTATTTCACTTAGAATCATCGTGCCTCAATCCACTCATTATGCTGGTACGGGCCTGGTGACATAGATTTCATTGCTGAGTGGTATTCTGTTGTACATAAGTACCGCAACTTCTTTATCCATTATTTGCTCTCTGGGATATTTAACTTGTGCCGTAGAAGAGATTTCTGTAAAAAAGGCCGTCCCAAATTTTGGGGTGGCTGTGTCTTTTTGATTTTAATTTCCCTAAGCTATAGGACCATAAGTGGAACTGCCCTAGGCTCTGTTGCTTTGTTTTCTAGATGTTTCAGGAAACACCATACACTTCTCCCGAGTGGCTGTTGGCAATTTACATCCCGCCCATCAGCATAACAAGGCTCCCAGTTCTCCATGGCCTGTTCTGCCTTTCTGGGTTTTACACTTTTTTCCGATGGCCCTTTTGACCGGGGGGAACTGAGACTTCATGTAGTGCAGATTTCCTTTGCAAGCTTGCTTGGTTGGCCCAAAAGGGCGTATGCGTTTTTTCCTGAATATATTCAGGAAAAAACGCATATGCCCTTTTTGGCCAAGTGCATCATTGTGGACGTTCTGCATCTTTTCCTATGCTTTCAATGCAATTCCAGTCTACCTCCTGAAATCGGTTTCCTGCAATTCTGCCCCGCTTTCAAGTCCTCTTGGCAGCCTTACTTCAGTATATTTTTGGACCATAGCTGTCGTTTACAACTCTGCAGGTTTGTGAATTACAGTGCCCCTGAGCTCCTTTCTTCAACTCGCTTTCTTTTGAGCTGGCCGCAACACCGCAGAATTGCTTCAGGCCCTAATCTGTTTCCGGCACGGCATGCTGAGCCTTTGGTTAATTCCTCTTCCTGGTGGGAAATGAGAGTTAAATTTGCCCGTCCAGACACCTCCAGCTAGTCTCTTATTGTTTCTCCCTATTCCTGTTCATCTTCCGCAGAAATTGCAAACTGGGCCAAACAGGAGGTTAAAGGGACTGACTCTCCAAGTCGGGAGAGTGTTAGTAAAGCGTCTGGAATGTTGCACCCGAGAACCAGGGTACGAAAACTGAGACATATTTGAACACGTCTCCCGATCACACGGTTGATCATACTCTGGGTTCCACATGCATGTTTTAGCTGAAGGAAGAATACCTTAAACCTGGAGAGTTGAGACCCGTGGAATGGGTACCATGCAATATGAGTTCAAAGGGTCTTCATTTGCTCACCGAACCTCTCCAATCCTATCACTGCTGCGTTTATGCCCCTGTACACATGCTTGATTCTCTTTCGGAGACATAGCAATCCCTAGGTTTAAAGATACTTACTAGTCAGGTACATTCTTAGGCGCTTAATATGGGGTGTTGAGTCCATTTCGTTGAACAAGGAGTAGCTCTTGTCTATTCCATATTTGGCTTAAGGAACTTTATCTGTGCTCATTTCAATCTCTGGTTTTATGCAGCACCCCAACTCACCTTTCCCCTTAAGCAAGCATAAGTTGGTTTTCTAAATTTGAGACCCTGTTCTGTTCTGTAATTCAGTTCCTGTGTAGCCAAGTTTACATTCCGTGTATTACTGATATCTTATGATGTTTCTTTTTCTGTGTGACTTATTTCAGTTACAATCATCATACCTGAATCCAGTCATTGTGCTGCTAAGGTGCTGATGACATAGATTTCATTGCTGAGTGATATTGCTTTGTAAGTAAAAACCACAACATCTTTAACCATTTTTCACTTTCTGCGATGTTGATCTTGTAGTGTAAACGAGGTTCTGGTAAACAGAGGCATCCCAAACTTTGGGGTGGCTGTGTCTTTTTGATTTTAATTTCCCTAAGCTATAGGATCATAAGTGGAAGTGCCCTAGGCTCTGTTGCTTTGTTTTTTAGATGTTTCAGGAAACACCATACACTTCTCCCCAGTGTCTGTTGGCAATTTACATCCCGCCCATCAGCATAACAAGGCTCCCAGTTCTCCATGGCCTGTCCTGCCTTTCTGGATTTTACACTTTTTTCAGATGGCCCTTTTGACCGGGGGGAAGTGAGACTTCATTGTAGTGCAGATTTCCTTTGCAAGCTTGCTTGGTTGGCCAAAAAGGGCGTATGCGTTTTTTCCTGAATATATTCAGGAAAAAACGCATACGCCCTTTTTGGCCAAGTGCATCATTGTGGACGTTCTGCCTCTTTTCCTATGCTTTCAATGCAATTCCAGTCTACCTCCTGAAATCGGTTTCTTGCAATTCTGCCCCGCTTTCAAGTCCTCTTGGCAGCCTTACTTCAGTATATTTTTGGAAGTTAGCTGTCATTTATAACTCTGCAGGTTTGTGAATTACAGTGCCCCTGAGCTCCTTTCTTCAACTCGCTTTCTTTTGAGCTGGCCGCAACACCGCAGGATGACTTCAGGCTCTAAACTGGTTCCGGCACGGCACGCTGAGCCTTTGGTTAATTCCTCTTCCTGGTGGGAAATGAGAGTTAAATTTGCCCGTCCAGACACCTCCAGCTAGTCTCTCATTGGTTCTCGCTATTCCTGTTCATCTTCCGCAGAAATTGCAAACTGGGCCCAACAGGAGGTTAAAGGGACTGACTCTCCAAGTCGGGAGAGTGTTAGTAAAGCGTCTGGAATGTTGCACCCGAGCACCAGGGTACGAAAACTGAGACATATTTGAACACGTCTCCCGTTCACACGGTTGATCATACTCTGGGTTCCACATGCATGTTTTAGCTGAAGGAAGAATACCTTAAACCTGGAGAGTTGAGACCCGTGGAATGGGTACCATGCAATATGACTTCAAAGGGTCTTCATTTGCTCACCGAACCTCTCCAATCCTATCACTGCTGCGTTTATGCCCCTGTACACATGCTTGATTCTCTTTTGGAGACATAGAAATCCATAGGTTTTAAGATACTTACTAGTCAGGTACATTCTTAGGCGTTTAATATGCGGTGTTGAATCCATTTCGTTGAGCAAGGAGTAGCTCTTGTCTATTCCATATTTGGCTTAAGGAACTTTATCTGTGCTCATTTCAATCTCTGGTTTTATGCAGCACCCCAACTCACCTTTACCCTTAAGCAAGCATAAGTTGGTTTTCTAAATTTGAGACCCTGTTCTGTTCTGTAATTCAGTTCCTGTGTAGCCAAGTTTACCTTCCGTGTATTACTGATATCTTATGATGTTTCTTTTTCTGTGTGACTTATTTCATTTAGAATCATCATACCTGAATCCACTCATTGTGCTGCTAAGGGCCTGATGACATAGAATTCATTGCTGAATGATATTGCTTTGTAAGTAAATACCACAATTTCTTTATCCATTTTTCACTTTCTGCGATGTTGAACTTGTACTGTAAACGAGGTTCTTGTAAACAGAGGCGTCCCAAACTTTGGGGTGGCTGTGTCTTTTTCATTTTAATTTCCCTAAGCTATAGGAGCATAGGTGGAAGTGCCCTAGGCTCTGTTGCTTTGTTTTTTAGATGTTTCAGGAAACACCATACACTTCTCCCGAGTGTCTGTTGGCAATTTACATCCCGCCCATCAGCATAACAAGGCTCCCAGTTCTCCATGGCCTGTCCTGCCTTTCTGGATTTTACACTTTTTTCAGATGGCCCTTTTGACCGGGGGGAAGTGAGACTTCATTGTAGTGCAGATTTCCTTTGCAAGGTTGCTTGGTTGGCCAAAAAGGCCGTATGCGTTTTTTCCTGAATATATTCAGGAAAAAACGCATATGCCCTTTTTGGCGAAGTGCATCATTGTGGACGTTCTGCCTCTTTTCCTATGCTTTCAATGCAATTCCAGTCTACCTCCTGAAATCGGTTTCCTGCAATTCTGCCCCGCTTTCAAGTCCTCTTGGCAGCCTTACTTCAGTATATTTTTGGAAGTTAGCTGTCATTTATAACTCTGCAGGTTTGTGAATTACAGTGCCCCTGAGCTCCTTTCTTCAACTCGCTTTCTTTTCAGCTGGCCGCAACACCGCAGGATGACTTCAGGCTCTAAACTGGTTCCGGCACGGCACGCTGAGCCTTTGGTTAATTCCTCTTCCTGGTGGAAAATGAGAGTTAAATTTGCCCGTCCAGACACCTCCAGCTAGTCTCTCATTGGTTCTCGCTATTCCTGTTCATCTTCCGCAGAAATTGCAAACTGGGCCAAACAGGAGGTTAAAGGGACTGACTCTCCAAGTCGGGAGAGTGTTAGTAAAGCGTCTGGAATGTTGCACCCGAGCACCAGGGTACGAAAACTGAGACATATTTGAACACGTCTCCCGTTCACACGGTTGATCATACTCTGGGTTCCACATGCATGTTTTAGCTGAAGGAAGAATACCTTAAACCTGGAGAGTTGAGACCCGTGGAATGGGTACCATGCAATATGACTTCAAAGGGTCTTCATTTGCTCACCGAACCTCTCCAATCCTATCACTGCTGCGTTTATGCCCCTGTACACATGCTTGATTCTCTTTTGGAGACATAGCAATCCATAGGTTTTAAGATACTTACTAGTCAGGTACATTCTTAGGCGTTTAATATGCGGTGTTGAATCCATTTCGTTGAGCAAGGAGTAGCTCTTGTCTATTCCATATTTGGCTTAAGGAACTTTATCTGTGCTCATTTCAATCTCTGGTTTTATGCAGCACCCCAACTCACCTTTACCCTTAAGCAAGCATAAGTTGGTTTTCTAAATTTGAGACCCTGTTCTGTTCTGTAATTCAGTTCCTGTGTAGCCAAGTTTACATTCCGTGTATTACTGATATCTTATGATGTTTCTTTTTCTGTGTGACTTATTTCATTTAGAATCATCATACCTGAATCCACTCATTGTGCTGCTAAGGGCCTGATGACATAGATTTCATTGCTGAGTGATATTGTTTTGTAAGTAAATACCACAATTTCTTTATCCATTTTTCACTTTCTGCAATGTTGAACTTGTACTGTAAACGAGGTTCTTGTAAACAGAGGCGTCCCAAACTTTGGGGTGGCTGTGTCTTTTTGATTTTAATTTCCCTAAGCTATAGGACCATAAGTGGAAGTGCCCTAGGCTCTGTTGCTTTGTTTTTTAGATGTTTCAGGAAACACCATACACTTCTCCGGAGTGCCTGTTGGCAATTTACATCCCGCCCATCAGCATAACAAGGCTCCCAGTTCTCCATGGCCTGTCCTGCCTTTCTGGATTTTACACTTTTTTCAGATGGCCCTTTTGACCGGGGGGAAGTGAGACTTCATTGTAGTGCAGATTTCCTTTGCAAGCTTGCTTGGTTGGCCAAAAAGTGCGTATGCGTTTTTTCCTCAATATATTCAGGAAAAAACGCATACGCCCTTTTTGGCCAAGTGCATCATTGTGGACGTTCTGCCTCTTTTCCTATGCTTTCAATGCAATTCCAGTCTACCTCCTGAAATCGGTTTCCTGCAATTCTGCCCCGCTTTCAAGTCCTCTTGGCAGCCTTACTTCAGTATATTTTTGGACGATAGCTGTCATTTATAACTCTGCAGGTTTGTGAATTACAGTGCCCCTGAGCTCCTTTCTTCAACTCGCTTTGTTTTGAGCTGGCCGCAACACCGCAGGATGGCTTCAGGCCCTAATCTGGTTGTGGCACGGCTCGCTGAGCCTTTGGTTAATTCCTCTTCCTGGTGGAAAATGAGAGTTAAATTTGCCCGTCAGACACCTCCAGCTAGTCTCTCATTGGTTCTCCCTATTCCTGTTCATCTTCCGCAGAAATTGCAAACTGGGCCAAACAGGAGGTTAAAGGCGCTGACTCTCCAAGTGGGGAGAGTGTTAGTAAAGCGTCTGGAATGTTGCACCCGAGTACCAGGGTAGGAAAACTGAGACATATTTGAACACGTCTCCCGTTCACATGGTTGATCATACTCTGGGTTCCACATGCATGTTTTAGCTGAAGGAAGAATACCTTAAACCTGGAGAGTTGAGACCCGTGTAATGGGTACCATGCAATATGTTTTCAAAGGGTCTTCATTTGCTCACTGAACCTCTCCAATCCTATCACTGCTGCGTTTATGCCCCTGTACACATGCTTGATTCTCTTTTGGAGACATAGCAATCCATAGGTTTTAAGATACTTACTAGTCAGGTACATTCTTAGGCGTTTAATATGCAGTGTTGAGTCCATTTCGATGAGCAAGGAATAGCTCTTGTGTATTCTATATTTGGCTTAAGGAACTTTATCTGTGCTCATTTCAATCTCTGGTTTTATGCAGCACCCCAACTCACCTTTCCCCTTAAGCAAGCATAAGTTGGTTTTCTAAATTTGAGACCCTGTTCTGTTTTGGAATGCAGTTCCTGTGTAGCCAAGTTTACATTCCGTGTATTAGTGATATCTTATGATGTTTCTTTTTCTGTGTGACTTATTTCAGTTAGAATCATTGTACCTGAATGCACTCATTATGCTGCTACGGGCCTGATGACATAGATTTCATTGCTGAGTGATACTGCATTGTACGTAAGTACCACAAGTTCTTTATCCATTTTTCACTTTCTGTGATATTGAACTTGTATGGTAAACGAGGTTCTTGTAAACGGAGGCGTCCCAAACTTTGGGGTGGCTGTGTCTTTTTGATTTTAATTTCCCTAAGCTATAGGACCATAAGTGGAAGTGCCCTAGGCTCTGTTGCTTTGTTTTTTAGATATTTCAGGAAACACCATACACTTCTCACTAGTGTCTGTTGGCAATTTACATCCCGCCCATCAGCATAACAAGGCTCCCAGTTCTCCATGGCCTGTCCTGCCTTTCTGGATTTTACACTTTTTTCAGATGGCCCTTTTGACCGGGGGGAAGTGAGACTTCATTGTACTGCAGATTTCCTTTGCAAGCTTGCTTGGTTGGCCAAAAAGGGCGTATGCATTTTTTCCTGAATATATTCAGGAAAAAACGCATACGCCCTTTTTGGCCAAGTGCATCATTGTGGACGTTCTGCCTCTTTTCCTATGCTTTCAATGCAATTCCAGTCTACCTCCTGAAATCGGTTTCCTGCAATTCTGCCCCGCTTTCAAGTCCTCTTGGCAGCCTTACTTCAGTCTATTTTTGGACGATAGCTGTCATTTATAACTCTGCAGGTTTGTGAATTACAGTGCCCCTGAGCTCCTTTCTTCAACTCGCTTTCTTTTCAGCTGGCCACAACACCGCAGGATGGCTTCAGGCCCTAATCTGGTTCCGGTACGGCACGCTGAGCCTTTGGTTATTTCCTCGTCCTGGTGGGAAATGAGAGTTAAATTTGCCCGTCCAGACACCTCCAGCTAGCCTCTCATTGGTTCTCGCTATTCCTGTTCATCTTCCGCAGAAATTGCAAACTGTGCCAAACAGGAGGTTAAAGGGACTGAATCTCCAAGTGGGGAGAGTGTTAGGAAAGCGTCTGGAATGTTGCACCCGAGTACCAGGGGAGGAAAACTGAGACATATTTGAACACGTCTCCCGATCACATGGTTGATCATACTCTGGGTTCCACATGCATGTTTTAGCTGAAGGAAGAATACCTAAAACCTGGGTAGTTGAAACCCGTGGAATGGGTAGCATGCAATATGACTTCAAAGGGTCTTCATTTGCTCACCGAACCTCTCCAATCCTATCACTGCTGCGTTTATGCCCCTGTACACATGCTTGATTCTCTTTCGGAGACATAGCAATCTATAGGTTTTAAGATACTTACTAGTCAGGTACATTCTTAGGCGTTTAATATGCGGTGTTGAGTCCATTTCGTTGAGCAAGGAGTAGCTCTTGTCTATTCCATATTTGACTTAAGGAACTTTATCTGTGCTCATTTCAATCTCTGGTTTTATGCAGCACCCCAACTCACCTTTACCCTTAAGCAAGCATAAGTTGGTTTTCTAAATTTGAGACCCTGTTCTGTTCTGTAATTCAGTTCCTGTGTAGCCAAGTTTACATTCCATGTATTACTGATATGTTATGATGTTTCTTTTTCTGTGTGACTTATTTCAGTTAGAATCAGCATATCTGAATCCACTCATTGTGCTGCTAAGGGCCTGATGACACAGATTTCATTGCTGAGTGATATTGCTTTGTAAGTAAATACCACAACTTCTTTATCCATTTTTCACTTTCTGCGATGTTGAACTTGTACTGTAAACGAGGTTCTTGTAAACAGAGCCGTTCCAAACTTTGGGGTGGCTGTGTCTTTTTGATTTTAATTTCCCTAAGCTATAGGACCATAAGTGGAAGTGCCCTAGGTTCTGTTGCTTTGTTTTTTAGATGTTTCAGGAAACACCATACACTTCTCCCGAGTGGTTGTTGGCAATTTACATCCCACCCATCAGCATAACAAGGCTCCCAGTTCTCCATGGCCTGTCCTGCCTTTCTGGATTTTACACTTTTTTCAGATGGCCCTTTTGACCGGGGGGAAGTGAGACTTCATTGTAGTGCAGATTTCCTTTGCAAGCTTGCTTGATTGGCCAAAAAGGGCATATGCGTTTTTTCCTGAATATATTCAGGAAAAAACGCATACGCCCTTTTTGGCCAAGTGCATCATTGTGGACGTTCTGCCTCTTTTCCTATGCTTGAAATGCAATTCCAGTCTACCTCCTGAAATCGGTTTCCTGCAATTCTGCCCCGCTTTCAAGTCCTCTTGGCAGCCTTACTTCAGTCTATTTTTGGACGATAGCTGTCATTTATAACTCTGCAGGTTTGTGAATTACAGTGCCCCTGAGCTCCTTTCTTCAACTTGCTTTCTTGTGACCTGGGCGCAACATGCAGGATGGCTTCAGGCCCTAATCTGGTTCCGGCACGGCATGCTGATCCTTTGGTTATTTCCTCTTCCTGGTGGGAAATGAGAGTTAAATTTGCCCGTCCAGACACCTCCAGCTAGCCTCTCATTGCTTCTCGCTATTCCTGTTCATCTTCCGCAGAAATTGCAAACTGGGCCAAACAGGAGGTTAAAGGCGCTGACTCTCCAAGTGGGGAGAGTGTCAGTAAAGCGTCTGGAATGTTGCACCTGAGTACCAGGGGAGGAAAACTGAGACATATTTGAACACGTCTCCCGATCACATGGTTGATCATACTCTGGGTTCCACATGCATGTTTTAGCTGAAGGAAGAATACCTAAAACCTGGGTAGTTGAAACCCGTGGAATGGGTACCATGCAATATGACTTCAAAGGGTCTTCATTTGCTCACCGAACCTCTCCAATCCTATCACTGCTGCGTTTATGCCCCTGTACACATGCTTGATTCTCTTTCGGAGACATAGCAATCTATAGGTTTTAAGATACTTACTAGTCAGGTACATTCTTAGGCGTTTAATATGCGGTGTTGAGTCCATTTCGTTGAGCAAGGAGTAGCTCTTGTCTATTCCATATTTGACTTAAGGAACTTTATCTGTGCTCATTTCAATCTCTGGTTTTATGCAGCACCCCAACTCACCTTTCCCCTTAAGCAAGCATAAGTTGCTTTTCTAAATTTGAGACCCTGTTCTGTTCTGTAATTCAGTTCCTGTGTAGCCAAGTTTCCATTCCGTGTATTACTGATATCTTATGATGTTTCTTTTTCTGTGTGACTTATTTCAGTTAGAATCATCATACCTGAATCCACTCATTGTGATACTAAGGGCCTGATGACATAGATTTCATTGCTGAGTGATATTGCTTTGTAAGTAAATACCACAACTTCTTTATCCATTTTTCACTTTCTGCGATGTTGAACTTGTACTGTAAACGAGGTTCTTGTAAACAGAGGCGTCCCAAACTTTGGGGTGGCTGTGTCTTTTTGATTTTAATTTCCCTAAGCTATAGGACCATAAGTGGCAGTGCCCTAGGCTCTGTTGCTTTGTTTTTTAGATGTTTCAGGAAACACCATACACTTCTCCCGAGTGTCTGTTCGCAATTTACATCCCGCCCATCAGCATAACAAGGCTCCCAGTTCTCCATGGCCTGTCCTTCCTTTCTGGATTTTACACTTTTTTCAGATGGCCCTTTTGACCGTGGGAAGTGAGACTTCATTGTAGTGCAGATTTCCTTTGCAAGCTTGCTTGGTTGGCCAAAAAGGGCGTATGCGTTTTTTCCTGAATATATTCAGGAAAAAACGCATACGCCCTTTTTGGCCAAGTGCATCATTGTGGACGTTCTGCCTCTTTTCCTATGCTTTCAATGCAATTTCAGTCTACCTCCTGAAATCGGTTTCCTGCAATTCTGCCCCGCTTTCAAGTCCTCTTGGCAGCCTTACTTCAGTCTATTTTTGGACGATAGCTGTCATTTATAACTCTGCAGGTTTGTGAATTACAGTGTCCCTGAGCTGCTTTCTTCAACTCGCTTTCTTTTGAGCTGGCCGAAACACCGCAGGATGGCTTCAGGCCCTAATCTGGTTCCGGTACGGCACGCTGAGACTTTGGTTAATTCCTCTTCCTGGTGGGAAATGAGAGTTAAATTTGCCCGTCCAGACACCTCCAGCTAGCCTCTCATTGGTTCTCGCTATTCCTGTTCATCTTCCGCAGAAATTGCAAACTGGGACAAACAGGAGGTTAAAGGGACTGACTCTCCAAGTCGGGAGAGTGTTAGTAAAGCATCTGGAATGTTGCACCCGAGTACCAGGGGAGGAAAACTGAGACATATTTGAACACGTCTCCCGTTCACATGGTTGATCATACTCTGGGTTCCACATCCATGTTTTAGCTGAAGGAAGAATACCTTAAACCTGGGTAGTTGAGACCCGTGGAATGGGTACCATGCAATATGACTTCAAAGGGTCTTCATTTGCTCACCGAACCTCTCCAATCCTATCACTGCTGCGTTTATGCCCCTGTACCCATGCTTGATTCTCTTTTGGAGACATAGCAATCCATAGGTTTTAAGATACTTACTAGTCAGGTACATTCTTAGGCTTTTAATATGGGGTTTTGAGTCCAGTTCGTTGAGCAAGGAGTAGCTCTTGTCTATTCCATATTTGTCTTAAGGAACTTTATCTGTGCTCATTTCAATCTCTGGTTTTATGCAGCACCCCAACTCACCTTTCCCATTAAGCAAGCATAAGTTGGTTTTCTAAATTTGAGACCCTGTTCTGTTTTGGAATGCAGTTCCTGTGTAGCCAAGTTTACATTCCGTGTATTAGTGATATCTTATGATGTTTCTTTTTCTGTGTGACTTATTTCAGTTAGAATCAGCATATCTGAATCCACTCATTATGCTGCTACGGGCCTGATGACATAGATTTCATTGCTGAGTGATACTGCATTGTACGTAAGTACCACAAGTTCTTTATCCATTTTTCACTTTCTGTCATATTGAACTTGTACGGTAAACGAGGTTCTTGTAAACGGAGGTGTCCCAAACATTGGGGTGGCTGTGTTTTTTGATTTTAATTTCCCTAAGCTATAGGACCATAAGTGGAAGTGCCCTAGGCTCTGTTGCTTTGTTTTTTAGATGTTTCAGGAAACACCATACACTTCTCCTGAGTGTCTGTTGGCAATTTACATCCCGCCCATCAGCATAACAAGGCTCCCAGTTCTCCATGGCCTGTCCTGCCTTTCTGGATTTTACACTTTTTTCACATGGCCCTTTTGACCGGGGAGAAGTGAGAGTTCATTGTAGTGCAGATTTCCTTTGCAAGTTTGCTTGGTTGGCCAAAAAGGGCGTATGCGTTTTTTCCTGAATATATTCAGGAAAAAACGCATACGCCCTTTTTGGCCAAGTGCATCATTGTGGACGTTCTGCCTCTTTTCCTATGCTTTCAATGCAATTCCGGTCTACCTCCTGAAATCGGTTTCCTGCAACTCTGCCCCGCTTTCAAGTCCTCTTGGCAGCCTTACTTCAGTGTATTTTTGGACGATACCTGTCATTTATAACTCTGCAGGTTTGTGAATTACAGTGCCCCTGGGCTCCTTTCTTCAACTCGCTTTCTTGTGACCTGGCGGCAACACCGCAGGATGTCTTCAGGCCCTAATCTGGTTGTGGCACGGCACGCTGAGCCTTTGGTTAATTCCTCTTCCTGGTGGGAAATGAGAGTTAAATTTGCCCATCCAGACACCTCCAGCTAGTCTCTCATTGTTTCTCGCTATTCCTGTTCATCTTCCACAGAAATTGCAAACTGGGCCAAACAGGAGGTTAAAGGGACTGACTCTCCAAGTGTGGAGAGTGTTAGTAAAGCGTCTGGAATGTTGCACCCGAGTACCAGGGTACGAAAACTGAGACATATTTGAACACGTCTCCCGATCACATGGTTGATCATACTCTAGGTTCCACATGCATGTTTTACCTGAAGGAAGAATACCTTAAACCTTGGTAGTTGAAAACCGTGGAATGGGTACCATGCAATATGATTTCAAAGGGTCTTCATTTGCTCACCGAACCTCTCCAATCCTATCACTGCTGCGTTTATGCCTCTGTACACATGCTTGATTCTCTTTCGGAGTCATAGCAATCCATAGGTTTTAAGATACTTACTGGTCAGGTACATTCTTAGGCGTTTAATATGCGGTGTTGAGTCCATTTCGTTGAGCAAGGAGTAGCTCTTGTCTATTCCCTATTTGGCTTAAGGAACTTTATCTGTGCTCATTTCAATCTCTGGTTTTATGCAGCACCCCAACTCACCTTTCCCCTTAAGCAAGCATAAGTTGGTTTTCTAAATTTGAGACCCTGTTCTGTTTTGGAATGCAGTTCCTGTGTAGCCAAGTTTACATTCCGTGTATTAGTGATATCTTATGATGTTTCTTTTTCTGTGTGACTTATTTCAGTTAGAATCATCGTACCTGAATCCACTCATTATGCTGCTACGGGCCTGATGACATAGTTTTCATTGCTGAGTCATACTGCATTGTACGTAAGTACCACAAGTTCTTTATCCATTTTTCACTTTCTGTGATATTGAACTTGTACGGTAAATGAGGTTCTTGTAAACGGAGGCGTCCCAAACTTTGGGGTGGCTGTGTCTTTTTGATTTTAATTTCCCTAAGCTATAGGACCATAAGTGGAAGTGCCGTAGGCTCTGTTGCTTTGTTTTTTAGATGTTTCAGGAAACACCATACACTTCTCCTGAGTGTCTCTTGGTAATTTACATCCCGCCCATCAGCATAACAAGGCTCCCAGTTCTCCATGGCCTGTCCTGCCTTTCTGGATTTTACACTTTTTTCAGATGGCCCTTTTGACCGGGGGGAAGTGAAACTTCATTGTAGTGCAGATTTCCTTTGCAAGCTTGCTTGGTTGGCCAAAAAGGGCGTATGCGTTTTTTACTGAATATATTCAGGAAAAGACGCATACGCCCTTTTTGGCCAAGTGCATCATTGTGGACGTTCTGCCTCTTTTCCTATGCTTTCAATGCAATTCCAGTCTACCTCCTGAAATCGGTTTCCTGCAATTCTGCCCCGCTTTCAAGTCCTCTTGGCAGCCTTACTTCAGTATATTTTTGGACGATAGCTGTCATTTATAACTCTGCAGGTTTGTGAATTACAGTGCCCCTGAGCTCCTTTCTTCAACTCGCTTTGTTTTGAGCTGGCCGCAACACCGCAGGATGGCTTCAGGCCCTAATCTGGTTCCGGTACGGCACGCTGAGCCTTTGGTTATTTCCTCTTCCTGGTGGGAAATGAGAGTTAAATTTGCCCGTCCAGACACCTCCAGCTAGCCTCTCATTGCTTCTCGCTATTCCTGTTCATCTTCCGCAGAAATTGCAAACTGTGCCAAACAGGAGGTTAAAGGCGCTGACTCTCCAAGTGGGGAGAGTGTTAGTAAAGCGTCTGGAATGTTGCACCCGAGTACCAGGGGAGGAAAACTGAGACATATTTGAACACGTCTCCCGATCACATGGTTGATCATACTCTGGGTTCCACATGCATGTTTTAGCTGAAGGAAGAATACCTAAAACCTGGGTAGTTGAAACCCGTGTAATGGGTACCATGCAATATGACTTCAAAGGGTCTTCATTTGCTCACCGAACCTCTCCAATCCTATCACTGCTGCGTTTATGCCCCTGTACACATGCTTGATTCTCTTGGAGACATAGCAATCCATAGGTTTTACGATACTTACTATTCAGGTACATTCTTAGGCGTTTAATATGCGGTGTTGAGTCCATTTCGTTGAGCAAGGAGTAGCTCTTGTCTATTCCATATTTGACTTAAGGAACTTTATCTGTGCTCATTTCAATCTCTGGTTTTATGCAGCACCCCAACTCACATTTAACCTTAAGCAAGCATAAGTTGGTTTTCTAAATTTGAGACCCTGTTCTGTTCTGTAATTCAGTTCCTGTGTAGCCAAGTTTACATTCCGTGTATTACTGATATCTTATGATGTTTCTTTTTCTGTGTGACTTATTTCAGTTAGAATCATCATACCTGAATCCACTCACTGTGATGCTAAGGGCCTTATGACAGAGATTTCATTGCTGAGTGATATTGCTTTGTAAGTAAATACCACAACTTCTTTATCCATTTTTCACTTTCTGCGATGTTGAACTTGTACTGTAAACGAGGTTGTTGTAAACAGAGGCGTCCCAAACTTTGGGGTGGCTGTGTCTTTTTGATTTTAATTTCCCTAAGCTATAGGACCATAAGTGGAAGTGCCCTAGGCTCTGTTGCTTTGTTTTTTAGATGTTTCAGGAAACACCATACACTTCACCTGAGTGTCTGTTGGCAATTTTCATCCCGCCCATCAGCATAACAAGGCTCCCAGTTCTCCATGGCCTGTCCTGCCTTTCTGGATTTTACACTTTTTTCAGATGGCCCTTTTGACCGGGGGGATGTGAGACTTCATTGTAGTGCAGATTTCCTTTGCAAGCTTGCTTGGTTGGCCAAAAAGGGCGTATGCGTTTTTTCCTGAATATATTCAGGAAAAAACGCATACGCCCTTTTAGGCCAAGTGCATCATTGTGGACGTTCTGCCTCTTTTCCTATGCTTTCAATGCAATTCCAGTCTACCTCCTGAAATCGGTTTCCTGCAATTCTGCCTTGCTTTCAATGCCTCTTCATAGCCTTACCTCAATATATTTTTTAAAAATAGTTGGCCTTTATAACTCTGCAGGTTTTTGAATTGCAGTGGCCCTTAGCTCCATTTTTTAGCTCTTATTTTTGTGGTCTTGCCCCATAACCACAGGATTCCTTGAGCCCTATTTTTCTTCTGGGGCACCTTGCTGTGCCTTTGTTTAATTCTTCTTACTGATGTGATATTAGAGTGACATGTGCCCATTGAAACCGCTACAGCTAGTTTCTCACTGGTTCCCCCTATTCCCATTCATCCTCTGCACTAACTGCAGACTGTGCGATACCAGAACTTAAAGGCATTGACTCCATGTGGGGATGTTGTTAGTAAAGCGGCTGGAATGTCGATCCGGAGCCCCAGGAGAGGAAAAATGAGGTGCGTTTTAGAAACCTTTCCCGATCATATGGTATACCAGTCGCTGGGTTTCCCAAGCATGGTTTAGCTGTAGGAAGATTCCCTTCAACCTGGAGTGTTGGGACCCTTGGACTGAGTAGCATGAAGTATTGCATTAAACTTTCGGCAGTTGCTCACCAAAGCTCACCAATCCTGTCAGCCCCAAGTGTCCAGCCTTATGTCTTATCCAGCTGTGGGTTTATATGTGGTCAATCCAGGTTGCATCACAGCCCCTGAGCGAATTTTGTAAGAATTTTTCTCTCTTTCATTGTTTCAGCGTTTTGTTTTTAAAATTTATTTCTATAATGGGGTTTAGCTCCTTTTCACTGTTGTGTTTGTGCCACTCTGCACACACTTGATTCCCTTATGGAGATATATCAATACATGGGTTTTAAGATTCTTATTCCTCAGATATATTTCTCTGCGGTGTATAGGGTGTGTTGAGGCCTGTTCATTGAGCAAGGTGTAGATCTTGTCTAATACCTATTTGGTTTATTGAACGGTATCTGTGCTAATTTCAAACTCTGGTTTTATGCATCACCCCACCTCTCCTTTCCCCTTAAGCTGACATAAGTGTGTTTTCTAAATGTGAGACACTGTTCTGTTCTGTAATTCATTTCTTGTGCAGCCATATTTACCCTCCCTCTATAAGTGATATCTTATGATATGTTTCTTTTTCTGTTTGACTTATTTCAAGTAGTATTATCGGACCTAAATCCACTCTTTATCCTTCTACTAGCCTTATTACATTGATTTCATGGTGAAGAGATATTCCATTGTACATAAGTACCACATCTTCTTTATCCATTGTTCTCTTTCCTGGGATATTTAAGGTGTACTGAAGTTGAGGTTCTTGTAAACAGAGTAGCCCTAAACTGTGGTGTGCTTGTGTCTTGTTGATTTTTAGACTTCCCTAGATATACTCCCATGATTGGAAGAGTCCTATGCTCTGTAGCTCTGTTATTTAGATGATTTAGGAACCACCATACACTTCTCCAGAGTGGCTCTCGGCAGTTCACACACTGCCCATCAGCGTATAAAGGCTCCCTGTTCTCCATGGCCTGTCCTGCATTTCTGGTTTTTACAATTTTTTAGGATGGCCCTTTTGACCGGTGGGAAGTGAGACTTCTTTGTTGTGCACATTTGCATTGCTTGCTTGCTTCGTTGCCCATAAAGTGCGTATGCGTTTTTTCCTGGATATAATCAGGAAAAAACGCATATGCCCTTTTGGGCCAACTGCATCATTGTCGAAATTCTGCCGCTTTTCATGTGCATTAAAGACGAGTCCAATCGATCTCTTGAAATCTGTTTCTTGCAATTCTGTCTTGCATTCAGATCCTCTTCTTTGCCTTACCTCAACATATTTTTGGACGTTAGTTTTCATTTATAACTCTGCAGGTTTGTGAATTGCAGTGACCCTGAGCTCCATTTTTTAAGTTGCTCTTTTGTGAGCTGGCCTCAAACCCGCAGGATTGCTTCAGGCCCTATTTTGGCTCCGGCGAGGCAGGCTGAGCCTTTCTTTAATTCTTATTCTTAATGGGAAATTAGAGTGATATGTGCCCGTCCAAACCCCTACAACTCTTCTCTCATTGGTTCCCCCTCTTCCCGTTCAGCCTCCTCACAATTTGCAAAATGTGTGAAACAGAAGTTTAAATGTGCTGATTCTCCAAGTGGGGAGATTCTAAGTAGCGTGGCTGGAATGGTGAACAGGAGCACCAGGAGAGGATAAATGAGGTGCATTTTAGACACATCTCCCGATCACATGGTGTACAGTCCTCTGGGTTTTCCATGCATGTTTTAGCTGTAGGAAGATCCCTTGAACCTGCAGATTTGGGACCCATTGAATGGGTACCAGGTAGTATTACTTTAAAGGGTGTGCATTTCCTCACCCAACCTCACATTTCTCTTAGCGCAAACAGTTTCCAGCCTTATGTCTCATCCTGCTGTGGGTCTAGATGTGTTCAATCCATGTTGCATCACCGTCCCTGAGGAAAAGTTGTAAGAGGTTTTCTCTGTCTCTCTGTCGTTTATTTTTTTCAATTTATTACTATATTGGTTACAGCTGATTTTCAAAGCTCTGTTTCTTGCTGCTGTACATCCACTTGATTCACGTACAGAGAGACATCAATAAATTCTTTTTCAGATTCTTACCAGTCGTATATATTCTTTTCCGGTGACTTGAGTGTGCTGAGTGCAGTTCTTTTAGCTACCGTGTAGGCCTTGTTGATTATCAGTTTGGTATTTGGAATGGTATCTTTGCTAATTTCAACCTGCTGGATGATGCCTCACCCCTCCCCACCTTTCCCGTTTAGCAGCCTTATGCGTGTTTTCTACATATTTGACTATGTTTTTGTTTTGTAATTTATTTCATGTGTAGCCATTTTGGATTCCACCTTTAAGTGATATCTTATGATATGTGTCTTTTTCTTTTTGAATTCTGTCACTTAGAATGATCATACGTAACTCCTCCGGAGTTGTTACAACTGGCCATATTTCATTGATTTCCAGGCTGAATAATATTCCACTCTACCTAAGTACCACATCTTTATCCATTTTTTCCCTCCAGAGACATCTAAGTTATATCCTAGTCGAGGATCTTTTAAACAGAGAGGGGGTAAACATTGGGGTGCCTGTGTCCTCTCGATTTTTGTTTTTCCCAAGATATACGCCCATGAGTGCAAGTGCCCTATGCTCTGTAGCTCATTTTTTAGATGCTTTAGTAAACACAATACACTTCTCCAGAATGGCCGTTGGCAATATACATTTCCACTATAAGTCTCACAGGGCTCCCTCTTCTCGTTGCCCTGTCCTGCATTTCTGTTGTTTACGCTTTATGAGGATGGCTCTTCTGACCGATGCGAAGTGATATCTTTTGTAGTATTGACTTCCAGTGCCCACCTGTTTGGTTGGCTAAAAAAGTGTATGCCCTTTTCTTGAATATATACAGAAAAGAACGCATACACCCTTTTTGGCCAACTGCAATGTTGGCAATGTTCAGCTCCTTTTCTTGTGCTTAATGGCGAGTCCTTTCTACCTCCTCAAATCCCTTTCCTGCCATTCTCCCTTGCTTACAAGTCCTTTTCTCTGACTTTCCTCAAGACATTTTTCAGTGATGGATATTTTCAACTCTGCAGTTTTGTGAATTTTACTGCCCCTGAGTTCCATTGTTCAACTCGTGTTTATGGGAACTGGCCACAAAGCAGCGGGATTTCCTCAAGCCCTATACTGTTTCCATGGGCAACCCTAGCCTTTGGTCAATTCGTCTTCCTGATTGGAAATTAGAGTGACATGTGCCTGTCTGAACACCTAGGACTTGTCTCTCATTGTTCCTCATCCTTCTGCTTCATCCTCTGGACAAATTCCAAACTGTACGCAACAGGATGTTGACAGTGCTGACATCTCCAAGTGGGGAGACTGTTAGTAAAGACGCTGGAGGGGTGAACCCGAGCACCAGGAGATGAGGAGATGAGATGCCTTTTCCAAACTCTTCCCGATCAGACGGTATACCATCCTCTGGGTGTGACAGACATGTTTTAGCAGTAGGAAGAGTCCCATTCATGTAAGGAGAACACCAGGGCTTTTTCAAAATCAGTGTCTCCCCGAAACCCAAACTGGGGAATTTTTTAAGCTACGGCTACACATATGTTCATTAAGGGCCTTGGGAAGTAGGCAGAGTCCAAACTTCAGATGATTGAAGTCTTCAGGGTCAGAAGCACTCACCACCAGCTTCCCTTAGGCTACACTTTAACTGTCATTGATAGATGATGTCAATAAAAATATCTATTCTTTTTCAGATTATTTCCCCTTATAGGTTATTGCAAAATGTTGAGTGTAGTTCCCTGTGCTATACAGTAGTTCCTTGTTGATGATCTATTTTATACATAGCAGTGTGTATGTGTTCATTCCAAACTGTTAATTTATCCCTCCTCCCACCTTTCCCCTTTGGTAATAATAAATTATAAGATTTTATACTTCTAAGAAATGGGGGAGCTGAAAGAGAGGTATCATTTTCAATGGAAAAGCATTTAAAACAAGATTGAAGGTTTAACCAAGATTATTAGCTGTACATCCTTGGAAAGAAATCACTTCGTTTCTCTAATATTGACCTGACAAATAAGACAAACCTTTTCACTGAACTTGCTTATAAAAAGTGATGGAAATATCAAATGGAAGTGTTAAAAACATCTTATTTTACCCGAGCCTTATACACTGTTCTATGTTAACTACAGTTTGGCTCACACATCTGTTCATTGAGGTTACAATAGTCTCAATTTCTGTTACTGATCCTCCAGAGTGGACCCCAACAAGTGTCCCCCTGCCCAGTGTCATTGGGGCCAACAGATCGAGACTGAGTTTGGTTCACAAGCAAAGGAAACTTTATATTTTGATCAGAGAATGGAGAGGTGAGAGCATGCACTACCCCGTGGGCTGTGGGCTGGGCTGCTGTGTAGAGATCCTGTCAGAGTCAGTGGGAGGGAGGGAGGCGGCGGAGCTCTCGAGGGCCGGGTTGGCTGTAGCTCAGGCTCTATATCGTGGAGTCTGCACTGGGCCCCAGGAGCTGAGGTGTCGACCCAGCCATTCTGCACTAGGAAATCTGGTCTGAAGTGCCGGGTGTGGAACCTCTGCATGCGGGACCCTAGGAGCACGTGAAATTAGACAAAGCACAAAGGATAAAAAAGGTTAGACTTGACTTTATTGCCCAGATTCTATTTTTATCTCCCAGGGATTTTTAATGGGCTTTGCTGGGGACAAACCCCTCCTCTGCCTTTTGTCCCGTTCCTCATTCTTGGAGTGCTGAGGGTGCAGACCCTTCTTCTGTAACTGCTGAGTGCTGAGTTGGGAGCCCTCATACCCTGGGGCGAGGGTCAGAGCTTCTCCCCAGCAGCCTCCCGGTGACGTTGATTGTCCCCAGGACCCCTGCCTCCCTGCTCGTCCACCTGAGCACCAGCATTGGAAGTGTTATAGATTCTAATGACCTTTAAGGGTCCAGGAAAGAGATGTGCAGAGACGCTGTGGGGGCCGGTTTCACCCCGCCCCACATTTGTTCGGCCACCTTAGGCTGACCGTCTCTGCCAGCCTAGATGATCTGACCAGTAGTCTGCGCTTTCTTCAATTAGGCCCCTGAATTAACGTACAAACAGCACCAGGTGTCAGAGCCCTGCCCGCTCAACTCCCAGACAGTCCAGGGTCAGTGGTGATCAAGGACCATGATGGCTACTGAGTCAACAGCCTTTTGAAGTAAACAGGAGTCCAGCCGGTCTTATTGGCCACCATCATCACGGTGTCTGTAGGCTTTTCTATGGTGACAGTGTGATATACGGTTCCCCCGCCAAGATTATTAGCTCCCCTCTGGGTGCAGTAAGTCCTGCAAGCAGTAGTCTACTCTTTTGGGACACACTCTTGTTGTTTTATGAGAGAAACTCCAGGTCAAGTGATGTTCACACGAGTCGTCATGGTGCCCTGTTGCCCCCGGTTATCTCTCTGGATGTTGGAGTTGGAGGGCCTCCTCACTCGAGGTCGGTGTGCCCACGGAGCGAACCCTGCAACTTCAGGGCATGGTTGGTGGTTAGGATCACCACGTGGGGTCCTTTTCCCTTAGGAGGGAGGTGGCCTTTTGGGCTGCTGATTTCCAGGTTTTTAGATACCGCCAGTATCTTGGCCAGATGTGGCAGTGGGCCAAGCCCCTTAGTGACCGTAGTTTATCCTACCTGGATGGCATTCTTGCATTGTTCCATTTCAAGTGGTCCCAGTTTTTGCACTAATTCTCCAATGGCGATTCACCTTTCACCGGGAATGTAAAGGTCAAAGGGTTTAGCTAAATTAGGGAGTTCCAGGGCAAGGGTCTGAATTGACTGCTCTTTCCATTCTTGAAAGGCCACTTCTGGATTCTATTCAAAAGGATCATCATCTTTTCCTTTCAGTGTTTCATATAGAGGCCCAGCTAGTAGACTGTAGTTAGGGATCCAGAAGCAGCAAACCCTGGCCTCCCCAGGAACCCCTAAGCTGTCTTCTAGTTTTAGAAAGGGGTAAGGCTGAAAATGGTTTCTTCCCTTTCCTGGGATGGGCTTCTCTGACCTTCTGTGAGAATGAAGCCCAGGCAGGTCACCGCAGTCTGTGATATTTGAGCTTTTTCTTGGACAACTTCTATCCTTTATTGGCTTGGTAGTTCAGAGGCCTCCTTAGTAGGGCTGGCGATCAGAATGTCATCTGCATATTGAAGGAGGGTTTCCTTTTCCAGAGGTAGAACTTTTAGGTCTTTAGCTAAGCTTTCCCCAAAGATGGTGTGGGAATTTTTGCACCCTTGGGGCCAGACGGCCCGGAAGTATTGTTTTAGTTGTATGTTGAGTCCTGCCACTCACAAGCCAAAATTTCTTGTGACTCTGGGACTAATGGAATACAAAAGAAGGCATCATTGAAGACTAATACAGAATACCATGTCCTGGTGGTTGGTAGAATGACCAGCAGGGTGTAGGAATTAGGAGCAACTGGAGGTATATCCTCGGTGGCTTCACTGACTGTCCTGACATCCTTTACCAGGTCCCCAGCAGCCCATGGGGCTCTCGTGGTCAGACCAATCCCAGAATATGGAGCTCACCTGGGCAGGTACCCCACCCCCACCCCAGCCCACGGGGCTCTCGTGGTCAGGCCCCTCCCAGGATACAGAGCTACCCTTGCAGGTACCGTGGCAGGGCTGGGCACACAGGAACCGTGCACATAGCCCTCATTGCAGAGCACCCCCAGCTCACCTGTCGCTCAGAGCTGACACAGAGCACCTCAGAGCAGGACTTGAACTAACAAACAGCATCTGCGACATGTCTGTGACCCTGGGCATCACTCCGTGAGGCCTCCCTCCACCTGGTCTTCCAGAGACTTCCACTGCACCCGGGGCACCAGGCCTCTGTCTCCAACCACCACCCACCCCTCCTCTCCCTGACTCCTGGGTTCCTCTCATTAGGAGAGGGTTTTCTTGAAGTTGTCTCCCACTCATGGGCCAGATAAAATGATTAGAAAACAAGCCAAAGCTGCAGCCCCTTGTCTATCCTGACTCTCAGGAGCCCACACCTGTTCCTTGGACCTGGCCGGTTCAGCAAGTTCCATTTTCTGCAACTGTGAGCCCCTGAGGGGTGATGATTGGCTGACCTGGGCAGCCTTACCGTGCCGGCCAGCCCTCCCCAGGTGTGCCTGGGTTGAGATCAATATAAATACCACTCCAGGCAGCAAGAGCCCCTGCAGCCGTGCCTGACGCCATTTTCTCTGCCCTGTCAGCAGTCTCGGGGCTGGGCTGGTGGGAGGGAGTGAGAGGCCACGGCTTTGTGGGTGGCCCAGTGTGAGTGGGGCTCTGCTGGACTTTCTGCAGCAGTTGCCAGGCTGCCACCTGCTAAAGAAGAGGGTGTGTCACCCATACCTGCTGCTGGAATTTCTCCCTGGGCAGAGGTGAGGAAGGAAAAAAGCAGTGGGGGCAGGGACAGGACGGGTATCTCAGGCAGGGAAATGGAAATCTTCCAGAAGAGCACCCAGGGCCAGGACCATCCTGGCTGGCCTGCAGGCACCAAGTCGGCCGGCATGCTGTCACTCGTGTGGCTCTATGGCCCTTCCTCTAGGCTTTCAAGTCCTTGTATATATTCAGGTGTTTTACCTGGGACGGGTGGGAATAGTTCAGCAGCAACTGGCCTGGGGCTCAGCTCACGTTTACTCACAGATGCCTCGGCACGGTGCCCCAGCTTTGCATTGAGGACGCTTGTTGCGTGGGGGCTGCTGGCTGAATGGGAGATGATTCCCCACCACGGACCAACTTCAGAATTGTTTACAACTGGAGCAAGTGCCCTGATACGGTTTTCCTCTGTGTAACTGGTGGGTTCTGTGTTTTTTTTCTCTTTTTCGTTTTTGGTTCAAGGTTGATTTTATTCCTCTTTTTTGTATTTACAGATATAAGCATGGAAATAATTTATTCATATAAATACATGTATGTGCAGGGAATAATTGTTTTTTCTGTTTTATTTTTTAAATTTTATTTCTTTTTAATTTTGAATTTTATTTTATATTTTTATACAGCAGGTTCTTATTGGTTATCTATTTTATACATATAAATGTATACATGCCAATCCCAGTCTCTCAACTCCTCCCACCACCACCCCCCCAACAGCTTTCCCCCCTTGTTGTCCATACGTTTGTTGTCTACATCTGTTGCTCTATTTATGCCTTGCAAAATGGTTAATCTGTACAGTTTTTCTAGGTTCCACATATATGCATGAATATACAGGATTTGTTTTTCTCTTTCTGACTTACTTCACTCTGTATGACAGTCTCTAGATCCATCGACGTCTCTACAAATGACCCAATTTCATTCCTTTTCATGGCTTAGTAATATTCCATTTTATATATGTACCACAGCTTTATGCATTCGTCTGTCTGTGGGCATTTAGGTTGCTTCCATTACCTCGATATTGTAAATAGTGATGCAATGAACATTGCGGTGAATGACTCTTTTTGATTTATGGTTTTGTCTGGGTATATGTCCAGTACTGGGATTGCTGTATCATATGGTAATTCTATTGTTAGTTTCTTAAGAAATTCCATATTGTTCTCCATAATGACTGTATCAATTTATATTCCCAACAATAGTGGAAGAGGGTTCCTTTTCTCCACACCCTTTCCAGCAATTTTTGTTTGTAGATTTTCAATGATGCCTATTCTACCAGGTGTGAGGTGATACCTCATTGTTGAATCCATTTCGTTGAGCAAGGGGTAGCTCTTGTCTATTCCATATTTGGCTTATGGAACGGTATCTGTGCTAATTTCAAACTCTGCTTTTATGCAGCACCCCAACTGACCTTCCCCCTTAAGCAAGCATAAGTTGGTTTTCTAAATTTGAGGCCCTGTTCTGTTTTGTAATTCAGTTCATGTGTAGCCAAGTTCACATTCCGTGTATTAGTGATACCTTATGATGTTTCTTTTTCTGTGTGACTTATTTCACTTAGAATCATTGTGCCTCAATCCACTCATTATGCTGGTACGGGCCTGGTGACATAGATTTCATTGCTGAGTGGTATTCTGTTGTACAGAAGTACCGCAACTTCTTTATCCATTATTTGCTCTCTGGGATATTTAACTTGTGCCGCAGAAGAGATTCCTGTAAAAACAGCCGTCCCAAATTTTGGGGTGGCTGTGTCTTTTTGATTTTAATTTCCCTAAGCTATAGGACCATAAGTGGAAGTGCCCTAGGCTCTGTTGCTTTGGTTTTTAGATGTTTCAGGAAACACCATACACTTCTCCCGAGTGTCTGTTGGCAATTTACATCCCGCCCATCAGCATAACAAGGCTCCCAGTTCTCCATGGCCTGTCCTGCCTTTCTGGATTTTACACTTTTTTCTGATGGCCCTTTTGACCAGGGGGAAGTGAGACTTCATTGTAGTGCAGATTTCCTTTGCAAGCTTGCTTGGTTGGCCAAAAAGGGCGTATGCGTTTTTTCCTGAATATATTCAGGAAAAAACGCATACGCCCTTTTTGGCCAAGTGCATCATTGTCGACGTTCTGCCTCTTTTCCTGTGTTTTAAATGCAATCCAATTCCGATGCCTCCTGAAATCGGTTTCCTGCAATTCTGCCCCGCATTCAATTCCTCTTGGCAGCCCTACTTCAGTATATATTCGGACTATAGCTGTCTTTTATAAATCTGCAGGTTTGTGAATTACAGTGCCCCTGAGCTCCTTTCTTCAACTCGCTTTCTTGTGAGCTGGCCACAACACCGCAGGATTGCTTCAGGCCCTAATCTGGTTCTGGCACGGCATGCTGAGCCTTTGGTTTATTCCTCTTCCCTGTGGGAAATGAGAGTTAAATTTGCCCGTCCAGACACCTCCAGCTAGTCTCTCATTGGTTCTCCCTGTTCCTGTCCATCTTCCGCAGAAATTGCAAACTGGGCCAAACAGGAGGTTAAAGGCACTCACTCTCCAAGTGAGGAGAGTGTTAGTAAAGCATCTGGAATGTTGCACCCGAGTACCAGGGAATGAAAAGTGAGACACATTTGAACACATTTCTCTATCATACGGTGGATCATACTCTGGGTTCCACATCCATGTTTTAGCTGAAGGAAGAATCCCTTAAACCTGGAGAGTTGAGACCCGTGGAATGGGTACCATGCAATATGACTTCAAAGGGTCTGCATTTGCTCACCGAACCTCACCAATCTTATGAGCCCCAAGTGTCCATCCTTATGTGTCACCCAGCTCTGGGTGTAGATATGGTAAATGCAGGTTGCATCAGAAGCCTTGAATGAATTACTTAAGTATTGCTCTCTATATCACTGTCATTGTGTTTTGTTTAAGAAATTTATTTTTAATATGGGATTTAGCTGATTTTCACTGCTTTAATGCCACTGTACACACTCTTGATTCTCTTACAGAGATATACAATTCCATAGCTTTTATGATTCTTACTAGTCAGGTATATTCCTAGGCGTTGAATATGGGGTGTTGAGTCCATTTCGTTGAGCAAGGAGTAGCTCTTGTCTATTCCATATTTGGCTTATAGAACTTTATCTGTGCTCATTTCAATCTCTGGTTTTATGCAGCACCCCAACTCACCTTTCCCCTTAAGCAAGCATAAGTTGGTTTTCTAAATTTGAGACCCTGTTCTGTTTTGGAATGCAGTTCCTGTGTAGCCAAGTTTACATTCCGTGTATTAGTGATATCTTATGATGTTTCTTTTTCTGTGTGACTTATTTCAGTTAGAATCATCGTACCTGAATCCACTCATTATGCTGCTACGGGCCTGATGACATAGATTTCATTGCTGAGTGATACTGCATTGTACGTAAGTACCACAAGTTCTTTATCCATTTTTCACTTTCTGCGATGTTGATCTTGTAGTGTAAACGAGGTTCTGGTAAACAGAGGCATCCCAAACTTTGGGGTGGCTGTGTCTTTTTGATGTTAATTTCCCTAAACTATAGGACCATAAGTGGAAGTGCCCTAGGCTCTGTTGCTTTGCTTTTTTGATGTTTCAGGAACACCATACACTTCTCCCGAGTGTCTGTTGGCAATTTACAGCCCGCCCATCAGCATAACAAGGCTCCCAGTTCTCCATGGCCTGTCCTGCCTTTCTGGATTTTACACTTTTTTCAGATGGCCCTTTTGACCGGGGGTAAGTGAGACTTCATTGTAGTGCAGATTTCCTTTGCAAGCTTGCTTGGTTGGCCAAAAAGGGCGTATGCGTTTTTTCCTGAATATATTCAGGAAAAAACGCATACGCCCTTTTTGGCCAAGTGCATCATTGTGGACGTTCTGCCTCTTTTCCTATGCTTTCAATGCAGTTCCATTCTACCTCCTGAAATCGGTTTCCTGCAATTCTGCCCCGCATTCAAGTCCTCTTGGCAGCCTTACTTCAGTATATTTTTGGACGATAGCTGTCATTTATAACTCTGCAGGTTTGTGAATTACAGTGCCCCTGAGCTCCTTTCTTCAACTCGCTTTCTTGTGACCTTGCCGCAACACCGCAGGATGGCTTCAGGCCCTAATCTGGTTCCGGCATGGCATGATGAGCCTTTGGTTAATTCCTCTTCCTGGTGGGAAATGAGAGTTAAATTTGCCCGTCCAGACACCTCCAGCTAGTCTCTCATTGGTTCTCACTATTCCTGTTCATCTTCCGCAGAAATTGCAAACTGGGCCAAACAGGAGGTTAAAGGGACTGACTCTCCAAGTGGGGAGAGTGTTAGGAAAGCGTCTGGAATGATACACCCGAGTACCAGCGTAAGAAAAATGAGACATATTTGAACACATCTCCTGATCACATGGTTGATCATATTCTAGGTTCCACATGCATGTTTTAGCTGAAGGAAGAATACCTTAAACCTGCAGAGTTGAGACCCGTGGAATGGGAACCATGCAATATGACTTCAAAGGGTCTTCATTTGCTCACCGAACCTCTCCAATCCTATCACTGCTGCGTTTACGCCCCTGTACACAGGCTTGATTGTCTTTTGGAGACATAGCAATCCATAGGTTTTAAGATACTTACTAGTCAGGTACATTCTTAGGCGTTTAATATGGGGTGTTGAGACCATTTCGTTGAGCAAGGAGTAGCTCTTGTCTATTCCATATTTGGCTTAAGGAACTTTATCTGTGCTCATTTCAATCTCTGGTTTTATGCAGCACCCCAACTCACCTTTCCCCTTAAGCAAGCATAAGTTGCTTTTCTAAATTTGAGACCCTGTTCTGTTTTGGAATTCAGTTTCTGTGTAGCCAAGTTTACATTCTGTGTATTAGTGATATCTTATGATGTTTCTTTTTCTGTGTGACTTATTTCAGTTAGAATCATCGTACCTGAATCCACTCATTATGCTGCTACGGGCCTGATGACATAGATTTCATTGCTGAGTGATACTGCATTGTACGTAGTGTACCACAAGTTCTTTATCCATTTTTCACTTTCTGTGATATTGAACTTGTACGGTAAACGAGGTTCTTGTAAACAGAGGCGTCCCAAACATTGGGGTGGCTGTGTCTTTTTTATTTTAATTTCCCTAAACTATAGGACCATAAGTGGAAGTGCCCTAGGCTCTGTTGGTTTGTTTTTTAGATGTTTCAGGAAACACCATACACTTCTCCCGAGTGTCTGTTGGCAATTTACATCCCGCCCATCAGCATAACAAGGCTCCCAGTTCTCCATGGCCTGTCCTGCCTTTCTGGATTTTACACTTTTTTCAGATGGCCCTTTTGACCGGGGGGAAGTGAGACTTCATTGTAGTGCAGATTTCCTTTGCAAGCTTGCTTGGTTGGCCAAAAAGGGCGTATGCGTTTTTTCCTGAATATATTCAGGAAAAAACGCATACGCCCTTTTTGGCCAAATGCATCATTGTGGACGTTCTGCCTCTTTTCCTATGCTTGAAATGCAATTCCAGTCTACCTCCTGAAATCGGTTTCCTGCAATTCTGCCCCGCTTTCAAGTCCTCTTGGCAGCCTTACTTCAGTCTATTTTTGGACGATAGCTGTCATTTATAACTCTGCAGGTTTGTGAATTACAGTGCCCCTGAGCTCCTTTCTTCAACTCGCTTTCTTGTGACCTGCCGCAACACCGCAGGATGGCTTCAGGCCCTAATCTGGTTCCGGCACGGCACGCTGAGCCTTTGGTTATTTCCTCTTCCTGGTGGGAAATGAGAGTTAAATTTGCCCGTCCAGACACCTCCAGCTAGTCTCTCATTGGTTCTCCCTATGCCTGTTTATCTTCCGCAGAAATTGCAAACAGGAGGTTATAGGCGCTGACTCTCCAAGTGGCGAGAGTGTTAGTAAAGCGTCTGGAATGTTGCACCCGAGTACCAGGGGAGAAGAACTGAGACATATTTGAACACATCTCCCGTTCACATGGTTGATCATACTCTGGGTTCCACATTCATGTTTTAGCTGAAGGAAGAATACCTTAAACCTGCAGAGTTGAGACCCGTGGAATCGGTACCATGCAATATGACTTCAAAGGGTCTTCATTTGCTCACCGAACCTCTCCAATACTATCACTGCTGCGTTTACGCCCCTGTACACATGCTTGATTCTCTTTTGGAGACATAGCAATCCATAGGTTTTAAGATACTTACTAGTCAGGTACATTCTTAGGCGTTTAATATGGGGTGTTGAGTCCATTTCGTTGAGCAAGGAGTAGCTCTTGTCTATTCCATATTTGGCTTAAGGAACTTTATCTGTGCTCATTTCAATCTCTGGTTTTATGCAGCACCCCAACTCACCTTTCCCCTTAAGCAAGCATAAGTTGCTTTTCTAAATTTGAGACCCTGTTCTGTTTTGGAATTCAGTTCTTGTGTAGCCAAGTTTACATTCTGTGTATTAGTGATATTTTATGATGTTTCTTTTTCTGTGTGACTTATTTCAGTTAGAATCATCGTACCTGAATGCACTCATTATGCTGCTACGGGCCTGATGACATAGATTTCATTGCTGAGTGATACTGCATTGTACGTAAGTACCACAAGTTCTTTATCCATTTTTCACTTTCTGTGATATTGAACTTGTACGGTAAACGAGGTTCTTGTAAACAGAGGCGTCCCAAACTTTGGGGTGGCTGTGTCTTTTTTATTTTAATTTCCCTAAGCTATAGGACCATAAGTGGAAGTGCCCTAGGCTCTGTTGCTTTGTTTTTTCGATGTTTCAGGAAACACCATACACTTCTCCCGAGTGTCTGTTGGCAATTTACATCCCGCCCATCAGCATAACAAGGCTCCCAGTTCTCCATGGCCTGTCCTGCCTTTCTGGATTTTACACTTTTTTCAGATGGCCCTTTTGACCGGGGGGAAGTGAGACTTCATTGTAGTGCAGATTTCCTTTGCAAGCTTGCTTGGTTGGCCAAAAAGGGCGTATGCGCTTTTCCCTGAATATATTCAGGAAAAAACGCATACGCCCTTTTTGGCCAAGTGCATCATTGTGGACGTTCTGCCTCTTTTCCTATGCTTGAAATGCAATTCCAGTCTACCTCCTGAAATCGGTTTCCTGCAATTCTGCCCCGCTTTCAAGTCCTCTTGGCAGCCTTACTTCAGTATATTTTTGGAAGATGGCTGTCATTTATAACTCTGCAGGTTTGTGAATTACAGTGCCCCTGAGCTCCTTTCTTCAACTCGCTTTCTTGTGACCTGCCGCAACACCGCAGGATGGCTTCAGGCCCTAATCTGGTTCTGGCACGGCACGCTGAGCCTTTGGTTATTTCCTCTTCCTGGTGGGAAATGAGAGTTAAATTTGCCCGTCCAGACACCTCCAGCTAGTCTCTCATTGGTTCTCCCTATTCCTGTACATCTTCCGCAGAAATTGCAAACTGGGCCAAACAGGAGGTTAAAGGCGCTGACTCTCCAAGTGGGGAGAGTGTTAGTAAAGCGTCTGGAATGTTGCACCCGAGTACCAGGGGAGGATAACTGAGACATATTTGAACACGTCTCCCGTTCACACGGTTGATCATACTCTGGGTTCCACATGCATGTTTTAGCTGAAGGAAGAATACCTTAAACCTGCAGAGTTGAGACCCGTTGAATGGGTACCATGCAATATGACTTCAAAGGGTCTTCATTTGCTCACCGAACCACTCCAATCCTATCACTGCTGCGTTTATGCCCCTGTACACATGCTTGATTCTTTTTTGGAGACATAGCAATCCATAGGTTTTAAGATACTTACTAGTCAGGTACATTCTTAGGCGTTTAATATGGGGTGTTGAGACCATTTCGTTGAGCAAGGAGTAGCTCTTGTCTATTCCATATTTGGCTTAAGGAACTTTATCTGTGCTCATTTCAATCTCTGGTTTTATGCAGCACCCCAACTCACCTTTCCCCTTAAGCAAGCATAAGTTGCTTTTCTAAATTTGAGACGCTGTTCTGTTTTGGAATTCAGTTTCTGTGTAGCCAAGTTTACATTCTGTGTATTAGTGATATCTTATGATGTTTCTTTTTCTGTGTGACTTATTTCAGTTAGAATCATCGTACCTGAATCCACTCATTATGCTGCTACAGGCCTGATGACATAGATTTCATTGCTGAGTGATACTGCATTGTACGTAAGTACCACAAGTTCTTTATCCATTTTTCACTTTCTGTGATATTGAACTTGTACGGTAAACGAGGTTCTTGTAAACAGAGGCATCCCAAACTTTGGGGTGGCTGTGTCTTTTTTATTTTAATTTCCCTAAACTATAGGACCATAAGTGGAAGTGCCCTAGGCTCTGTTGGTTTGTTTTTTCGATGTTTCAGGAAACACCATACACTTCTCCCGAGTGTCTGTTGGCAATTTACATCCCGCCCATCAGCATAACAAGGCTCCCAGTTCTCCATGGCCTGTCTTGCCTTTCTGGATTTTACACTTTTTTCAGATGGCCCTTTTGACCGGGGGGAAGTGAGACTTCATTGTAGTGCAGATTTCCTTTGCAAGCTTGCTTGGTTGGCCAAAAAGGGCGTATGCGTTTTTTCCTGAATATATTCAAGAAAAAATGCATACGCCCTTTTTGGCCAAGTGCATCATTGTGGACGTTCTGCCTCTTTTCCTATGCTTTCAATGCAATTCCAGTCTACCTCCTGAAATCGGTTTCCTGCAATTCTGCCCCGCTTTCAAGTCCTCTTGGCAGCCTTACTTCAGTCTATTTTTGGACGATAGCTGTCATTTATAACTCTGCAGGTTTGTGAATTACAGTGCCCCTGAGCTCCTTTCTTCAACTCGCTTTCTTGTGACCTGCCGCAACACCGCAGGATGGCTTCAGGCCCTAATCTGGTTCCGGCACGGCACGCTGAGCCTTTGGTTATTTCCTCTTCCTGGTGGGAAATGAGAGTTAAATTTGCCCGTCCAGACACCTCCAGCTAGTCTCTCATTGGTTCTCCCTATTCCTGTACATCTTCCGCAGAAATTGCAAACTGAGCCAAACAGGAGGTTAAAGGCGCTGACTCTCCAAGTGGGGAGAGTGTTAGTAAAGCGTCTGGAATGTTGCACCCGAGTACCAGGGGAGGAAAACTGAGACATATTTGAACACGTCTCCCGTTCACATGGTTGATCATACTCTGGGTTCCACATGCATGTTTTAGCTGAAGGAAGAATACCTTAAACCTGCAGAGTTGAGACCCGTGGAATGGGTACCATGCAATATGACTTCAAAGGGTCTTCATTTGCTCACCGAACCTCTCCAAGCCTATCACTGCTGCGTTTATGCCCCTGTACACATGCTTGATTCTTTTTTGGAGACATAGCAATCCATAGGTTTTAAGATACTTACTAGTCAGGTACATTCTTAGGCGTTTAATATGGGGTGTTGAGTCCATTTCGTTGAGCAAGGAGTAGCTCTTGTCTATTCCATATTTGGCTTAAGGAACTTTATCTGTGCTCATTTCAATCTCTGGTTTTATGCAGCACCCCAACTCACCTTTCCCCTTAAGCAAGCATAAGTTGCTTTTCTAAATTTGAGACCCTGTTCTGTTTTGGAATTCAGTTCCTGTGTAGCCAAGTTTACATTCCGTGTATTAGTGATATCTTATGATGCTTCTTTTTCTGTGTGACTTATCTCAGTTAGAATCATCGTACCTGAATCCACTCATTATGCTGCTACGGGCCTGATGACATAGATTTCATTGCTGAGTGATACTGCATTGTACGTAAGTACCACAAGTTCTTTATCCATTTTTCACTTTCTGTGATATTGAACTTGTACGGTAAACGAGGTTCTTGTAAACAGAGGCATCCCAAACTTTGGGGTGGCTGTGTCTTTTTGATTTTAATTTCCCTAAGCTATAGGACCATAAGTGGAAGTGCCCTAGGCTCTGTTGCTTTGTTTTTTAGATGTTTCAGGAAACACCATACACTTCTCCGGAGTGTCTGTTGGCAATTTACATCCCGCCCATCAGCATAACAAGGCTCCCAGTTCTCCATGGCCTGTCCTGCCTTTCTGGATTTTACACTTTTTTCAGATGGCCCTTTTGACCGGGGGAAGTGAGACTTCATTGTAGTGCAGATTTCCTTTGCAAGCTTGCTTGGTTGGCCAAAAAGGGCGTATGGGTTTTTTCGTGAATATATTCAGGAATAAACGCATAGGCACTTTTTGGCCAAGTGCATCATTGTGGACGTTCTGCCTCTTTTCCTATGCTTTCAATGCAATTCCAGTCTACCTCCTGAAATCGGTTTCCTGCAATTCTGCCCCGCTTTCAAGTCCTCTTGGCAGCCTTACTTCAGTATATTTTTGGACGATAGCTGTCATTTATAACTCTGCAGGTTTGTGAATTACAGTGCCCCTGAGCTCCTTTCTTCAACTCGCTTTCTTTTGAGCTGGCCGCAGCACCGCAGGATGGCTTCAGGCCCTAATCTGTTTCCGGCACGGCACGCTGAGCGTTTGGTTATTTCGTCTTCCTGGTGGGAAATGAGAGTTTAATTTGCCCGTCCAGATACCTCCAGCTAGTCTCTCATTGGTTCTCCCTATTCCTGTTCATCTTCCACAGAAATTGCAAACTGGGCCAAACAGGAGGTTAAAGGCAATGACTCTCCAAGTGCGGAGAGTGTTAGTAAAGCGTCTGGAATGTTGCACCCGAGTACCAGGGGAGGAAAACTGAGACATATTTGAACACGTCTCCCGATCACATGGTTGATCATACTCTGGGTTCCACATGCATGTTTTAGCTGAAGGAAGAATACCTTAAACCTGGAGAGTTGAGACCCGTGGAATGGGTACCATGCAATATGACTTCAAAGGGTCTTCATTTGCTCACCGAACCTCTCCAATCCTATCACTGCTGCGTTTATGCCCCTGTACACATGCTTGATTCTCTTTTGGAGACATAGCAATCCATAGGTTTTAAGATACTTACTAGTCAGGTACATTCTTAGGCGTTTAATATGCGGTGTTGAATCCATTTCGTTGAGCAAGGAGTAGCTCTTGTCTATTCCATATTTGGCTTAAGGAACTTTATCTGTGCTCATTTCAATCTCTGGTTTTATGCAGCACCCCAACTCACCTTTACCCTTAAGCAAGCATAAGTTGGTTTTCTAAATTTGAGACCCTGTTCTGTTCTGTAATTCAGTTCCTGTGTAGCCAAGTTTACATTCCGTGTATTAGTGATATCTTATGATGTTTCTTTTTCTGTGTGACTTATTTCAGTTAGAATCACCATATCTGAATCCACTCATTGTGCTGCTAAGGGCCTGATGACATAGATTTCATTGCTGAGTGATATTGCTTTGTAAGTAAATACCACAACTTCTTTATCCATTTTTCACTTTCTGCGATGTTGAACTTGTACTGTAAATGAGGTTCTTGTAAACAGAGGCGTCCCAAACATTGTGGTGGCTGTGTCTTTTTTATTTTAATTTCCCTAAGCTGTAGGACCATAAGTGGAAGTGCCCTAGGCTCTGTTGCTTTGTTTTTTAGATGTTTCAGGAAACACCATACACTTCTCCAGAGTGTCTGTTGGCAATTTACATCCCGCCCATCAGCATAACAAGGCTCCCAGTTCTCCATGGCCTGTCCTTCCTTTCTGGATTTTACACTTTTTTCAGATGGCCCTTTTGACCGGGGGGAAGTGAGACTTCATTGTAGTGCAGATTTACTTTGCAAGCTTGCTTGGTTGGCCAAAAAGGGCGTATGAGTTTTTTCCTGAATATATTCAGGAAAAAAAGCATACGCACTTTTTGGCCAAGTGCATCATTGTGGATGTTCTGCCTCTTTTCCTATGCTTTCAATGCAATTCCAGTCTACCTCCTGAAATCGGTTTCCTGCAATTCTGCCCCACTTTCAAGTCCTCTTCGCAGCCTTACTTCAGTATATTTTTGGACGATAGCTGTCATTTATAACTCTGCAGGTTTGTGAATTACAGTGCCCCTGAGCTCCTTTCTTCAACTCGCTTTCTTTTGAGCTGGCCGCAACACCGCAGGATGGCTTCAGGCCCTAATCTGGTTCCGGCACGGCATGCTGAGCCTTTGGTGATTTCCTCTTTCTGGTGGGAAATGACAGTTAAATTTACCCGTCCAGACACCTCCAGCTAGTCTCTCATTGGTTCTCGCTATTCCTGTTCATCTTCCACAGAAATTGCAAACTGGGCCAAACAGGAGGTTAAAGGCGCTGACTCTCCAAGTGGGGAGAGTGTTAATAAAGCGTCTGGAATGTTGCACCCGATTACCACGGGAGGAAAACTCAGACATATTTGAACACGTCTCCCGTTCACACGGTTGATCATACTCTGGGTTCCACATGCATGTTTTAGCTGAAGGAAGAATACCTTAAACCTGGAGAGTTCAGACCCGTGTAATGGGTACCATGCAATATGACTTCAAAGGGTCTTCATTTGCTCACCGAACCTCTCCAATCCTATCACTGCTGCGTGTATGCCCCTGTACACACGCTTGATTCTCTTTTGGAGACATAGCAATCCATAGGTTTTAAGATACTTACTAGTCAGGTACATTCTTAGGCGTTTAATATGCGGTGTTGAGTCCATTTCGTTGAGCAAGGAGTAGCTCTTGTCTATTCCATATTTGGCTTAAGGAACTTTATCTGTGCTCATTTCAATCTCTGGTTTTATGCAGCACCCCAACTCTCCTTTCCCCTTAAGCAAGCATAAGTTGGTTTTCTAAATTTGTGACCCTGTTCTGTTTTGGAATTCAGTTCCTGTGTAGCCAAGTTTACATTCCGTGTATTACTGATATCTTATGATGTTTCTTTTTCTGTGTGACTTATTTCCGTTAGAATCATCATACCTGAATAAACTCATTGTGCTGCTAAGGGCCTGATGACATAGATTTCATTGCTGAGTGATATTGCTTTGTAAGTAAATACCACAACCTCTTTATCCATTTTTCACTTTCTGCGATGTTGAACTTGTACGGTAAACGAGGTTCTTGTAAACAGAGGCATCCCAAACTTTGGGGTGGCTGTATCTTTTTGATTTTAATTTCCCTAAGCTATAGGACCATAAGTGGAAGTGCCCTAGGCTCTGTTGCTTTGTTTTTTAGATGTTTCAGGAAACACCATACACTTCTCCCGAGTGTCTGTTGGCAATTTACATCCTGCCCATCAGCATAACAAGGCTCCCAGTTCTCCACGGCCTGTCCTGCCTTTCTGGATTTTACACTTTTTTCAGATGGCCCTTTTGACCGGGGGGAAGTGAGACTTCATTGTAGTGCAGATTTCCTTTGCAAGCTTGCTTGGTTGGCCAAAAAGGGCGTATGCGTTTTTTCCTGAATATATTCAGGAAAAAACGCATACACCCATTTTGGCCAAGTGCATCATTGTGGACGTTCTGTCTCTTTTCCTATGCTTTCAATGCAATTCCAGTCTACCTCCTGAAATCGGTTTCCTGCAATTCTGCCCCGCTTTCAAGTCCTCTTGGCAGCCTTACTTCAGTATATTTTTGGACGATAGCTGTCATTTAAACTCTGCAGGTTTGTGAATTACAGTGCCCCTGAGCTCCTTTCTTCAACTCGCTTTCTTGTGACCTGACCGCAACACCGCAGGATGGCTTCAGGCTCTAATCTAATTCCGGCACGGCACGCTGAGCCTTTGGTTATTTCCTCTTCCTGGTGGGAAATGAGAGTTAAATTTGCCCGTCCAGACACCTCCAGCTAGTCTCTCATTGGTTCTCCCTATTCCTGTTCATCTTCCGCAGAAATTGCAAACTGGTCCAAACAGGAGGTTAAAGGCAATGACTCTCCAAGTGCGGAGAGTGTTAGTAAAGCATCTGGAATGTTGCACCCGAGTACCAGGGGAGGAAAACTGAGACATATTTGAACACATCTCCCGTTCACACGGTTGATCATACTCTGGGTTCCACATGCATGTTTTAGCTGAAGGAAGAATACCTTAAACCTGGAGAGTTGAGACCCGTGTAATGGGTACCATGCAATATGACTTCAAAGAGTCTTCATTTGCTCACCGAACCTCTCCAATCCTATCACTGCTGCGTTTATGCCCCTGTACACACGCTTGATTCTCTTTTGGAGACATAGCAATCCATAGGTTTTAAGATACTTACTAGTCAGGTTCATTCTTAGGCGTTTAATATGGGGTGTTGAGTCCATTTCGTGGAGCAAGGAGTAGCTCTTGTCTATTCCATATTTGGCTTAAGGAACATTATCTGTGCTCATTTCAATCTCTGGTTTTATGCAGCACCCCAACTCACCTTTCCCCTTAAGCAAGCATAAGTTGGTTTTCTAAATTTGAGACCCTGTTCTGTTTTGGAATTCAGTTCCTGTGTAGCCAAGTTTACATTCCGCGTATTACTGATATCTTATGATGTTTCTTTTTCTGTGTGACTTATTTCAGTTAGAATCATCGTACCTGAATCCACTCATTATGCTGCTACGGGCCTGATGACATAGATTTCATTGCTGAGTGATACTGCATTGTACGTAAGTACCACAAGTACTTTATCCATTTCTCACTTTCTGTGATATTGAACTTGTACGGTAAACGAGGTTCTTGTAAACAGAGCTGTTCCAAACTTTGGGGTGGCTGTGTCTTTTTGATTTTAATTTCCCTAAGCTATAGGACCATAAGGGGAAATGCCCTAGGCTCTGTTGCTTTGTTTTTTAGATGTTTCAGGAAACACCATACACTTGTCCCGAGTGTCTGTTGGCAATTTACATCCCGCCCATCAGCATAACAAGGCTCCCAGTTCTCCATGGCCTGTCTTGCCTTGCTGGATTTTACACTTATTTTAGATGGCCCTTTTGACCGGGGGTAAGTGAGACTTTATTGTGGTGCAGATTTCCTTTGCAAGTTTGCTTGGTTGGCCAAAAAGGGCGTATGGGTTTTTTCCTGAATATATTCAGGAAAAAACGCATACGCCCTTTTTGGCCAAGTGCATCATTGTGGACGTTCTGCCTCTTTTCCTATGCTTTCAATGCAATTCCAGTCTACCTCCTGAAATCGGTTTCCTGCAATTCTGCCCCGCTTTCAAGTCCTCTTGGCAGCCTTACTTCAGTATATTTTTGGACGATAACTGTCATTTATATCTCTGCAGGTTTGTGAATTACAGTGCCCCTGAGCTCCTTTCTTCAACTCGCTTTCTGGTGACCTGGCCGCAACACTGCAGTATGGTTTCAGGCCCTAATCTGGTTCCGGCACGGCATGCTGAGCCTTTGGTTAATTCCTCTTCCTGGTGGGAAATGAGAGTTAAATTTGCCTGTCCAGACACCTCCAGCTAGTCTCTCATTGGTTCTCCCTATTCCTGTTCATCTTCCGCAGAAATTGCAAACTGGGCCAAACAGGAGGTTAAAGGGACTGACTCTCCAAGTCGGGAGAGTGTTAGTAAAGCGTCTGGAATGTTGCACCCGAGTACCAGGGTACGAAAACTGAGACATATTTGAACACGTCTCCCGTTCACACGGTTGATCATACTCTGGGTTCCACATGCATGTTTTAGCTGAAGGAAGAATACCTTAAAACTGGAGAGTTGAGACCCGTGTAATGGGTACCATGCAATATGACTTCAAAGGGTCTTCATTTGCTCACCGAACTTCTCCAATCCTATCACTGCTGCGTGTACGCCCCTGTACACATGCTTGATTCTCTTTTGGAGACATAGCAATCCATAGGTTTTAAGATACTTACTAGTCAGGTACATTCTTAGGCGTTTAATATGGGGTGTTGAGTCCATTTCGTTGAGCAAGGAGTAGCTCATGTCTATTCCATATTTGGCTTAAGGAACTTTATCTGTGCTCATTTCAATCTCTGGTTTTATGCAGCACCCCAACTCACCTTTCCCCTTAAGCAAGCATAAGTTGGTTTTCTAAATTTGAGACCCTGTTCTGTTTTGGAATTCAGTTCCTGTGTAGCCAAGTTTACATTCCGTGTATTAGTGATATCTTATGATGTTTCTTTTTCTGTGTGACTTATTTCAGTTAGAATCATCGTACCTGAATCCACTCATTATGCTGCTACGGGCCTGATGACATAGATTTCATTGCTGAGTAATACTGCATTGTACGTAAGTACCACAAGTACTTTATCCATTTTTCACTTTCTGTGATATTGAACTTGTACGGTAAACGAGGTTCTTATAAACAGAGGCGTCCCAAACTTTGGGGTTGCTGTGTCTTTTTGATTTTAATTTCCCTAAGCTATAGGACCATAAGTGGAAGTGCCGTATGCTCTGTTGCTTTGGTTTTTAGATGTTTCAGGAAACACCATACACTTCTTCCGAGTGTCTGTTGTCAATTTACATCCCGCCCATCAGCATAACAAGGATCCCAGTTCTCCATGGCCTGTCCTGGCTTTCTGGATTTTACACATTTTTCAGATGGCCCTTTTGAACGGGGGGAAGCGAGACTTCATTGTAGTGCAGATTTCCTTTGCAAGTTTGCTTGGTTGGCCAAAAAGGGCGTATGCGTTTTTTCCTGAATATATTCAGGAAAAAACGCATATGCCCTTTTTGGCCAAGTGCATCATTGTGGACGTTCTGCCTCTTTTCCTGTGTTTTAAATGCAATCCAATTCCGATTCCTCCTGAAAGCGGTTTCCTGCAATTCTGCCCCGCTTTCAAGTCCTCTTGGCAGCCTTACTTCAGTATATTTTTGGACGATAGCCGTCATTTATATCTCTGCAGGTTTGTGAATTACAGTGCCCCTGAGCTCCTTTCTTCAACTCGCTTTCTTGTGAGCTGGCCGCAACACCGCAGGATGGCTTCAGGCCCTAATCTGGTTCCGGCACGGCACGCTGAGCCTTTGGTTAATTCCTCTTCCTGGTGGGAAATGAGAGTTAAATTTGCCTGTCCAGACACCTCCAGCTAGTCTCTCATTGGTTCTCGCTATTCCTGTTCATCTTCTGCAAAAATTGCAAACTGGGCCAAACAGGAGGTTAAAGGGACTGACTCTCCAAGTCGGGGGATTGTTAGTAAAGCGTCTGGAATGTTGCACCCGAGTACCAGGGTACGAAAACTGAGACATATTTGAACACGTCTCCCGATCACATGGTTGATCATACTCTGGCTTCCACATGCATGTTTTAGCTGAAGGAAGAATACCTTAAACCTGGGTAGTTGAAACCCGTGGAATGGGTACCATGCAATATGACTTCAAAGGGTCTTCATTTGCTCACCGAACCTCTCCAATCCTATCACTGCTGCGTGTATGCCCCTGTACACACGCTTGATTCTCTTTTGGAGACAAAGCAATCCATAGGTTTTAAGATACTTACTAGTCAGGTACATTCTTAGGCGTTTAATATGGGGTGTTGAGTCCATTTCGTTGAGCAAGGAGTAGCTCTTGTCTATTCCATATTTGGCTTAAGGAAATTTATCTGTGCTCATTTCAATCTCTGGTTTTATGCAGCACCCCAATTCACCTTTACCCTTAAGCAAGCATAAGTTGGTTTTCTAAATTTGAGACTCTGTTCTGTTCTGTAATTCAGTTCCTGTGTAGCCAAGTTTACATTCCGTGTATTAGTGATATCTTATGATGTTTCTTTTTCTGTGTGACTTATTTCAGTTAGAATCATCGTACCTGAATCCACTCATTATGCTGCTGCGGGCCTGATGACATAGATTTCATTGCTGAGTGATACTGCATTGTACGTTAGTACCACAAGTTCTTTATCCATTTTTCACTTTCTGTGATATTGAACTTGTACGGTAAACGAGGTTCTTGTAAACAGAGGCGTCCCAAACTTTGGGGTGGCTGTGTCTTTTTTATTTTAATTTCCCTAAGCTATAGGACCATAAGTGGAAGTGCCCTAGGCTCTGTTGCTTTGTTTTTTAGATGTTTCAGGAAACACCATACACTTCTCCCGAGTGTCTGTTGGCAATTTACATCCCGCCCATCAGCATAACAAGGCTCCCAGTTCTCCATGGCCTGTCCTGCCTTTCTGGATTTTACACTTTTTTCAGAAGGCTCTTTAGACCTGGGGGTAGTGAGACTTCATTGTAGTGCAGATTTCCTTTGCAAGCTTGCTTGGTTGGCCAAAAAGGGCGTATGCGTTTTTTCCTGAATATATTCAGGAAAAAACGCATACGCCCTTTTTGGCCAAGTGCATCATTGTGGACGTTCTGCCTCTTTTCCTATGCTTTCAATGCAATTCCAGTCTACCTCCTGAAATCGGTTTCCTGCAATTCTGCCCTGCTTTCAAGTCCTCTTGGCAGCCTTACTTCAGTATATTTTTGGACGATAGCTGTCATTTATAACTCTGCAGGTTTGTGAATTACAGTGCCCCTGAGCTCCTTTCTTCAACTCGCTTTCTTGTGACCTGGCCGCAACACCGCAGGATGGCTTCAGGCCCTAATCTGGTTCCGGCACGGCACGCTGAGCCTTTGGTTATTTCCTCTTCCTGGTGGGAAATGAGAGTTAAATTTGCCCGTCCAGACACCTCCAGCTAGTCTCTCATTGGTTCTCCCTATTCCTGTTCATCTTCTGCAGAAATTGCAAACTGGGCCACACAGGAGGTTAAAGGCGCTGACTCTCCAAGTGGGGAGAGTGTTAGTAAAGCGTCTGGAATGTTGCACCCGAGAACCAGGGGAGGAAAACTGAGACATATTTGAACACGTCTCCCGATCACATGGTTGATCATACTCTAGGTTCCACATGCATGTTTTAGCTGAAGGAAGAATACCTTAAACCTGGAGAGTTGAGACCCGTGCAATGGGTACCATGCAATGTGACTTCAAAGGGTCTTCATTTGCTCACCGAACCTCTCCAATCCTATCACTGCTGCGTTTATGCCCCTGAACACACGCTTGATTCTCTTTTGGAGACATAGCAATCCATAGGTTTTAAGATACTTACTAGTCAGGTACATTCTTAGGCGTTTAATATGCGGTGTTGAGTCCATTTCGTTGAGCAAGGAGTAGCTCTTGTCTATTCCATATTTGGCTTAAGGAACTTTATCTGTGCTCATTTCAATCTCTGGTTTTATGCAGCACCCCAACTCACCTTTACCCTTAAGCAAGCATAAGTTGGTTTTCTAAATTTGAGACCCTGTTCTGTTTTGGAATTCAGTTCCTGTGTAGCCAAGTTTACATTCCGTGTATTACTGATATCTTATGATGTTTCTTTTTCTGTGTGACTTATTTCAGTTAGAATCATCGTACCTGAATCCACTCATTAGGCTGCTACGGGCCTGATGACATAGATTTCATTGCTGAGTGATACTGCATTGTCCGTCAGTACCGCAAGTTCTTTATCCATTTTTCACTTTCTGTGATATTGAACTTCTACGGTAAATGAGGTTCTTGTAAACAGAGGCGTCCCAAACATTGGGGTGGCTGTGTCTTTTTGATTTTAATTTCCCTAAGCTATGGGACCATAACAGGAACTGCCCTAGGCTCTGTTGCTTTGTTTTTTAGATGTTTCAGGAAACACCATAGACTTCTCCCGAGTGTCTGTTGGCAATTTACATCCCGCCCGTCAGCATAACAAGGCTCCCAGTTCTCCATGGCCTGTCCTGCCTTGCTGGATTTTACACTTTTTTCAGATGGCCCTTTTGACCGGGGGGAAGTGAGACTTCATTGTAGTGCAGATTTCCTTTGCAAGTTTGCTTGTTTGGCCAAAAAGGGCGTATGCGTTTTTTCCTGAATATATTCAGGAAAAAACGCATACGCCCTTTTTGGCCAAGTGCATCATTGTGGACGTTCTGCCTCTTTTCCTATGCTTTCAATGCAATTCCAGTCGACCTCCTGAAATCGGTTTCCTGCAATTCTGCCCCGCTTTCAAGTCCTCTTGGCAGCCTTACTTCAGTATATTTTTGGACGATAGCTGTCATTTATAACTCTGCAGGTTTGTGAATTACAGTGCCCCTGAGCTCCTTTCTTCAACTCGCTTTCTTTTGAGCTGGCCGCAACACCGCAGGATGGCTTCAGGCCCTAATCTGGTTCTGGCACGGCACGCTGAGCCTTTGGTTATTTCCTCTTCCTGGTGGGAAATGAGAGTTAAATTTGCCCGTCCAGACACCTCCAGCTAGTCTCTCATTGGTTCTCCCTATTCCTGTTCATCTTCCACAGAAATTGCAACCTGGGCCAAACAGGAGTTTAAACGCACTGACTCTCCAAGTGGGAAGAGTGTTAGTAAAGCGTCTGGAATGTTGCACCCGAGTACCAGGGTACGAAAATTGAGACATATTTGAACACGTCTCCCGATCACATGGTTGATCTTGTTCTAGGTTCCACATGCATGTTTTAGCTGTAGGAAGAATACCTTAAACCTGGAGAGTTGAGACCTGTGTAATGGGTACCATGCAATATGACTTCAAAGGGTCTTCATTTGCTCACCGAAATTCTCCAATCCTATCACTGCTGCATTTATGTCCCTGTACACACGCTTGATTCTCTTTTGGAGACATAGCAATCCATAGGTTTTAAGATACTTACTAGTCAGGTACATTCTTAGGCGTTTAATATGCGGTGTTGAGTCCATTTCGTTGAGCAAGGAGTAGCTCTTGTCTATTCCATATTTGGCTTAAGGAACTTTACCTGTGCTCATTTCAATCTCTGGTTTTATGCAGCACCCCAATTCACCTTTACCCTTAAGCAAGCATAAGTTGGTTTTCTAAATTTGAGACCCTGTTCTGTTCTGTAATTCAGTTCCTGTGTAGCCAAGTTTACATTCCGTGTATTAGTGATATCTTATGATGTTTCTTTTTCTGTGTGACTTATTTCAGTTAGAATCATCGTACCTGAATCCACTCATTAGGCTGCTACGGGCCTGATGACATAGATTTCATTGCTGAGTGATACTGCATTGTCCCTCAGTACCACAAGTTCTTTATCCATTTTTCACTTTCTGTGATATTGAACTTCTACGGTAAACGAGGTTCTTGTAAACAGAGGCGTCCCAAACATTGGGGTGGCTGTGTCTTTTTGATTTTAATTTCCCTAAGCTATGGGACCATAACAGGAACTGCCCTAGGCTCTGTTGCTTTGTTTTTTAGATGTTTCAGGAAACACCATAAACTTCTCCCGAGTGTCTGTTGGCAATTTACATCCCGCCCATCAGCATAACAAGGCTCCCAGTTCTCCATGGCCTGTCCTGCCTTTCTGGATTTTACACTTTTTTCAGATGGCCCTTTTGACCGGGGGGAAGTGAGACTTCATTGTAGTGCAGATTTCCTTTGCAAGCTTGCTTGGTTGGCCAAAAAGGGCGTATGCGTTTTTTCCTGAATATATTCAGGAAAAAACGCATACGCCCTTTTTGGCCAAGTGCATCATTGTGGACGTTCTGCCTCTTTTCCTATGCTTTCAATGCAATTCCAGTCTACCTCCTGAAATCGGTTTCCTGCAATTCTGCCCCGCTTTCAAGTCCTCTTGGCAGCCTTACTTCAGTATATTTTTGGACGATAGCTGTCATTTATAGCTCTGCAGGTTTGTGAATTACAGTGCCCCTGAGCTCCTTTCTTCAACTCGCTTTCTTTTGAGCTGGCCGCAACACCGCAGGATGGCTTCAGGCCCTAATCTGGTTCTGGCACAGCACGCTGAGCCTTTGGTTATTTCCTCTTCCTGGTGGGAAATGAGAGTTAAATTTGCCCGTCCAGACACCTCCAGCTAGTCTCTCATTGGTTGTCCCTATTCCTGTTCATCTTCCGCAGAAATTGCAAACTGGGCCAAACAGGAGTTTAAACGCGCTGACTCTCCAAGTGGGGAGAGTGTTAGTAAAGCGTCTGGAATGTTGCACCCGAGTACCAGGGTACGAAAATTGAGACATATGTAAACACGTCTCCTGATCACATGGTTGATCTTGTTCTAGGTTCCACATGCATGTTTTAGCTGAAGGAAGAATACCTTAAACCTGGAGAGTTGAGACCCGTGGAATGGGTACCATGCAATATGACTTCAAAGCGTCTTCATTTGCTCACCGAACCTCTCCAATCCTATCACTGCTGCGTGTATGCCCCTGTACACACGCTTGATTCTCTTTTGGAGACAAAGCAATCCATAGGTTTTAAGATACTTACTAGTCAGGTACATTCTTAGGCGTTTAATATGCGGTGTTGAGTCCATTTCGTTGAGCAAGGAGTAGCTCTTGTCTATTCCATATTTGGCTTAAGGAACTTTATCTGTGCTCATTTCAATCTCTGGTTTTATGCAGCACCCCAATTCACCTTTACCCTTAAGCAAGCATAAGTTGGTTTTCTAAATTTGAGACCCTGTTCTGTTCTGTAATTCAGTTCCTGTGTAGCCAAGTTTACATTCCGTGTATTAGTGATATCTTATGATGTTTCTTTTTCTGTGTGACTTATTTCAGTTAGAATCATCGTACCTGAATCCACTCATTATGCTGCTACGGACCTGATGACATAGATTTCATTGCTGAGTGATACTGCATTGTCCGTAAGTACCACAATTTCTTTATCCATTTTTCACTTTCTGTAATATTGAACTTGTACGGTAAACGAGGTTCTTGTAAACAGAGGCGTCCCAAACTTTGGGGTTGCTGTGTCTTTTGGATTTTAATTTCCCTAAGCTATAGGACCATAAGTGGAAGTGCCCTAGGCTCTGTTGTTTTGTTTTTTAGATGTTTCAGGAAACACCATACAATTCTCTCGAGTGTCTGTTGGCAATTTACATCCCGCCCATCAGCATAACAAGGCTCCCAGTTCTCCATGGCCTGTCCTGCCTTTCTGGATTTTACACTTTTTTCAGATGGCCCTTTTGACCGGGGGGAAGTGAGACTTTATTGTGGTGCAGATTTCCTTTGCAAGTTTGCTTGGTTGGCCAAAAAGGGCGTATGGGTTTTTTCCTGAATATATTCAGGAAAAAACCCATACGCCCTTTTTGGCCAAGTGCATCATTGTGGACGTTCTGCCTCTTTTCCTATGCTTTCAATGCAATTCCAGTCTACCTCCTGAAATCGGTTTCCTGCAATTCTGCCCCGCTTTCAAGTCCTCTTGGCAGCCTTACTTCAGTATATTTTTGGACGATAACTGTCATTTATATCTCTGCAGGTTTGTGAATTACAGTGCCCCTGAGCTCCTTTCTTCAACTCGCTTTCTGGTGACCTGGCCGCAACACTGCAGTATGGTTTCAGGCCCTAATCTGGTTCCGGCACGGCATGCTGAGCCTTTGGTTAATTCCTCTTCCTGGTGGGAAATGAGAGTTAAATTTGCCTGTCCAGACACCTCCAGCTAGTCTCTCATTGGTTCTCCCTATTCCTGTTCATCTTCCGCAGAAATTGCAAACTGGGCCAAACAGGAGGTTAAAGGGACTGACTCTCCAAGTCGGGAGAGTGTTAGTAAAGCGTCTGGAATGTTGCACCCGAGTACCAGGGTACGAAAACTGAGACATATTTGAACACGTCTCCCGTTCACACGGTTGATCATACTCTGGGTTCCACATGCATGTTTTAGCTGAAGGAAGAATACCTTAAACCTGGAGAGTTGAGACCCGTGTAATGGGTACCATGCAATATGACTTCAAAGGGTCTTCATTTGCTCACCGAACTTCTCCAATCCTATCACTGCTGCGTGTATGCCCCTGTACACACGCTTGATTCTCTTTTGGAGACATAGCAATCCATAGGTTTTAAGATACTTACTAGTCAGGTACATTCTTAGGCGTTTAATATGGGGTGTTGAGTCCATTTCGTTGAGCAAGGAGTAGCTCATGTCTATTCCATATTTGGCTTAAGGAACTTTATCTGTGCTCATTTCAATCTCTGGTTTTATGCAGCACCCCAACTCACTTTTCCCCTTAAGCAAGCATAAGTTGGTTTTCTAAATTTGAGACCCTGTTCTGTTTTGGAATTCAGTTCCTGTGTAGCCAAGTTTACATTCCGTGTATTAGTGATATCTTATGATGTTTCTTTTTCTGTGTGACTTATTTCAGTTAGAATCATCGTACCTGAATCCACTCATTATGCTGCTACGGGCCTGATGACATAGATTTCATTGCTGAGTGATACTGCATTGTACGTAAGTACCACAAGTACTTTATCCATTTTTCACTTTCTGTGATATTGAACTTGTACGGTAAACGAGGACTTGTAAACAGAGGCGTCCCAAACTTTGGGGTTGCTGTGTCTTTTTGATTTTAATTTCCCTAAGCTATAGGACCATAAGTGGAAGTGCCGTATGCTCTGTTGCTTTGGTTTTTAGATGTTTCAGGAAACACCATACACTTCTTCCGAGTGTCTGTTGGCAATTTACATCCCGCCCATCAGCATAACAAGGATCCCAGTTCTCCATGGCCTGTCCTGGCTTTCTGGATTTTACACATTTTTCAGATGGCCCTTTTGACCGGGGGGAAGCGAGACTTCATTGTAGTGCAGATTTCCTTTGCAAGTTTGCTTGGTTGGCCAAAAAGGGCGTATGCGTTTTTTCCTGAATATATTCAAGAAAAAACGCATACGCCCTTTTTGGCCAAGTGCATCATTGTGGACGTTCTGCCTCTTTTCCTGTGTTTTAAATGCAATCCAATTCCGATTCCTCCTGAAAGCGGTTTCCTGCAATTCTGCCCCGCTTTCAAGTCCTCTTGGCAGCCTTACTTCAGTATATTTTTGGACGATAGCCGTCATTTATAACTCTGCAGGTTTGTGAATTACAGTGCCCCTGAGCTCCTTTCTTCAACTCGCTTTCTTGTGAGCTGGCCGCAACACCGCAGGATGGCTTCAGGCCCTAATCTGGTTCCGGCACGGCACGCTGAGCCTTTGGTTAATTCCTCTTCCTGGTGGGAAATGAGAGTTAAATTTGCCCGTCCAGACACCTCCAGCTAGTCTCTCATTGGTTCTCGCTATTCCTGTTCATCTTCTGCAAAAATTGCAAACTGGGCCAAACAGGAGGTTAAAGGGACTGACTCTCCAAGTCGGGGGATTGTTAGTAAAGCGTCTGGAATGTTGCACCCGAGTACCAGGGGACGAAAACTGAGACATATTTGAACACGTCTCCCGATCACATGGATGATCATACTCTGGCTTCCACATGCATGTTTTAGCTGAAGGAAGAATACCTTAAACCTGGGTAGTTGAAACCCGTGGAATGGGTACCATGCAATATGACTTCAAAGGGTCTTCATTTGCTCACCGAACCTCTCCAATCCTATCACTGCTGCGTGTATGCCCCTGTACACATGCTTGATTCTCTTTTGGAGACATAGCAATCCATAGGTTTTAAGATACTTACTAGTCAAGTACATTCTTAGGTGTTTAATATGGGGTGTTGAGTCCATTTCGTTGAGCAATGAGTAGCTCTTGTCTATTCCATATTTGGCTTAAGGAACTTTATCTGTGCTCATTTCAATCTCTGGTTTTATGCAGCACCCCAACTCACCTTTCCCCTTAAGCAAGCATAAGTTGGTTTTCTAAATTTGAGACCCTGTTCTGTTTTGGAATTCAGTTCCTGTGTAGCCAAGTTTACATTTCGTGTATTACTGATGTCTTATGACGTTTCCTTTTCTGTGTGACTTATTTCAGTTAGAATCATCGTACCTGAATCCACTCATTATGCTGCTACGGGCCTGATGATATAGATTTCATTGCTGAGTGATACTGCATTGTACGTAAGTACTACAAGTTCTTTATCCATTTTTCACTTTCTGTGATATTGAACTTGTACGGTAAACGAGGTTCTTGTAAACAGAGGCGCCCAAACTTTGGGGTGGCTGTATCTTTTTGATTTTAATTTCCCTAAGCTATAGGACCATAAGTGGAAGTGCCCTAGGCTCTGTTGCTTTGTTTTTTAGATGTTTCAGGAAACACCATACACTTCTCCCGAGTGTCTGTTGGCAATTTACATCCTGCCCATCAGCATAACAAGGCTCCCAGTTCTCCACGGCCTGTCCTGCCTTTCTGGATTTTACACTTTTTTCAGATGGCCCTTTTGACCGGGGGGAAGTGAGACTTCATTGTAGTGCAGATTTCCTTTGCAAGCTTGCTTGGTTGGCCAAAAAGGGCGTATGCGTTTTTTCCTGAATATATTCAGGAAAAAACGCATACACCCTTTTTGGCCAAGTGCATCATTGTGGACGTTCTGCCTCTTTTCCTATGCTTTCAATGCAATTCCAGTCTACCTCCTGAAATCGGTTTCCTGCAATTCTGCCCCGCTTTGAAGTCCTCTTGGCAGCCTTACTTCAGTATATTTTTGGACGATAGCTGTCATTTAAACTCTGCAGGTTTGTGAATTACAGTGCCCCTGAGCTCCTTTCTTCAACTCGCTTTCTTGTGACCTGACCGCAACACCGCAGGATGGCTTCAGGCTCTAATCTAATTCCGGCACGGCACGCTGAGCCTTTGGTTATTTCCTCTTCCTGGTGGGAAATGAGAGTTAAATTTGCCCGTCCAGACACCTCCAGCTAGTCTCTCATTGGTTCTCCCTATTCCTGTTCATCTTCCGCAGAAATTGCAAACTGGTCCAAACAGGAGGTTAAAGGCAATGACTCTCCAAGTGCGGAGAGTGTTAGTAAAGCATCTGGAATGTTGCACCCGAGTACCAGGGGAGGAAAACTGAGACATATTTGAACACATCTCCCGTTCACACGGTTGATCATACTCTGGGTTCCACATGCATGTTTTAGCTGAAGGAAGAATACCTTAAACCTGGATTGTTGAGACCCGTGTAATGGGTACCATGCAATATGACTTCAAAGAGTCTTCATTTGCTCACCGAACCTCTCCAATCCTATCACTGCTGCGTTTATGCCCCTGTACACACGCTTGATTCTCTTTTGGAGACATAGCAATCCATAGGTTTTAAGATACTTACTAGTCAGGTTCATTCTTAGGCGTTTAATATGGGGTGTTGAGTCCATTTCGTGGAGCAAGGAGTAGCTCTTGTCTATTCCATATTTGGCTTAAGGAACATTATCTGTGCTCATTTCAATCTCTGGTTTTATGCAGCACCCCAACTCACCTTTCCCCTTAAGCAAGCATAAGTTGGTTTTCTAAATTTGAGACCCTGTTCTGTTTTGGAATTCAGTTCCTGTGTAGCCAAGTTTACATTCCGCGTATTACTGATATCTTATGATGTTTCTTTTTCTGTGTGACTTATTTCAGTTAGAATCATCGTACCTGAATCCACTCATTATGCTGCTACGGGCCTGATGACATAGATTTCATTGCTGAGTGATACTGCATTGTACGTAAGTACCACAAGTACTTTATCCATTTTTCACTTTCTGTGATATTAAACTTGTACGGTAAGCGAGGTTCTTGTAAACAGAGCTGTTCCAAACTTTGGGGTGGCTGTGTCTTTTTGATTTTAATTTCCCTAAGCTATAGGACCATAAGGGGAAATGCCCTAGGCTCTGTTGCTTTGTTTTTTAGATGTTTCAGGAAACACCATACACTTGTCCCGAGTGTCTGTTGGCAATTTACATCCCGCCCATCAGCATAACAAGGCTCCCAGTTCTCCATGGCCTGTCTTGCCTTGCTGGATTTTACACTTATTTTAGATGGCCCTTTTGACCGGGGGTAAGTGAGACTTTATTGTGGTGCAGATTTCCTTTGCAAGTTTGCTTGGTTGGCCAAAAAGGGCGTATGGGTTTTTTCCTGAATATATTCAGGAAAAAACGCATACGCCCTTTTTGGCCAAGTGCATCATTGTGGACGTTCTGCCTCTTTTCCTATGCTTTCAATGCAATTCCAGTCTACCTCCTGAAATCGGTTTCCTGCAATTCTGCCCCGCTTTCAAGTCCTCTTGGCAGCCTTACTTCAGTATATTTTTGGACGATAACTGTCATTTATATCTCTGCAGGTTTGTGAATTACAGTGCCCCTGAGCTCCTTTCTTCAACTCGCTTTCTGGTGACCTGGCCGCAACACTGCAGTATGGTTTCAGGCCCTAATCTGGTTCCGGCACGGCATGCTGAGCCTTTGGTTAATTCCTCTTCCTGGTGGGAAATGAGAGTTAAATTTGCCTGTCCAGACACCTCCAGCTAGTCTCTCATTGGTTCTCCCTATTCCTGTTCATCTTCCGCAGAAATTGCAAACTGGGCCAAACAGGAGGTTAAAGGGACTGACTCTCCAAGTCGGGAGAGTGTTAGTAAAGCGTCTGGAATGTTGCACCCGAGTACCAGGGTACGAAAACTGAGACATATTTGAACACGTCTCCCGTTCACACGGTTGATCATACTCTAGGTTCCACATGCATGTTTTAGCTGAAGGAAGAATACCTTAAAACTGGAGAGTTGAGACCCGTGTAATGGGTACCATGCAATATGACTTCAAAGGGTCTTCATTTGCTCACCGAACTTCTCCAATCCTATCACTGCTGCGTGTACGCCCCTGTACACACAGTTGATTCTCTTTTGGAGACATAGCAATCCATAGGTTTTAAGATACTTACTAGTCAGGTACATTCTTAGGCGTTTAATATGGGGTGTTGAGTCCATTTCGTTGAGCAAGGAGTAGCTCATGTCTATTCCATATTTGGCTTAAGGAACTTTATCTGTGCTCATTTCAATCTCTGGTTTTATGCAGCACCCCAACTCACCTTTCCCCTTAAGCAAGCATAAGTTGGTTTTCTAAATTTGAGACCCTGTTCTGTTTTGGAATTCAGTTCCTGTGTAGCCAAGTTTACATTCCGTGTATTAGTGATATCTTATGATGTTTCTTTTTCTGTGTGACTTATTTCAGTTAGAATCATCGTACCTGAATCCACTCATTATGCTGCTACGGGCCTGATGACATAGATTTCATTGCTGAGTGATACTGCATTGTACGTAAGTACCACAAGTACTTTATCCATTTTTCACTTTCTGTGATATTGAACTTGTACGGTAAACGAGGTTCTTGTAAACAGAGGCGTCCCAAACTTTGGGGTTGCTGTGTCTTTTTGATTTTAATTTCCCTAAGCTATAGGACCATAAATGGAAGTGCCGTATGCTCTGTTGCTTTGGTTTTTAGATGTTTCAGGAAACACCATACACTTCTTCCGAGTGTCTGTTGGCAATTTACATCCCGCCCATCAGCATAACAAGGCTCCCAGTTCTCCATGGCCTGTCCTGCCTTGCTGGATTTTACACTTTTTTCAGATGGCCCTTTTGACCGGGGGGAAGTGAGACTTCATTGTAGTGCAGATTTCCTTTGCAAGTTTGCTTGTTTGGCCAAAAAGGGCGTATGCGTTTTTTCCTGAATATATTCAGGAAAAAACGCATACGCCCTTTTTGGCCAAGTGCATCATTGTGGACGTTCTGCCTCCTTTCCTATGCTTTCAATGCAATTCCAGTCTACCTCCTGAAATCGGTTTCCTGCAATTCTGCCCCACTTTCAAGTCCTCTTGGCAGCCTTACTTGAGTATATTTTTGGACGATAGCTGTCATTTATAACTCTGCAGGTTTGTGAATTACAGTGCCCCTGAGCTCCTTTCTTCAACTCGCTTTCTTTTGAGCTGGCCGCAACACCGCAGGATGGCTTCAGGCCCTAATCTGTTTCCGGCACGGCACGCTGAGCCTTTGGTTATTTCCTCTTTTTGGTGGGAAATGAGAGTTAAATTTACCCGTCCAGACACCTCCAGCTAGTCTCTCATTGGTTCTCCCTATTCCTGTTCATCTTCCGCAGAAATTGCAAACTGGGCCAAACAGGAGGTTAAAGGCGCTGACTCTCCAAGTGGGGAGAGTGTTAGTAAAGCGTCTGGAATGTTGCACCCGAGTACCAGGGTACGAAAACTGAGACATATTTGAACACGTCTCCCGTTCACACAGTTGATCATACTCTGGGTTCCACATGCATGTTTTAGCTGAAGGAAGAATACCTTAAACCTGGAGAGTTGAGACCCGTGGAATGGGTACCATGCAATATGACTTCAAAGGGTCTTCATTTGCTCACCGAACCTCTCCAATCCTATCACTGCTGCGTTTATGCCCCTGTACACACGCTTGATTCTCTTTTGGAGACATAGCAATCCATAGGTTTTAAGATACTTACTAGTCAGGTACATTCTTAGGCGTTTAATATGCGGTGTTGAGTCCATTTCATTGAGCAAGGAGTAGCTCTTGTCTATTCCATATTTGGCTTAAGGAACTTTATCTGTGCTCATTTCAATCTCTTGTTTTATGCAGCACCCCAACTCACCTTTACCCTTAAGCAAGCATAAGTTGGTTTTCTAAATTTGAGACCCTGTTCTGTTTTGGAATTCAGTTCCTGTGTAGCCAAGTTTACATTCCGTGTATTAGTGATATCTTATGATGTTTCTTTTTCTGTGTGACTTATTTCAGTTAGAATCATCATACCTGAATCCACTCATTATGCTGCTACGGGCCTGATGACATAGATTTCATTGCTGAGTGATACTGCATTGTACGTAATAACCACAAGTTCTTTATCCATTTTTCACTTTCTGTGATATTGAACTTGTACGGTAAACGACGTTCTTGTAAACAGAGGCGTCCCAAACTTTGGGGTGGCTGTGTCTTTTTGATTTTAATTTCCCTAAGCTATAGGACCATAAGTGGAAGTGCCCTAGGCTCTGTTGCTTTGTTTTTTAGATGTATCAGGAAACACCATACACTTCTTCTGAGTGTCTGTTGGCAATTTACATCCCGCCCATCAACATAACAAGGCTCCCAGTTCTCCATGGCCTGTCCTGGCTTTCTGGATTTTACACTTTTTTCAGATGGCCCTTTTGACCGGGGGGAAGTGAGACTTCATTGTAATGCAGATTTTCTTTGCAAGTTTGCTTGTTTGGCCAAAAAGGGCGTATGCGTTTTTTCCTGAATATATTCAGGAAAAAACGCATACGCCCTTTTTGGCCAAGTGCATCATTGTGGACGTTCTGCCTCTTTTCCTGTTTTAAATGCAATCCAATTCCGATTCCTCCTGAAATCGGTTTCCTGCAATTCTGCCCCGCTTTCAAGTCCTCTTGGCAGCCTTACTTCAGTATATTTTTGGACGATAGCTGTCATTTATAACTCTGCAGGTTTGTGAATTACAGTGCCCCTGAGCTCCTTTCTTCAACTCGCTTTCTTTTGAGCTGGCCGCAACACCGCAGGATGGCTTCAGGCACTAATCTGGTTCCGGCCCGGCAGGCTGAGCCTTTGGTTAATTCCTCTTCCTGGTGGGAAATGAGAGTTAAATTTGCCCGTCCAGACACCTCCAGCTAGTCTCTCATTGGTTCTCCCTATTCCTGTTCATCTTCCACAGAAATTGCAACCTGGGCCAAACAGGAGTTTAAACGCACTGACTCTCCAAGTGGGAAGAGTGTTAGTAAAGCGTCTGGAATGTTGCACCCGAGTACCAGGGTACGAAAACTGAGACATATTTGAACACGTCTCCCGATCACATGGTTGATCTTGTTCTAGGTTCCACATGCATGTTTTAGCTGAAGGAAGAATACCTTAAACCTGGAGAGTTGAGACCTGTGTAATGGGTACCATGCAATATGACTTCAAAGGGTCTTCATTTGCTCACCGAACTTCTCCAATCCTATCACTGCTGCATTTATGTCCTTGTACACATGCTTGATTCTCTTTTGGAGACATAGCAATCCATAGGTTTTAAGATACTTACTAGTCAGGTACATTCTTAGGCGTTTAATATGCGGTGTTGAGTCCATTTCGTTGAGCAAGGAGTAGCTCTTGTCTATTCCATATTTGGCTTAAGGAACTTTACCTGTGCTCATTTCAATCTCTGGTTTTATGCAGCACCCCAATTCACCTTTACCCTTAAGCAAGCATAAGTTGGTTTTCTAAATTTGAGACCCTGTTCTGTTCTGTAATTCAGTTCCTGTGTAGCCAAGTTTACATTCCGTGTATTAGTGATATCTTATGATGTTTCTTTTTCTGTGTGACTTATTTCAGTTAGAATCATCGTACCTGAATCCACTCATTAGGCTGCTACGGGCCTGATGACATAGATTTCATTGCTGAGTGATACTGCATTGTCCCTCAGTACCACAAGTTCTTTATCCATTTTTCACTTTCTGTGATATTGAACTTCTACGGTAAACGAGGTTCTTGTAAACAGAGGCGTCCCAAACATTGGGGTGGCTGTGTCTTTTTGATTTTAATTTCCCTAAGCTATAGGACCATAACAGGAACTGCCCTAGGCTCTGTTGCTTTGTTTTTTAGATGTTTCAGGAAACACCATAAACTTCTCCCGAGTGTCTGTTGGCAATTTACATCCCGCCCATCAGCATAACAAGGCTCCCAGTTCTCCATGGCCTGTCCTGCCTTTCTGGATTTTACACTTTTTTCAGATGGCCCTTTTGACCGGGGGGAAGTGAGACTTCATTGTAGTGCAGATTTCCTTTGCAAGCTTGCTTGGTTGGCCAAAAAGGGCGTATGCGTTTTTTCCTGAATATATTCAGGAAAAAACGCATACGCCCTTTTTGGCCAAGTGCATCATTGTGGACGTTCTGCCTCTTTTCCTATGCTTTCAATGCAATTCCAGTCTACCTCCTGAAATCGGTTTCCTGCAATTCTGCCCCGCTTTCAAGTCCTCTTGGCAGCCTTACTTCAGTATATTTTTGGACGATAGCTGTCATTTATAGCTCTGCAGGTTTGTGAATTACAGTGCCCCTGAGCTCCTTTCTTCAACTCGCTTTCTTTTGAGCTGGCCGCAACACCGCAGGATGGCTTCAGGCCCTAATCTGGTTCTGGCACAGCACGCTGAGCCTTTGGTTATTTCCTCTTCCTGGTGGGAAATGAGAGTTAAATTTGCCCGTCCAGACACCTCCAGCTAGTCTCTCATTGGTTCTCCCTATTCCTGTTCATCTTCCGCAGAAATTGCAAACTGGGCCACACAGGAGTTTAAACGCGCTGACTCTCCAAGTGGGGAGAGTGTTAGTAAAGCGTCTGGAATGTTGCACCCGAGTACCAGGGTACGAAAATTGAGACATATGTAAACACGTCTCCTGATCACATGGTTGATCTTGTTCTAGGTTCCACATGCATGTTTTAGCTGAAGGAAGAATACCTTAAACCTGGAGAGTTGAGACCCGTGGAATGGGTACCATGCAATATGACTTCAAAGGGTCTTCATTTGCTCACCGAACCTCTCCAATCCTATCACTGCTGCGTGTATGCCCCTGTACACACGCTTGATTCTCTTTTGGAGACATAGCAATCCATAGGTTTTAAGATACTTACTAGTCAGGTACATTCTTAGGCGTTTAATATGCGGTGTTGAGTCCATTTCGTTGAGCAAGGAGTAGCTCTTGTCTATTCCATATTTGGCTTAAGGAACTTTATCTGTGCTCATTTCAATCTCTGGTTTTATGCAGCACCCCAATTCACCTTTACCCTTAAGCAAGCATAAGTTGGTTTTCTAAATTTGAGACCCTGTTCTGTTCTGTAATTCAGTTCCTGTGTAGCCAAGTTTACATTCCGTGTATTACTGATATCTTATGATGTTTCTTTTTCTGTGTGACTTATTTCAGTTAGAATCATCGTACCTGAATCCACTCATTATGCTGCTACGGACCTGATGACATAGATTTCATTGCTGAGTGATACTGCATTGTCCGTAAGTACCACAATTTCTTTATCCATTTTTCACTTTCTGTAATATTGAACTTGTACGGTAAACGAGGTTCTTGTAAACAGAGGCGTCCCAAACATTGGGGTTGCTGTGTCTTTTGGATTTTAATTTCCCTAAGCTATAGGACCATAAGTGGAAGTGCCCTAGGCTCTGTTGTTTTGTTTTTTAGATGTTTCAGGAAACACCATACAATTCTCTCGAGTGTCTGTTGGCAATTTACATCCCGCCCATCAGCATAACAAGGCTCCCAGTTCTCCATGGCCTGTCCTGCCTTTCTGGATTTTACACTTTTTTCAGATGGCCCTTTTGACCCGGGGGAAGTGAGACTTCATTGTAGTGCAGATTTCCTTTGCAAGCTTGCTTGGTTGGCCAAAAAGGGCGTATGCGTTTTTTCCTGAATATATTCAGAAAAAACGCATACGCCCTTTTTGGCCAAGTGCATCATTGTGGACGTTCTGCCTCTTTTCCTATGCTTTCAATGCAATTCCAGTCTACCTCCTGAAATCGGTTTCCTGCAATTCTGCCCCGCTTTCAAGTCCTCTTGGCAGCCTTACTTCAGTATAGTTTTGGACGATAGCTGTCATTTATAACTCTGCAGGTTTGTGAATTACAGTGCCCCTGAGCTCCTTTCTTCAACTCGCTTTCTTTTGAGCTGGCCGCAACACCGCAGGATGGCTTCAGGCCCTAATCTGGTTCCGGCACGGCACGCTGAGCCTTTGGTTATTTCCTCTTCCTGGTGGGAAATGAGAGTTAAATTTGCCCGTCCAGACACCTCCAGCTAGTCTCTCATTGGTTCTCGGTATTCCTGTTCATCTTCCGCAGAAATTGCAAACTGGGCCAAACAGGAGGTTAAAGGGACTGACTCTCCAAGTCGGGGGAATGTTAGTAAAGCGTCTGGAATGTTGCACCCGAGTACCAGGGTACGAAAACTGAGACATATTTGAACACGTCTCCCGATCACATGGTTGATCATACTCTGGGTTCCACATGCATGTTTTAGCTGAAGGAAGAATACCATAAACCTGGGTAGTTGAAACCCGTGGAATGGGTACCATGCAATGTGACTTCAAAGGGTCTTCATTTGCTCACTGAACCTCTCCAATCCTATCACTGCTGCGTTTATGCCCCTGTAGACATGCTTGCTTCTCTTTCGGAGACATAGCAATCCATAGGTTTTAAGATACTTACTAGTCAGGTACCTTCTTAGGCGTTTAATATGCGGTGTTGAGTCCATTTCGTTGAGCAAGGAGTAGCTCTTGTCTATTCCATATTTGGCTTAACGAACTTTATCTGTGCTCATTTCAATCTCTGGTTTTATGCAGCACCCCAACTCACCTTTACCCTTAAGCAAGCATAAGTTGGTTTTCTAAATTTGAGACCCTGTTCTGTTCTGTAATTCAGTTCCTGTGTAGCCAAGTTTACATTCCGTGTATTACTGATATCTTATGATGTTTCTTTTTCTGTGTGACTTATTTCAGTTAGAATCATCATACCTGAATCTACTCATTGTGCTGCTAAGGGCCTGATGACATAGATTTCATTGCTGAGTGATATTGCTTTGTAAGTAAATACCACAATTTCTTTATCCATTTTTCACTTTCTGCGATGTTGAACTTGTACTGTAAACGAGGTTCTTGTAAACAGAGGCGTCCCAAACTTTGGGGTGGCTGTGTCTTTTTGATTTTAATTTCCCTAAGCTATAGGACCATAAGTGGAAGTGCCCTAGGCTCTGTTGCTTTGTTTTTTAGATGTTTCAGGAAACACCATACACTTCTCCCGAGTGTCTGTTGGCAATTTACATCCCGCCCATCAGCATAACAAGGCTCCCAGTTCTCCATGGCCTGTCCTGCCTTTCTGGATTTTACACTTTTTTCAGAAGGCTCTTTAGACCTGGGGGAAGTGAGACTTCATTGTAGTGCAGATTTCCTTTGCAAGCTTGCTTGGTTGGCCAAAAAGGGCGTATGCGTTTTTTCCTGAATATATTCAGGAAAAAACGCATACGCCCTTTTTGGCCAAGTGCATCATTGTGGACGTTCTGCCTCTTTTCCTATGCTTTCAATGCAATTCCAGTCGACCTCCTGAAATCGGTTTCCTGCAATTCTTCCCCGCTTTCAAGTCCTCTTGGCCGCCTTACTTCAGTATATTTTTGGACGATAGCTGTCATTTATAACTCTGCAGGTTTGTGAATTACAGTGCCCCTGAGCTCCTTTCTTCAACTCGCTTTCTTTTGAGCTGGCCGCAACACCGCAGGATGGCTTCAGGCCCTAATCTGGTTCTGGCACGGCACGCTGAGCCTTTGGTTATTTCCTCTTCCTGGTGGGAAATGAGAGTTAAATTTGCCCGTCCAGACACCTCCAGCTAGTCTCTCATTGGTTCTCCCTATTCCTGTTCATCTTCCACAGAAATTGCAACCTGGGCCAAACAGGAGTTTAAACGCACTGACTCTCCAAGTGGGAAGAGTGTTAGTAAAGCGTCTGGAATGTTGCACCCGAGTACCAGGGTACGAAAACTGAGACATATTTGAACACGTCTCCCGATCACATGGTTGATCTTGTTCTAGGTTCCACATGCATGTTTTAGCTGAAGGAAGAATACCTTAAACCTGGAGAGTTGAGACGTGTGTAATGGGTACCATGCAATATGACTTCAAAGGGTCTTCATTTGCTCACCGAACTTCTCCAATCCTATCACTGCTGCATTTATGTCCCTGTACACATGCTTGATTCTCTTTTGGAGACATAGCAATCCATAGGTTTTAAGATACTTACTAGTCAGGTACATTCTTAGGTGTTTAATATGCGGTGTTGAGTCCATTTCGTTGAGCAAGGAGTAGCTCTTGTCTATTCCATATTTGGCTTAAGGAACTTTACCTGTGCTCATTTCAATCTCTGGTTTTATGCAGCACCCCAATTCACCTTTACCCTTAAGCAAGCATAAGTTGGTTTTCTAAATTTGAGACCCTGTTCTGTTCTGTAATTCAGTTCCTGTGTAGCCAAGTTTACATTCCGTGTATTAGTGATATCTTATGATGTTTCTTTTTCTGTGTGACTTATTTCAGTTAGAATCATCGTACCTGAATCCACTCATTAGGCTGCTACGGGCCTGATGACATAGATTTCATTGCTGAGTGATACTGCATTGTCCCTCAGTACCACAAGTTCTTTATCCATTTTTCACTTTCTGTGATATTGAACTTCTACGGTAAACGAGGTTCTTGTAAACAGAGGCGTCCCAAACATTGGGGTGGCTGTGTCTTTTTGATTTTAATTTCCCTAAGCTATGGGACCATAACAGGAACTGCCCTAGGCTCTGTTGCTTTGTTTTTTAGATGTTTCAGGAAACACCATAAACTTCTCCCGAGTGTCTGTTGGCAATTTACATCCCGCCCATCAGCATAACAAGGCTCCCAGTTCTCCATGGCCTGTCCTGCCTTTCTGGATTTTACACTTTTTTCAGATGGCCCTTTTGACCGGGGGGAAGTGAGACTTCATTGTAGTGCAGATTTCCTTTGCAAGCTTGCTTGGTTGGCCAAAAAGGGCGTATGCGTTTTTTCCTGAATATATTCAGGAAAAAACGCATACGCCCTTTTTGGCCAAGTGCATCATTGTGGACGTTCTGCCTCTTTTCCTATGCTTTCAATGCAATTCCAGTCTACCTCCTGAAATCGGTTTCCTGCAATTCTGCCCCGCTTTCAAGTCCTCTTGGCAGCCTTACTTCAGTATATTTTTGGACGATAGCTGTCATTTATAGCTCTGCAGGTTTGTGAATTACAGTGCCCCTGAGCTCCTTTCTTCAACTCGCTTTCTTTTGAGCTGGCCGCAACACTGCAGGATGGCTTCAGGCCCTAATCTGGTTCTGGCACAGCACGCTGAGCCTTTGGTTATTTCCTCTTCCTGGTGGGAAATGAGAGTTAAATTTGCCCGTCCAGACACCTCCAGCTAGTCTCTCATTGGTTCTCCCTATTCCTGTTCATCTTCCGCAGAAATTGCAAACTGGGCCACACAGGAGTTTAAACGCGCTGACTCTCCAAGTGGGGAGAGTGTTAGTAAAGCGTCTGGAATGTTGCACCCGAGTACCAGGGTACGAAAATTGAGACATATGTAAACACGTCTCCTGATCACATGGTTGATCTTGTTCTAGGTTCCACATGCATGTTTTAGCTGAAGGAAGAATACCTTAAACCTGGAGAGTTGAGACCCGTGGAATGGGTACCATGCAATATGACTTCAAAGGGTCTTCATTTGCTCACCGAACCTCTCCAATCCTATCACTGCTGCGTGTATGCCCCTGTACACACGCTTGATTCTCTTTTGGAGACATAGCAATCCATAGGTTTTAAGATACTTACTAGTCAGGTACATTCTTAGGCGTTTAATATGCGGTGTTGAGTCCATTTCGTTGAGCAAGGAGTAGCTCTTGTCTATTCCATATTTGGCTTAAGGAACTTTATCTGTGCTCATTTCAATCTCTGGTTTTATGCAGCACCCCAATTCACCTTTACCCTTAAGCAAGCATAAGTTGGTTTTCTAAATTTGAGACCCTGTTCTGTTCTGTAATTCAGTTCCTGTGTAGCCAAGTTTACATTCCGTGTATTAGTGATATCTTATGATGTTTCTTTTTCTGTGTGACTTATTTCAGTTAGAATCATCGTACCTGAATCCACTCATTATGCTGCTATGGACCTGATGACATAGATTTCATTGCTGAGTGATACTGCATTGTCCGTAAGTACCACAATTTCTTTATCCATTTTTCACTTTCTGTAATATTGAACTTGTACGGTAAACGAGGTTCTTGTAAACAGAGGCGTCCCAAACTTTGGGGTTGCTGTGTCTTTTGGATTTTAATTTCCCTAAGCTATAGGACCATAAGTGGAAGTGCCCTAGGCTCTGTTGTTTTGTTTTTTAGATGTTTCAGGAAACACCATACACTTCTTCCGAGTGTCTGTTGGCAATTTACATCCCGCCCATCAGCATAACAAGGCTCCCAGTTCTCCATGGCCTGTCCTGCCTTTCTGGATTTTACACTTTTTTCAGATGGCCCTTTTGACCCGGGGGAAGTGAGACTTCGTTGTAGTGCAGATTTCCTTTGCAAGCTTGCTTGGTTGGCCAAAAAGGGCGTATGCGTTTTTTCCTGAATATATTCAGAAAAAACGCATACGCCCTTTTTGGCCAAGTGCATCATTGTGGACGTTCTGCCTCTTTTCCTACGCTTTCAATGCAATTCCAGTCTACCTCCTGAAATCGGTTTCCTGCAATTCTGCCCCGCTTTCAAGTCCTCTTGGCAGCCTTACTTCAGTATAGTTTTGGACGATAGCTGTCATTTATAACTCTGCAGGTTTGTGAATTACAGTGCCCCTGAGCTCCTTTCTTCAACTCGCTTTCTTTTGAGCTGGCCGCAACACCGCAGGATGGCTTCAGGCCCTAATCTGGTTCCGGCACGGCACGCTGAGCCTTTGGTTATTTCCTCTTCCTGGTGGGAAATGAGAGTTAAATTTGCCCGTCCAGACACCTCCAGCTAGTCTCTCATTGGTTCTCGGTATTCCTGTTCATCTTCCGCAGAAATTGCAAACTGGGCCAAACAGGAGGTTAAAGGGACTGACTCTCCAAGTCGGGGGAATGTTAGTAAAGCGTCTGGAATGTTGCACCCGAGTACCAGGGTACGAGAACTGAGACATATTTGAACACGTCTCCCGATCACATGGTTGATCATACTCTGGGTTCCACATGCATGTTTTAGCTGAAGGAAGAATACCTTAAACCTGGGTAGTTGAAACCCGTGGAATGGGTACCATGCAATGTGACTTCAAAGGGTCTTCATTTGCTCACTGAACCTCTCCAATCCTATCACTGCTGCGTTTATGCCCCTGTACACATGCTTGATTCTCTTTCGGAGACATAGCAATCCATACGTTTTAAGATACTTACTAGTCATGTACATTCTTAGGCGTTTAATATGCGGTGTTGAGTCCATTTCGTTGAGCAAGGAGTAGCTCTTGTCTATTCCATATTTGGCTTAACGAACTTTATCTGTGCTCATTTCAATCTCTGGTTTTATGCACCACCCCAACTCACCTTTACCCTTAAGCAAGCATAAGTTGGTTTTCTAAATTTGAGACCCTGTTCTGTTCTGTAATTCAGTTCCTGTGTAGCCAAGTTTACATTCCGTGTATTACTGATATCTTATGATGTTTCTTTTTCTGTGTGACTTATTTCAGTTAGAATCATCATACCTGAATCTACTCATTGTGCTGCTAAGGGCCTGATGACATAGATTTCATTGCTGAGTGATATTGCTTTGTAAGTAAATACCACAATTTCTTTATCCATTTTTCACTTTCTGCGATGTTGAACTTGTACTGTAAACGAGGTTCTTGTAAACAGAGGCGTCCCAAACTTTGGGGTGGCTGTGTCTTTTTGATTTTAATTTCCCTAAGCTATAGGAGCATAGGTGGACGTGCCCTAGGCTCTGTTGCTTTGTTTTTTAGATGTTTCAGGAAACACCATACACTTCTCCGGAGTGTCTGTTGGCAATTTACATCCCGCCCATCAGCATAACAAGGCTCCCAGTTCTCCATGGCCTGTCCTGCCTTTCTGGATTTTACACTTTTTTCAGATGGCCCTTTTGACCGGGGGGAAGTGAGACTTCATTGTAGTGCAGATTTCCTTTGCAAGCTTGCTTGGTTGGCCAAAAAGGGCGTATGCGTTTTTTCCTGAATATATTCAGGAAAAAACGCATACGCCCTTTTTGGCCAAGTGCATCATTGTGGACGTTCTGCCTCTTTTCCTATGCTTTCAATGCAATTCCAGTCTACCTCCTGAAATCGGTTTCCTGCAATTCTGCCCCGCTTTCAAGTCCTCTTGGCAGCCTTACTTCAGTATATTTTTGGACGATAGCTGTCATTTATAGCTCTGCAGGTTTGTGAATTACAGTGCCCCTGAGCTCCTTTCTTCAACTCGCTTTCTTTTGAGCTGGCCGCAACACCGCAGGATGGCTTCAGGCCCTAATCTGGTTCTGGCACAGCACGCTGAGCCTTTGGTTATTTCCTCTTCCTGGTGGGAAATGAGAGTTAAATTTGCCCGTCCAGACACCTCCAGCTAGTCTCTCATTGGTTCTCCCTATTCCTGTTCATCTTCCGCAGAAATTGCAAACTGGGCCACACAGGAGTTTAAACGCGCTGACTCTCCAAGTGGGGAGAGTGTTAGTAAAGCGTCTGGAATGTTGCACCCGAGTACCAGGGTACGAAAATTGAGACATATGTAAACACGTCTCCTGATCACATGGTTGATCTTGTTCTAGGTTCCACATGCATGTTTTAGCTGAAGGAAGAATACCTTAAACCTGGAGAGTTGAGACCCGTGGAATGGGTACCATGCAATATGACTTCAAAGGGTCTTCATTTGCTCACCGAACCTCTCCAATCCTATCACTGCTGCGTGTATGCCCCTGTACACACGCTTGATTCTCTTTTGGAGACATAGCAATCCATAGGTTTTAAGATACTTACTAGTCAGGTACATTCTTAGGCGTTTAATATGCGGTGTTGAGTCCATTTCGTTGAGCAAGGAGTAGCTCTTGTCTATTCCATATTTGGCTTAAGGAACTTTATCTGTGCTCATTTCAATCTCTGGTTTTATGCAGCACCCCAATTCACCTTTACCCTTAAGCAAGCATAAGTTGGTTTTCTAAATTTGAGACCCTGTTCTGTTCTGTAATTCAGTTCCTGTGTAGCCAAGTTTACATTCCGTGTATTAGTGATATCTTATGATGTTTCTTTTTCTGTGTGACTTATTTCAGTTAGAATCATCGTACCTGAATCCACTCATTATGCTGCTATGGACCTGATGACATAGATTTCATTGCTGAGTGATACTGCATTGTCCGTAAGTACCACAATTTCTTTATCCATTTTTCACTTTCTGTAATATTGAACTTGTACGGTAAACGAGGTTCTTGTAAACAGAGGCGTCCCAAACTTTGGGGTTGCTGTGTCTTTTGGATTTTAATTTCCCTAAGCTATAGGACCATAAGTGGAAGTGCCCTAGGCTCTGTTGTTTTGTTTTTTAGATGTTTCAGGAAACACCATACACTTCTTCCGAGTGTCTGTTGGCAATTTACATCCCGCCCATCAGCATAACAAGGCTCCCAGTTCTCCATGGCCTGTCCTGCCTTTCTGGATTTTACACTTTTTTCAGATGGCCCTTTTGACCCGGGGGAAGTGAGACTTCGTTGTAGTGCAGATTTCCTTTGCAAGCTTGCTTGGTTGGCCAAAAAGGGCGTATGCGTTTTTTCCTGAATATATTCAGAAAAAACGCATACGCCCTTTTTGGCCAAGTGCATCATTGTGGACGTTCTGCCTCTTTTCCTACGCTTTCAATGCAATTCCAGTCTACCTCCTGAAATCGGTTTCCTGCAATTCTGCCCCGCTTTCAAGTCCTCTTGGCAGCCTTACTTCAGTATAGTTTTGGACGATAGCTGTCATTTATAACTCTGCAGGTTTGTGAATTACAGTGCCCCTGAGCTCCTTTCTTCAACTCGCTTTCTTTTGAGCTGGCCGCAACACCGCAGGATGGCTTCAGGCCCTAATCTGGTTCCGGCACGGCACGCTGAGCCTTTGGTTATTTCCTCTTCCTGGTGGGAAATGAGAGTTAAATTTGCCCGTCCAGACACCTCCAGCTAGTCTCTCATTGGTTCTCGGTATTCCTGTTCATCTTCCGCAGAAATTGCAAACTGGGCCAAACAGGAGGTTAAAGGGACTGACTCTCCAAGTCGGGGGAATGTTAGTAAAGCGTCTGGAATGTTGCACCCGAGTACCAGGGTACGAGAACTGAGACATATTTGAACACGTCTCCCGATCACATGGTTGATCATACTCTGGGTTCCACATGCATGTTTTAGCTGAAGGAAGAATACCTTAAACCTGGGTAGTTGAAACCCGTGGAATGGGTACCATGCAATGTGACTTCAAAGGGTCTTCATTTGCTCACTGAACCTCTCCAATCCTATCACTGCTGCGTTTATGCCCCTGTACACATGCTTGATTCTCTTTCGGAGACATAGCAATCCATACGTTTTAAGATACTTACTAGTCATGTACATTCTTAGGCGTTTAATATGCGGTGTTGAGTCCATTTCGTTGAGCAAGGAGTAGCTCTTGTCTATTCCATATTTGGCTTAACGAACTTTATCTGTGCTCATTTCAATCTCTGGTTTTATGCAGCACCCCAACTCACCTTTACCCTTAAGCAAGCATAAGTTGGTTTTCTAAATTTGAGACCCTGTTCTGTTCTGTAATTCAGTTCCTGTGTAGCCAAGTTTACATTCCGTGTATTACTGATATCTTATGATGTTTCTTTTTCTGTGTGACTTATTTCAGTTAGAATCATCATACCTGAATCTACTCATTGTGCTGCTAAGGGCCTGATGACATAGATTTCATTGCTGAGTGATATTGCTTTGTAAGTAAATACCACAATTTCTTTATCCATTTTTCACTTTCTGCGATGTTGAACTTGTACTGTAAACGAGGTTCTTGTAAACAGAGGCGTCCCAAACTTTGGGGTGGCTGTGTCTTTTTGATTTTAATTTCCCTAAGCTATAGGAGCATAGGTGGACGTGCCCTAGGCTCTGTTGCTTTGTTTTTTAGATGTTTCAGGAAACACCATACACTTCTCCGGAGTGTCTGTTGGCAATTTACATCCCGCCCATCAGCATAACAAGGCTCCCAGTTCTCCATGGCCTGTCCTGCCTTTCTGGATTTTACACTTTTTTCAGATGGCCCTTTTGACCGGGGGGAAGTGAGACTTCATTGTAGTGCAGATTTCCTTTGCAAGCTTGCTTGGTTGGCCAAAAAGGGCGTATGCGTTTTTTCCTGAATATATTCAGGAAAAAACGCATACGCCCTTTTTGGCCAAGTGCATCATTGTGGACGTTCTGCCTCTTTTCCTGTTTTAAATGCAATCCAATTCCGATTCCTCCTGAAATCGGTTTCCTGCAATTCTGCCCCGCTTTCAAGTCCTCTTGGCAGCCTTACTTCAGTATATTTTTGGACAATAGCTGTCATTTATAACTCTGCAGGTTTGTGAATTACAGTGCCCCTGAGCTCCTTTCTTCAACTCGCTTTCTTTTGAGCTGGCCGCAACACCGCAGGATGGCTTCAGGCCCTAATCTGGTTCTGGCACGGCACGCTGAGCCTTTGGTTATTTCCTCTTCCTGGTGGGAAATGAGAGTTAAATTTGCCCGTCCAGACACCTCCAGCTAGTCTCTCATTGGTTCTCCCTATTCCTGTTCATCTTCCAAAGAAATTGCAACCTGGGCCAAACAGGAGTTTAAACGCACTGACTCTCCAAGTGGGAAGAGTGTTAGTAAAGCGTCTGGAATGTTGCACCCGAGTACCAGGGTACGAAAACTGAGACATATTTGAACACGTCTCCCGATCACATGGTTGATCTTGTTCTAGGTTCCACATACATGTTTTAGCTGAAGGAAGAATACCTTAAACCTGGAGAGTTGAGACCCGTGGAATGGGTACCATGCAATATGACTTCAAAGGGTCTTCATTTGCTCACCGAACTTCTCCAATCCTATCACTGCTGCATTTATTTCCCTGTACACACGCTTGATTCTCTTTTGGAGACATAGCAATCCATAGGTTTTAAGATACTTACTAGTCAGGTACATTCTTAGGCGTTTAATATGCGGTGTTGAGTCCATTTCGTTGAGCAAGGAGTAGCTCTTGTCTATTCCATATTTGGCTTAAGGAACTTTACCTGTGCTCATTTCAATCTCTGGTTTTATGCAGCACCCCAATTCACCTTTACCCTTAAGCAAGCATAAGTTGGTTTTCTAAATTTGAGACCCTGTTCTGTTCTGTAATTCAGTTCCTGTGTAGCCAAGTTTACATTCCGTGTATTAGTGATATCTTATGATGTTTCTTTTTCTGTGTGACTTATTTCAGTTAGAATCATCGTACCTGAATCCACTCATTAGGCTGCTACGGGCCTGATGACATAGATTTCATTGCTGAGTGATACTGCATTGTCCCTCAGTACCACAAGTTCTTTATCCATTTTTCACTTTCTGTGATATTGAACTTCTACGGTAAACGAGGTTCTTGTAAACAGAGGCATCCCAAACATTGGGGTGGCTGTGTCTTTTTGATTTTAATTTCCCTAAGCTATGGGACCATAACAGGAACTGCCCTAGGCTCTGTTGCTTTGTTTTTTAGATGTTTCAGGAAACACCATAAACTTCTCCCGAGTGTCTGTTGGCAATTTACATCCCGCCCGTCAGCATAACAAGGCTCCCAGTTCTCCATGGCCTGTCCTGCCTTTCTGGATTTTACACTTTTTTCAGATGGCCCTTTTGACCGGGGGGAAGTGAGACTTCATTGTAGTGCAGATTTCCTTTGCAAGCTTGCTTGGTTGGCCAAAAAGGGCGTATGCGTTTTTTCCTGAATATATTCAGGAAAAAACGCATACGCCCTTTTTGGCCAAGTGCATCATTGTGGACGTTCTGCCTCTTTTCCTATGCTTTCAATGCAATTCCAGTCTACCTCCTGAAATCGGTTTCCTGCAATTCTGCCCCGCTTTCAAGTCCTCTTGGCAGCCTTACTTCAGTATATTTTTGGACGATAGCTGTCATTTATAGCTCTGCAGGTTTGTAAATTACAGTGCCCCTGAGCTCCTTTCTTCAACTCGCTTTCTTTTGAGCTGGCCGCAACACCGCAGGATGGCTTCAGGCCCTAATCTGGTTCTGGCACAGCACGCTGAGCCTTTGGTTATTTCCTCTTCCTGGTGGGAAATGAGAGTTAAATTTGCCCGTCCAGACACCTCCAGCTAGTCTCTCATTGGTTCTCCCTATTCCTGTTCATCTTCCGCAGAAATTGCAAACTGGGCCAAACAGGAGTTTAAACGCGCTGACTCTCCAAGTGGGGAGAGTGTTAGTAAAGCGTCTGGAATGTTGCACCCGAGTACCAGGGTACGAAAATTGAGACATATGTAAACACGTCTCCCGATCACATGGTTGATCTTGTTCTAGGTTCCACATGCATGTTTTAGCTGAAGGAAGAATACCTTAAACCTGGAGAGTTGAGACCCGTGGAATGGGTACCATGCAATATGACTTCAAAGGGTCTTCATTTGCTCACCGAACCTCTCCAATCCTATCACTGCTGCGTGTATGCCCCTGTACACACGCTTGATTCTCTTTTGGAGACATAGCAATCCATAGGTTTTAAGATACTTACTAGTCAGGTACATTCTTAGGCGTTTAATATGCGGTGTTGAGTCCATTTCGTTGAGCAAGGAGTAGCTCTTGTCTATTCCATATTTGGCTTAAGGAACTTTATCTGTGCTCATTTCAATCTCTGGTTTTATGCAGCACCCCAATTCACCTTTACCCTTAAGCAAGCATAAGTTGGTTTTCTAAATTTGAGACCCTGTTCTGTTCTGTAATTCAGTTCCTGTGTAGCCAAGTTTACATTCCGTGTATTAGTGATATCTTATGATGTTTCTTTTTCTGTGTGACTTATTTCAGTTAGAATCATCGTACCTGAATCCACTCATTATGCTGCTACGGACCTGATGACATAGATTTCATTGCTGAGTGATACTGCATTGTCCGTAAGTACCACAATTTCTTTATCCATTTTTCACTTTCTGTAATATTGAACTTGTACGGTAAACGAGGTTCTTGTAAACAGAGGCGTCCCAAACTTTGGGGTGGCTGTGTCTTTTGGATTTTAATTTCCCTAAGCTATAGGACCATAAGTGGAAGTGCCCTAGGCTCTGTTGTTTTGTTTTTTAGATGTTTCAGGAAACACCATACAATTCTCTCGAGTGTCTGTTGGCAATTTACATCCCGCCCATCAGCATAACAAGGCTCCCAGTTCTCCATGGCCTGTCCTGCCTTTCTGGATTTTACACTTTTTTCAGATGGCCCTTTTGACCCAGGGGAAGTGAGACTTCATTGTAGTGCAGATTTCCTTTGCAAGCTTGCTTGGTTGGCCAAAAAGGGCGTATGCGTTTTTTCCTGAATATATTCAGAAAAAACGCATACACCCTTTTTGGCCAAGTGCATCATTGTGGACGTTCTGCCTCTTTTCCTATGCTTTCAATGCAATTCCAGTCTACCTCCTGAAATTGGTTTCCTGCAATTCTGCCCCGCTTTCAAGTCCTCTTGGCAGCCTTACTTCAGTATAGTTTTGGACGATAGCTGTCATTTATATCTCTGCAGGTTTGTGAATTACAGTGCCCCTGAGCTCCTTTCTTCAACTCGCTTTCTTTTGAGCTGGCCGCAACACCGCAGGATGGCTTCAGGCCCTAATCTGGTTCCGGCACGGCACGCTGAGCCTTTGGTTATTTCCTCTTCCTGGTGGGAAATGAGAGTTAAATTAGCCCGTCCAGACACCTCCAGCTAGTCTCTCATTGGTTCTCCCTATTCCTGTTCATCTTCCGCAGAAATTGCAAACTGGGCCAAACAGGAGGTTAAAGGGACTGACTCTCCAAGTCGGGGGAATGTTAGTAAAGCGTCTGGAATGTTGCACCCGAGTACCAGGGTACGAAAACTGAGACATATTTGAACACGTCTCCCGATCACATGGTTGATCATACTCTGGGTTCCACATGCATGTTTTAGCTGAAGGAAGAATACCTTAAACCTGGGTAGTTGAAACCCGTGGAATGGGTACCATGCAATGTGACTTCAAAGGGTCTTCATTTGCTCACTGAACCTCTCCAATCCTATCACTGCTGCGTTTATGCCCCTGTACACATGCTTGATTCTCTTTCGGAGACATAGCAATCCATATGTTTTAAGATACTTACTAGTCATGTACATTCTTAGGCGTTTAATATGCGGTGTTGAGTCTATTTCGTTGAGCAAGGAGTAGCTCTTGTCTATTCCATATTTGGCTTAAGGAACTTTATCTGTGCTCATTTCAATCTCTGGTTTTATGCAGCACCCCAACTCACCTTTCCCCTTAAGCAAGCATAAGTTGGTTTTCTAAATTTGAGACCCTGTTCTGTTCTGTAATTCAGTTCCTGTGTAGCCAAGTTTACATTCCGTGTATTACTGATATCTTATGATGTTTCTTTTTCTGTGTGACTTATTTCAGTTAGAATCATCATACCTGAATCCACTCATTATGCTGCTACGGGCCTCATGACATAGATTTCATTGCTGAGTGATACTGCATTGTACGTAAGTACCACAAGTTCTTTATCCATTTTTCACTTTCTGTGATATTGAACTTGTACGGTAAACGAGATTCTTGTAAACAGAGGAGTCCCAAACTTTGGGGTGGCTGTGTCATTTTGATTTTAATTTCCCTAAGCTATAGGACCATAAGTGGAAGTGCCCTAGGATCTGTTGCTTTGTTTTTTAGATGTTTCAGGAAACACCATACACTTCTCCAGAGTGGCTGTTGGCAATTTACATCCCGCCCATCAGCATAACAAGGCTCCCAGTTCTCCATGGCCTGTCGTGCCTTTCTGGATTTTACACTTTTTTCAGATGGCCCTTTTGACTGGGGGGAAAGTGAGACTTCATTGTAGTGCAGATTTCCTTTGCAAGCTTGCTTGGTTGGCCAAAAAGGGCGTATGCGTTTTTTCCTGAATATATTCAGGAAAAAACGCATACGCACTTTTTGGCCAAGTGCATCATTGTCGAGGTTCTGACTCTCTTCATATGTTTTCAGTGCAATTCCAGTCTACCTCCTGAAATCGGTTTCCTGCAATTCTGCCTTGCTTTCAATGCCTCTTCATAGCCTTACCTCAATATATTTTTTGAAAATAGTTGGCCTTTATAACTCTGCAGGTTTTTGCATTGCATTTGCCCTTAGCTCCATTTTTCAGCTCTTATTTTTGTGGTCTTGCCCCATAACCACAGGATTCCTTGAAGCCCTCTTTTTCTTCTGGGGCACCTTGCTGTGCCTTTGGTTAATTCTTCTTACTGATGTGACATTAGAGTGACATGTGCCCATTGAAACCGCTACAGCTAGTTTCTCACTGGTTCCCCCTATTCCCATTCATCCTCTGCACTAACTGCAGACTGTGCGATACCAGAACTTAAAGGCATTGACTCTCCATGTGGGGATGTTGTTAGTAAAGTGGCTGGAATGTCGATCCGGAGCCCCAGGAGAGGATAAATGAGGTGTGTTTTAGAAACCTTTCCCGATCATATGGTATACCAGTCGCTGGGTTTCCCAAGCATGGTTTAGCTGTAGGAAGATTCCCTTCAACCTGGAGTGTTGGGACCCTTGGAATGAGTAGCATGAAGTATTGCATTAAACTTTCGGCAGTTGCTCACCAAAGCTCACCAATCCTCTCAGCCCCAAGTGTCCAGCCTTATGTCTTATCCAGCTGTGGGTTTATATGTGGTCAATCCAGGTTGCATCACAGCCCCTGAGCGAATTTTGTAAGAATTTTTCTCTCTTTCATTGTTTCAGCGTTTTGTTTTTAAAATTTATTTCTATAATGGGGTTTAGCTCATTTTCACTGCTGTGTTTGTGCCGCTCTGCACACACTTGATTCCCTTATGGAGATACATCAATACATGGGTTTTAAGATTCTTATTACTCAGATATATTTCTCTGCGGTGTATAGGGTGTGTTGAGGCCAGTTCATTGAGCAAGGTGTAGATCTTGTCTAATACCTATTTGGTTTATTGAACGGTATCTGTGCTAATTTCAAACTCTGGTTTTATGCATCACCCCACCTCTCCTTTCCCCTTAAGCTGACATAAGTGTGTTTTCTAAATGTGAGACACTGTTCTGTTCTGTAATTCATTTCTTGTGCAGCCATATTTACCCTCCCTCTATAAGTGATATCTTATGATATGTTTCTTTTTCTGTTTGACTTATTTCAAGTAGTATTATCGGACCTAAATCCACTCTTTATCCTTCTACTAGCCTTATTACATTGATTTCATGGTGAAGAGATATTCCATTGTACATAAGTACCACATCTTCTTTATCCATTGTTCTCTTTCCTGGGATATTTAAGGTGTACTGAAGTTGAGGTTCTTGTAAACAGAGTAGCCCTAAACTGTGGTGTGCTTGTGTCTTGTTGATTTTTAGACTTCCCTAGATATACTCCCATGATTGGAAGTGTCCTATGCTCTGTAGCTCTGTTTTTTAGATGATTTAGGAACCACCATACACTTCTCCAGAGTGGCTCTCGGCAGTTCACACACTGCCCATCAGCGTATAAAGGCTCCCTGTTCTCCATGGCCTGTCCTGCATTTCTGGTTTTTACAATTTTTTAGGATGGCCCTTTTGACCTGTGGGAAGTGAGACTTCTTTGTTGTGCACATTTGCATTGCTTCCTTGCTTCGTTGCCCATAAAGTGCGTATGCATTTTTTCCTGGATATAATCAGGAAAAAACGCATACGCCCTTTTGGGCCAACTGCATCATTGTCGAAATTCTGCCGCTTTTCATGTGCGTTAAAGACGAGTCCAATCTATCTCTTGAAATCTGTTTCTTGCAATTCTGTCTTGCATTCAGATCCTCTTCTTTGCCTTACCTCAACATATTTTTGGACGTTAGTTTTCATTTATAACTCTGCAGGTTTGTGAATTGCAGTGACCCTGAGCTCCATTTTTTAAGTTGCTCTTTTGTGAGCTGGCCTCAAACCCGCAGGATTGCTTCAGGTCCTATTTTGGCTCCGGCGAGGCAGGCTGAGCCTTTCTTTAATTCTTATTCTTAATGTGAAATTAGAGTGATATGTGCCCGTCCAAACCCCTACAACTATTCTCTCATTGGTTCCCCCTCTTCCCGTTCATCCTCCTCACAATTTGCAAAATGTGTGAAACAGAAGTTTAAATGTGCTGATTCTCCAAGTGGGGAGATTCTAAGTAGCGTGGCTGGAATGGTGAACAGGAGCACCAGGAGAGGATAAATGAGGTGCATTTTAGACACATCTCCCGATCACATGGTGTACAGTCCTCTGGGTTTTCCATGCATGTTTTAGCTGTAGGAAGATCCCTTGAACCTGCAGATTTGGGACCCATTGAATGGGTACCAGGTAGTATTACTTTAAAGGGTGTGCATTTCCTCACCCAACCTCACATTTCTCTTAGCACAAACAGTTTCCAGCCTTATGTCTCATCCTGCTGTGGTTCTAGATGTGTTCAATCCATGTTGCATCACCGTCCCTGAGGAAAAGTTGTAAGAGGTTTTCTCTGTCTCTCTGTCGTTTATTTTTTTCAATTTATTACTATATTGGTTACAGCTGATTTTCAAAGCTCTGTTTCTTGCTGCTGTACATCCACTTGATTCACGTACAGAGAGACATCAATAAATTCTTTTTCAGATTCTTACCAGTCATATATATTCTTTTCCGGTGACTTGAGTGTGCTGAGTGCAGTTCTTTTAGCTACCGTGTAGGCCTTGTTGATTATCAGTTTGGTATTTGGAATGGTATCTTTGCTAATTTCAACCTGCTGGATGATGCCTCACCCCTCCCCACCTTTCCCGTTTAGCAGCCTTATGCGTGTTTTCTACATATTTGACTATGTTTTTGTTTTGTAATTTATTTCATGTGTAGCCATTTTGGATTCCACCTTTAAGTGATATCTTATGATATGTGTCTTTTTCTTTTTGAATTCTGTCACTTAGAATGATCATACGTAACTCCTCCGGAGTTGTTACAACTGGCCATATTTCATTGATTTCCAGGCTGAATAATATTCCACTCTACCTAAGTACCACATCTCTATCCATTTTTTCCCTCCAGAGACATTTAAGTTATATCCTAGTCGAGGATCTTTTAAACAGAGAGGGGGTAAACATTGGGGTGCCTGTGTCCTCTCGATTTTTGTTTTTCCCAAGATATACGCCCATGAGTGCAAGTGCCCTATGCTCTGTAGCTCATTTTTTAGATGCTTTAGTAAACACAATACACTTCTCCAGAATGGCCGTTGGCAATATACATTTCCACTATAAGTCTCACAGGGCTCCCTCTTCTCGTTGCCCTGTCCTGCATTTCTGTTGTTTACGCTTTATGAGGATGGCTCTTCTGACTGATGCGAAGTGATATCTTTTGTAGTATTGACTTCCAGTGCCCACCTGTTTGGTTGGCTAAAAAAGTGTATGCCCTTTTCTTGAATATATACAGAAAAGAACGCATACACCCTTTTTGGCCAACTGCAATGTTGGCAATGTTCAGCTCCTTTTCTTGTGCTTAATGGCGAGTCCTTTCTACCTCCTCAAATCCCTTTCCTGCCATTCTCCCTTGCTTACAAGTCCTTTTCTCTGACTTTCCTCAAGACATTTTTCAGTGATGGATATTTTCAACTCTGCAGTTTTGTGAATTTTACTGCCCCTGAGTTCCATTGTTCAACTCGTGTTTATGGGAACTGGCCACAAAGCAGCGGGATTTCCTCAAGCCCTATACTGTTTCCATGGGCAACCCTAGCCTTTGGTCAATTCGTCTTCCTGATTGGAAATTAGAGTGACATGTGCCTGTCTGAACACCTAGGACTTGTCTCTCATTGTTCCTCATCCTTCCGCTTCATCCTCTGGACAAATTCCAAGCTGTACGCAACAGGATGTTGACAGTGCTGACATCTCCAAGTGGGGAGACTGTTAGTAAAGACGCTGGAGGGGTGAACCCGAGCACCAGGAGATGAGGAGATGAGATGCCTTTTCCAAACTCTTCCCGATCAGACGGTATACCATCCTTTGTGTGTGACAGACATGTTTTAGCAGTAGGAAGAGTCCCATTCATATAAGGAGAACACCAGGGCTTTTTCAAAATCAGTGTCTCCCCGAAACCCAAACTGGGGAAGTTTTTAAGCTACGGCTACACATATGTTCATTAAGGGCCTTGGGAAGTAGGCAGAGTCCAAACTTTAGATGATTGAAGTCTTCAGGGTCAGAAGCACTCACCACCAGCTTCCCTTAGGCTACACTTTAACTGTCATTGATAGATGATGTCAATAAAAATATCTATTCTATTCCAGATTATTTCCCCTTATAGGTTATTGCAAAATGTTGAGTGTAGTTCCCTGTGCTATACAGTAGTGCCTTGTTGATGATCTATTTTATACATAGCAGTGTGTATGTGTTAATCCCAAACTGTTAATTTATCCCTCCTCCCACCTTTCCCCTTTGGTAATAATAAATTATAAGATTTTATACTTCTCAGAAATGGGGGAGCTGAAAGAGAGGTATCATTTTCAATGGAAAAGCATTTAAAACAAGATTGAAGGTTTAACCAAGATTATTAGATGTACATCCTTGGAAAGAAATCACTTCATTTCTCTAATATTGACCTGACAAATAAGACAAACCTTTTCATGTAACTTGCTTATAATAAAGTGATGGAAATATCAAATGGAAGTGTTAGAAACATCTTATTTTACCCGAGCCTTATACACTGTTCTGTGTTAACTACAGTTTGGCTCACACATCTGTTCATTGAGGTTACAATAGTCTCAATTTCTGTTACTGATCCTCCAGAGTGGACCCCAACAAGTGTCCCCCTGCCCAGTGTCATTGGGGCCAACAGATCGAGACTGAGTTTGGTTCACAAGCAAAGGAAACTTTATATTTTGATCAGAGAATGGAGAGGTGAGAGCATGCACTACCCCGTGGGCTGTGGGCTGGGCTGCTGTGTAGAGATCCTGTCAGAGTCAGTGGGAGGGAGGGAGGCGGCAGAGCTCTCGAGGGCCGGGTTGGCTGTAGCTCAGGCTCTATATCGTGGAGTCTGCACTGGGCCCCAGGAGCTGAGGTGTTGACCCAGCCATTCTGCACTAGGAAATCTGGTCTGAAGTGCCGGGTGTGGAACCTCTGCATGCGGGACCCTAGGAGCACGTGAAATTAGACAAAGCACAAAGGATAAAAAAGGTTAGACTTGACTTTATTGCCCAGATTCTATTTTTATCTCCCAGGGATTTTTAATGGGCTTTGCTGGGGACAAACCCCTCCTCTGCCTTTTGTCCCGTTCCTCATTCTTGGAGTGCTGAGGGTGCAGACCCTTCTTCTGTAACTGCTGAGTGCTGAGTTGGGAGCCCTCATACCCTGGGGCGAGGGTCAGAGCTTCTCCCCAGCAGCCTCCCGGTGACGTTGATTGTCCCCAGGACCCCTGCCTCCCTGCTCGTCCACCTGAGCACCAGCATTGGAAGTGTTATAGATTCTAATGACCTTTAAGGGTCCAGGAAAGAGATGTGCAGAGACGCTGTGGGGGCCGGTTTCACCCCGCCCCACATTTGTTCGGCCACCTTAGGCTGACCGTTTCTGCCAGCCTAGATGCTCTGACCAGTAGTCTGCGCTTTCTTCAATTAGGCCCCTGAATTAACGTACAAACAGCACCAGGTGTCAGAGCCCTGCCCGCTCAACTCCCAGACAGTCCAGGGTCAGTGGTGATCAAGGACCATGATGGTCACTGAGTCAACAGCCTTTTGAAGTAAACAGGAGTCCAGCCGGTCTTATTGGCCACCATCATCACGGTGTCTGTAGGCTTTTCTATGGTGACAGTGTGATATACGGTTCCCCCGCCAAGATTATTAGCTCCCCTCTGGGTGCAGTAAGTCCTGCAAGCAGTAGTCTACTCTTTTGGGACACACTCTTGTTGTTTTATGAGAGAAACTCCAGGTCAAGTGATGTTCACACGAGTCGTCATGGTGCCCTGTTGCCCCCGGTTATCTCTCTGGATGTTGGAGTTGGAGGGCCTCCTCACTCGAGGTCGGTGTGCCCACGGAGCGAACCCTGCAACTTCAGGGCATGGTTGGTGGTTAGGATCACCATGTGGGGTCCTTTTCCCTTAGGAGGGAGGTGGCCTTTTGGGCTGCTGATTTCCAGGTTTTTAGATACCGCCAGTATCTTGGCCAGATGTGGCAGTGGGCCAAGCCCCTTAATGACCGTAGTTTATCCTACCTGGATGGCATTCTTGCATTGTTCCATTTCAAGTGGTCCCAGTTTTTACACTAATTCTCCAATGGCGATTCACCTTTCACCGGGAATGTAAAGGTCAAAGGGTTTAGCTAAATTAGGGAGTTCCAGGGCAAGGGTCTGAATTGACTGCTCTTTCCATTCTTGAAAGGCCACTTCTGGATTCTATTCAAAAGGGTCATCATCTTTTCCTTTCAGTGTTTCATATAGAGGCCCAGCTAGTAGACTGTAGTTAGGGATCCAGAAGCAGCAAACCCTGGCCTCCCCAGGAACCCCTAAGCTGTCTTCTAGTTTTAGAAAGGGGTAAGGCTGAAAATGGTTTCTTCCCTTTCCTGGGATGGGCTCCTCCGACCTTCTGTGAGAATGAAGCCCAGGCAGGTCACTGCAGTCTGTGATATTTGAGCTTTTTCTTGGACAACTTCTATCCTTTATTGGCTTGGTAGTTCAGAGGCCTCCTTAGTAGGGCTGGCGATCAGAATGTCGTCTGCATGTTGAAGGAGGGTTTCCTTTTCCAGAGGTAGAACTTTTAGGTCTTTAGCTAAGCTTTCCCCAAAGATGGTGTGGGAATTTTTGCACCCTTGGGGCCGAACTGCCCGGAAGTATTGTTTTAGTTGTATGTTGAGTCCTGCCACTCACAAGCCAAAATTTCTTGTGACTCCGGGACTAATGGAATACAAAAGAAGGCATCATTGAAGACTAATACAGAATACCATGTCCTGGTGGTTGGTAGAATGACCAGCAGGGTGTAGGAATTAGGAGCAACTGGAGGTATATCCTCGGTGGCTTCACTGACTGTCCTGACATCCTTTACCAGGTCCCCAGCAGCCCATGGGGCTCTCGTGGTCAGACCAATCCCAGAATATGGAGCTCACCTGGGCAGGTACCCCACCCCCACCCCAGCCCACGGGGCTCTCGTGGTCAGGCCCCTCCCAGGATACAGAGCTACCCTTGCAGGTACCGTGGCAGGGCTGGGCACACAGGAACCATGCACATAGCCCTCATTGCAGAGCACCCCCAGCTCACCTGTCGCTCAGAGCTGACACAGAGCACCTCAGAGCAGGACTTGAACTAACAAACAGCAGCTGCGACAGGTCTGTGACCCTGGGCATCACTCCGTGAGGCCTCCCTCCACCTGGTCTTCCAGAGACTTCCACTGCACCCGGGGCACCAGGCCTCTGTCTCCAACCACCACCCACCCCTCCTCTCCCTGACTCCTGGGTTCCTCTCATTAGGAGAGGGTTTTCTTGAAGTTGTCTCCCACTCATGGGCCAGATAAAATGATTAGAAAACAAGCCAAAGCTGCAGCCCCTTGTCTATCCTGACTCTCAGGAGCCCACACCTGTTCCTTGGACCTGGCCGGTTCAGCAAGTTCCATTTTCTGCAACTGTGAGCCCCTGAGGGGTGATGATTGGCTGACCTGGGCAGCCTTACCGTGCCGGCCAGCCCTCCCCAGGTGTGCCTGGGTTGAGATCAATATAAATACCACTCCAGGCAGCAAGAGCCCCTGCAGCCGTGCCTGACGCCATTTTCTCTGCCCTGTCAGCAGTCTCGGGGCTGGGCTGGTGGGAGGGAGTGAGAGGCCACGGCTTTGTGGGTGGCCCAGTGTGAGTGGGGCTCTGCTGGACTTTCTGCAGCAGTTGCCAGGCTGCCACCTGCTAAAGAAGAGGATGTGTCACCCATACCTGCTGCTGGAATTTCTCCCTGGGCAGAAGTGAGGAAGGAAAAAAGCAGTGGGGGCAGGGACAGGACGGGTATCTCAGGCAGGGAAATGGAAATCTTCCAGAAGAGCACCCAGGGCCAGGACCATCCTGGCTGGCCTGCAGGCACCAAGTCGGCCGGCATGCTGTCACTCGTGTGGCTCTATGGCCCTTCCTCTAGGCTTTCAAGTCCTTGTATATATTCAGGTGTTTTACCTGGGACGGGTGGGAATAGTTCAGCAGCAACTGGCCTGGGGCTCAGCTCACGTTTACTCACAGATGCCTCGGCACGGTGCCCCAGCTTTGCAATGAGGACGCTTGTTGCGTGGGGGCTGCTGGCTGAATGGGAGACGATTCCCCACCACGGACCAACTTCAGAATTGTTTACAACTGGAGCAATTGCCCTGATACGGTTTTCCTCTGTGTAACTGGTGGGTTCTGTGTTTTTTTTTCTCTTTTTCGTTTTAGGTTCAAGGTAGATTTTATTCCTCTTTTTTGTATTTACAGATATAAGCATGGAAATAATTTATTCATATAAATACATGTATGTGCAGGGAATAATTGTTTTTTCTGTTTTATTTTTTAAATTTTATTTCTTTTTAATTTTGAATTTTATTTTATATTTTTATACAGCAGGTTCTTATTGGTTATCTATTTTATACATATAAATGTATACATGCCAATCCCAGTCTCTCAACTCCTCCCACCACCACCCCCCCAACAGCTTTCCCCCCTTGTTGTCCATACGTTTGTTGTCTACATCTGTTGCTCTATTTATGCCTTGCAAAATGGTTAATTTGTACAGTTTTTCTAGGTTCCACATATATGCATGAATATACAAGATTTGTTTTTCTCTTTCTGACTTACTTCACTCTGTATGACAGTCTCTAGATCCATCGACGTCTCTACAAATGACCCAATTTCATTCCTTTTCATGGCTTAGTAATATTCCATTTTATATATGTACCACAGCTTTATGCATTCGTCTGTCTGTGGGCATTTAGGTTGCTTCCATTACCTCGATATTGTAAATAGTGATGCAATGAACATTGCGGTGAATGACTCTTTTTGATTTATGGTTTTGTCTGGGTATATGTCCAGTACTGGGATTGCTGTATCATATGGTAATTCTATTGTTAGTTTCTTAAGAAATTCCATATTGTTCTCCATAATGACTGTATCAATTTATATTCCCAACAATAGTGGAAGAGGGTTCCTTTTCTCCACACCCTTTCCAGCATTTTTTGCTTGTAGATTTTCTATGATGCCTATTCTACCAGGTGTGAGGTGATACCTCATTGTTGAATCCATTTCGTTGAGCAAGGGGTAGGTCTTGTCTGTTACATATTTGGCTTATGGAACGGTATCTGTGCTAATTTCAAACTCTGCTTTTATGCAGCACCCCAACTCACCTTCCCCTTAAGCAGGCATAAGTTGGTTTTCTAAACTTGAGACCCTGTTCTGTACTGTTATTCAGTCCATGTGTAGCCAAGTTCACATTCTGTGTATTAGTGATACCGTATGGTGTTTCTTTTTCTGTGTGACTTATTTCACTTAGAATCATCGTGCCTCAATCCACTCATTATGCTGGTACGGGCCTGGTGACATAGATTTCATTGCTGAGTGGTATTCTGTTGTACATAAGTACCGCAACTTCTTTATCCATTATTTGCTCTCTGGGATATTTAACTTGTGCCGTAGAAGAGATTTCTGTAAAAAAGGCCGTCCCAAATTTTGGGGTGGCTGTGTCTTTTTGATTTTAATTTCCCTAAGCTATAGGACCATAAGTGGAACTGCCCTAGGCTCTGTTGCTTTGTTTTCTAGATGTTTCAGGAAACACCATACACTTCTCCCGAGTGGCTGTTGGCAATTTACATCCCGCCCATCAGCATAACAAGGCTCCCAGTTCTCCATGGCCTGTTCTGCCTTTCTGGGTTTTACACTTTTTTCCGATGGCCCTTTTGACCGGGGGGAACTGAGACTTCATGTAGTGCAGATTTCCTTTGCAAGCTTGCTTGGTTGGCCCAAAAGGGCGTATGCGTTTTTTCCTGAATATATTCAGGAAAAAACGCATATGCCCTTTTTGGCCAAGTGCATCATTGTGGACGTTCTGCATCTTTTCCTATGCTTTCAATGCAATTCCAGTCTACCTCCTGAAATCGGTTTCCTGCAATTCTGCCCCGCTTTCAAGTCCTCTTGGCAGCCTTACTTCAGTATATTTTTGGACCATAGCTGTCGTTTACAACTCTGCAGGTTTGTGAATTACAGTGCCCCTGAGCTCCTTTCTTCAACTCGCTTTCTTTTGAGCTGGCCGCAACACCGCAGAATTGCTTCAGGCCCTAATCTGTTTCCGGCACGGCATGCTGAGCCTTTGGTTAATTCCTCTTCCTGGTGGGAAATGAGAGTTAAATTTGCCCGTCCAGACACCTCCAGCTAGTCTCTTATTGTTTCTCCCTATTCCTGTTCATCTTCCGCAGAAATTGCAAACTGGGCCAAACAGGAGGTTAAAGGGACTGACTCTCCAAGTCGGGAGAGTGTTAGTAAAGCGTCTGGAATGTTGCACCCGAGAACCAGGGTACGAAAACTGAGACATATTTGAACACGTCTCCCGATCACACGGTTGATCATACTCTGGGTTCCACATGCATGTTTTAGCTGAAGGAAGAATACCTTAAACCTGGAGAGTTGAGACCCGTGGAATGGGTACCATGCAATATGAGTTCAAAGGGTCTTCATTTGCTCACCGAACCTCTCCAATCCTATCACTGCTGCGTTTATGCCCCTGTACACATGCTTGATTCTCTTTCGGAGACATAGCAATCCCTAGGTTTAAAGATACTTACTAGTCAGGTACATTCTTAGGCGCTTAATATGGGGTGTTGAGTCCATTTCGTTGAACAAGGAGTAGCTCTTGTCTATTCCATATTTGGCTTAAGGAACTTTATCTGTGCTCATTTCAATCTCTGGTTTTATGCAGCACCCCAACTCACCTTTCCCCTTAAGCAAGCATAAGTTGGTTTTCTAAATTTGAGACCCTGTTCTCTTCTGTAATTCAGTTCCTGTGTAGCCAAGTTTACATTCCGTGTATTACTGATATCTTATGATGTTTCTTTTTCTGTGTGACTTATTTCAGTTACAATCATCATACCTGAATCCAGTCATTGTGCTGCTAAGGTGCTGATGACATAGATTTCATTGCTGAGTGATATTGCTTTGTAAGTAAAAACCACAACATCTTTAACCATTTTTCACTTTCTGCGATGTTGATCTTGTAGTGTAAACGAGGTTCTGGTAAACAGAGGCATCCCAAACTTTGGGGTGGCTGTGTCTTTTTGATGTTAATTTCCCTAAACTATAGGACCATAAGTGGAAGTGCCCTAGGCTCTGTTGCTTTGCTTTTTTGATGTTTCAGGAACACCATACACTTCTCCCGAGTGTCTGTTGGCAATTTACAGCCCGCCCATCAGCATAACAAGGCTCCCAGTTCTCCATGGCCTGTCCTGCCTTTCTGGATTTTACACTTTTTTCAGATGGCCCTTTTGACCGGGGGGAAGTGAGACTTCATTGTAGTGCAGATTTCCTTTGCAAGCTTGCTTGGTTGGCCAAAAAGGGCGTATGCGTTTTTTCCTGAATATATTCAGGAAAAAACGCATACGCCCTTTTTGGCCAAGTGCATCATTGTGGACGTTCTGCCTCTTTTCCTATGCTTTCAATGCAGTTCCATTCTACCTCCTGAAATCGGTTTCCTGCAATTCTGCCCCGCATTCAAGTCCTCTTGGCAGCCTTACTTCAGTATATTTTTGGACGATAGCTGTCATTTATAACTCTGCAGGTTTGTGAATTACAGTGCCCCTGAGCTCCTTTCTTCAACTCGCTTTCTTGTGACCTTGCCGCAACACCGCAGGATGGCTTCAGGCCCTAATCTGGTTCCGGCATGGCATGATGAGCCTTTGGTTAATTCCTCTTCCTGGTGGGAAATGAGAGTTAAATTTGCCCGTCCAGACACCTCCAGCTAGTCTCTCATTGGTTCTCACTATTCCTGTTCATCTTCCGCAGAAATTGCAAACTGGGCCAAACAGGAGGTTAAAGGGACTGACTCTCCAAGTGGGGAGAGTGTTAGGAAAGCGTCTGGAATGATACACCCGAGTACCAGCGTAAGTAAAATGAGACATATTTGAACACATCTCCTGATCACATGGTTGATCATATTCTAGGTTCCACATGCATGTTTTAGCTGAAGGAAGAATACCTTAAACCTGCAGAGTTGAGACCCGTGGAATGGGAACCATGCAATATGACTTCAAAGGGTCTTCATTTGCTCACCGAACCTCTCCAATCCTATCACTGCTGCGTTTACGCCCCTGTACACAGGCTTGATTGTCTTTTGGAGACATAGCAATCCATAGGTTTTAAGATACTTACTAGTCAGGTACATTCTTAGGCGTTTAATATGGGGTGTTGAGACCATTTCGTTGAGCAAGGAGTAGCTCTTGTCTATTCCATATTTGGCTTAAGGAACTTTATCTGTGCTCATTTCAATCTCTGGTTTTATGCAGCACCCCAACTCACCTTTCCCCTTAAGCAAGCATAAGTTGCTTTTCTAAATTTGAGACCCTGTTCTGTTTTGGAATTCAGTTTCTGTGTAGCCAAGTTTACATTCTGTGTATTAGTGATATCTTATGATGTTTCTTTTTCTGTGTGACTTATTTCAGTTAGAATCATCGTACCTGAATCCACTCATTATGCTGCTACGGGCCTGATGACATAGATTTCATTGCTGAGTGATACTGCATTGTACGTAGTGTACCACAAGTTCTTTATCCATTTTTCACTTTCTGTGATATTGAACTTGTACGGTAAACGAGGTTCTTGTAAACAGAGGCGTCCCAAACATTGGGGTGGCTGTGTCTTTTTTATTTTAATTTCCCTAAACTATAGGACCATAAGTGGAAGTGCCCTAGGCTCTGTTGGTTTGTTTTTTAGATGTTTCAGGAAACACCATACACTTCTCCCGAGTGTCTGTTGGCAATTTACATCCCGCCCATCAGCATAACAAGGCTCCCAGTTCTCCATGGCCTGTCCTGCCTTTCTGGATTTTACACTTTTTTCAGATGGCCCTTTTGACCGGGGGGAAGTGAGACTTCATTGTAGTGCAGATTTCCTTTGCAAGCTTGCTTGGTTGGCCAAAAAGGGCGTATGCGTTTTTTCCTGAATATATTCAGGAAAAAACGCATACGCCCTTTTTGGCCAAATGCATCATTGTGGACGTTCTGCCTCTTTTCCTATGCTTGAAATGCAATTCCAGTCTACCTCCTGAAATCGGTTTCCTGCAATTCTGCCCCGCTTTCAAGTCCTCTTGGCAGCCTTACTTCAGTCTATTTTTGGACGATAGCTGTCATTTATAACTCTGCAGGTTTGTGAATTACAGTGCCCCTGAGCTCCTTTCTTCAACTCGCTTTCTTGTGACCTGCCGCAACACCGCAGGATGGCTTCAGGCCCTAATCTGGTTCCGGCACGGCACGCTGAGCCTTTGGTTATTTCCTCTTCCTGGTGGGAAATGAGAGTTAAATTTGCCCGTCCAGACACCTCCAGCTAGTCTCTCATTGGTTCTCCCTATGCCTGTTTATCTTCCGCAGAAATTGCAAACAGGAGGTTATAGGCGCTGACTCTCCAAGTGGCGAGAGTGTTAGTAAAGCGTCTGGAATGTTGCACCCGAGTACCAGGGGAGAAGAACTGAGACATATTTGAACACATCTCCCGTTCACATGGTTGATCATACTCTGGGTTCCACATTCATGTTTTAGCTGAAGGAAGAATACCTTAAACCTGCAGAGTTGAGACCCGTGGAATCGGTACCATGCAATATGACTTCAAAGGGTCTTCATTTGCTCACCGAACCTCTCCAATACTATCACTGCTGCGTTTACGCCCCTGTACACATGCTTGATTCTCTTTTGGAGACATAGCAATCCATAGGTTTTAAGATACTTACTAGTCAGGTACATTCTTAGGCGTTTAATATGGGGTGTTGAGTCCATTTCGTTGAGCAAGGAGTAGCTCTTGTCTATTCCATATTTGGCTTAAGGAACTTTATCTGTGCTCATTTCAATCTCTGGTTTTATGCAGCACCCCAACTCACCTTTCCCCTTAAGCAAGCATAAGTTGCTTTTCTAAATTTGAGACCCTGTTCTGTTTTGGAATTCAGTTCTTGTGTAGCCAAGTTTACATTCTGTGTATTAGTGATATTTTATGATGTTTCTTTTTCTGTGTGACTTATTTCAGTTAGAATCATCGTACCTGAATGCACTCATTATGCTGCTACGGGCCTGATGACATAGATTTCATTGCTGAGTGATACTGCATTGTACGTAAGTACCACAAGTTCTTTATCCATTTTTCACTTTCTGTGATATTGAACTTGTACGGTAAACGAGGTTCTTGTAAACAGAGGCGTCCCAAACTTTGGGGTGGCTGTGTCTTTTTTATTTTAATTTCCCTAAGCTATAGGACCATAAGTGGAAGTGCCCTAGGCTCTGTTGCTTTGTTTTTTCGATGTTTCAGGAAACACCATACACTTCTCCCGAGTGTCTGTTGGCAATTTACATCCCGCCCATCAGCATAACAAGGCTCCCAGTTCTCCATGGCCTGTCCTGCCTTTATGGATTTTACACTTTTTTCAGATGGCCCTTTTGACCGGGGGGAAGTGAGACTTCATTGTAGTGCAGATTTCCTTTGCAAGCTTGCTTGGTTGGCCAAAAAGGGCGTATGCGCTTTTCCCTGAATATATTCAGGAAAAAACGCATACGCCCTTTTTGGCCAAGTGCATCATTGTGGACGTTCTGCCTCTTTTCCTATGCTTGAAATGCAATTCCAGTCTACCTCCTGAAATCGGTTTCCTGCATTTCTGCCCCGCTTTCAAGTCCTCTTGGCAGCCTTACTTCAGTATATTTTTGGAAGATGGCTGTCATTTATAACTCTGCAGGTTTGTGAATTACAGTGCCCCTGAGCTCCTTTCTTCAACTCGCTTTCTTGTGACCTGCCGCAACACCGCAGGATGGCTTCAGGCCCTAATCTGTTTCTGGCACGGCACGCTGAGCCTTTGGTTATTTCCTCTTCCTGGTGGGAAATGAGAGTTAAATTTGCCCGTCCAGACACCTCCAGCTAGTCTCTCATTGGTTCTCCCTATTCCTGTACATCTTCCGCAGAAATTGCAAACTGGGCCAAACAGGAGGTTAAAGGCGCTGACTCTCCAAGTGGGGAGAGTGTTAGTAAAGCGTCTGGAATGTTGCACCCGAGTACCAGGGGAGGATAACTGAGACATATTTGAACACGTCTCCCGTTCACACGGTTGATCATACTCTGGGTTCCACATGCATGTTTTAGCTGAAGGAAGAATACCTTAAACCTGCAGAGTTGAGACCCGTGGAATGGGTACCATGCAATATGACTTCAAAGGGTCTTCATTTGCTCACCGAACCACTCCAATCCTATCACTGCTGCGTTTATGCCCCTGTACACATGCTTGATTCTTTTTTGGAGACATAGCAATCCATAGGTTTTAAGATACTTACTAGTCAGGTACATTCTTAGGCGTTTAATATGGGGTGTTGAGACCATTTCGTTGAGCAAGGAGTAGCTCTTGTCTATTCCATATTTGGCTTAAGGAACTTTATCTGTGCTCATTTCAATCTCTGGTTTTATGCAGCACCCCAACTCACCTTTCCCCTTAAGCAAGCATAAGTTGCTTTTCTAAATTTGAGACGCTGTTCTGTTTTGGAATTCAGTTTCTGTGTAGCCAAGTTTACATTCTGTGTATTAGTGATATCTTATGATGTTTCTTTTTCTGTGTGACTTATTTCAGTTAGAATCATCGTACCTGAATCCACTCATTATGCTGCTACAGGCCTGATGACATAGATTTCATTGCTGAGTGATACTGCATTGTACGTAAGTACCACAATTTCTTTATCCATTTTTCACTTTCTGTGATATTGAACTTGTACGGTAAACGAGGTTCTTGTAAACAGAGGCATCCCAAACTTTGGGGTGGCTGTGTCTTTTTTATTTTAATTTCCCTAAACTATAGGACCATAAGTGGAAGTGCCCTAGGCTCTGTTGGTTTGTTTTTTCGATGTTTCAGGAAACACCATACACTTCTCCCGAGTGTCTGTTGGCAATTTACATCCCGCCCATCAGCATAACAAGGCTCCCAGTTCTCCATGGCCTGTCCTGCCTTTCTGGATTTTACACTTTTTTCAGATGGCCCTTTTGACCGGGGGGAAGTGAGACTTCATTGTAGTGCAGATTTCCTTTGCAAGCTTGCTTGGTTGGCCAAAAAGGGCGTATGCGTTTTTTCCTGAATATATTCAAGAAAAAATGCATACGCCCTTTTTGGCCAAGTGCATCATTGTGGACGTTCTGCCTCTTTTCCTATGCTTTCAATGCAATTCCAGTCTACCTCCTGAAATCGGTTTCCTGCAATTCTGCCCCGCTTTCAAGTCCTCTTGGCAGCCTTACTTCAGTCTATTTTTGGACGATAGCTGTCATTTATAACTCTGCAGGTTTGTGAATTACAGTGCCCCTGAGCTCCTTTCTTCAACTCGCTTTCTTGTGACCTGCCGCAACACCGCAGGATGGCTTCAGGCCCTAATCTGGTTCCGGCACGGCACGCTGAGCCTTTGGTTATTTCCTCTTCCTGGTGGGAAATGAGAGTTAAATTTGCCCGTCCAGACACCTCCAGCTAGTCTCTCATTGGTTCTCCCTATTCCTGTACATCTTCCGCAGAAATTGCAAACTGAGCCAAACAGGAGGTTAAAGGCGCTGACTCTCCAAGTGGGGAGAGTGTTAGTAAAGCGTCTGGAATGTTGCACCCGAGTACCAGGGGAGGAAAACTGAGACATATTTGAACACGTCTCCCGTTCACATGGTTGATCATACTCTGGGTTCCACATGCATGTTTTAGCTGAAGGAAGAATACCTTAAACCTGCAGAGTTGAGACCCGTGGAATGGGTACCATGCAATATGACTTCAAAGGGTCTTCATTTGCTCACCGAACCTCTCCAAGCCTATCACTGCTGCGTTTATGCCCCTGTACACATGCTTGATTCTTTTTTGGAGACATAGCAATCCATAGGTTTTAAGATACTTACTAGTCAGGTACATTCTTAGGCGTTTAATATGCGGTGTTGAGTCCATTTCGTTGAGCAAGGAGTAGCTCTTGTCTATTCCATATTTGGCTTAAGGAACTTTATCTGTGCTCATTTCAATCTCTGGTTTTATGCAGCACCCCAACTCACCTTTCCCCTTAAGCAAGCATAAGTTGCTTTTCTAAATTTGAGACCCTGTTCTGTTTTGGAATTCAGTTCCTGTGTAGCCAAGTTTACATTCTGTGTATTAGTGATATCTTATGATGCTTCTTTTTCTGTGTGACTTATCTCAGTTAGAATCATCGTACCTGAATCCACTCATTATGCTGCTACGGGCCTGATGACATAGATTTCATTGCTGAGTGATACTGCATTGTACGTAAGTACCACAAGTTCTTTATCCATTTTTCACTTTCTGTGATATTGAACTTGTACGGTAAACGAGGTTCTTGTAAACAGAGGCATCCCAAACTTTGGGGTGGCTGTGTCTTTTTGATTTTAATTTCCCTAAGCTATAGGACCATAAGTGGAAGTGCCCTAGGCTCTGTTGCTTTGTTTTTTAGATGTTTCAGGAAACACCATACACTTCTCCCGAGTGTCTGTTGGCAATTTACATCCCGCCCATCAGCATAACAAGGCTCCCAGTTCTCCATGGCCTGTCCTGCCTTTCTGGATTTTACACTTTTTTCAGATGGCCCTTTTGACCGGGGGGAAGTGAGACTTCATTGTAGTGCAGATTTCGTTTGCAAGCTTGCTTGGTTGGCCAAAAAGGGCGTATGCGTTTTTTCCTGAATATATTCAGGAAAAAACGCATACGCCCTTTTTGGCCAAGTGCATCATTGTGGACGTTCTGCCTCTTTTCCTATGCTTGAAATGCAATTCCAGTCTACCTCCTGAAATCGGTTTCCTGCAATTCTGCCCCGCTTTCAAGTCCTCTTGGCAGACTTACTTCAGTATATTTTTGGACGATAGCTGTCATTTATAACTCTGCAGGTTTGTGAATTACAGTGTCCCTGAGCTCCTTTCCTCAACTCGCTTTCTTTTGAGCTGGCCGCAACACCGCAGGATGGCTTCAGGCCCTAATCTGGTTCCGGCACGGCACGCTGAGCCTTTGGTTATTTCCTCTTCCTGGTGGGAAATGAGAGTTAAATTTGCGCGTCCAGACACCTCCAGCTAGTCTCTCATTGGTTCTCCCTATTCCTGTTCATCTTCCGCAGAAATTGCAAACTGGGCCAAACAGGAGGTTAAAGGCGCTGACTCTCCAAGTGGGGAGAGTGTTAGTAAAGCGTCTGGAATGTTGCACCCGAGTACCAGGGGAGGAAAACTGAGACATATTTGAACACGTCTACCGTTCACACGGTTGATCATACTCTGGGTTCCACATGCATGTTTTAGCTGAAGGAAGAATACCTTAAACCTGGAGAGTTGAGACCCGTGGAATGGGTACCATGCAATATGACTTCAAAGGGTCTTCATTTGCTCACCGAACCTCTCCAATCCTATCACTGCTGCATTTATGCCCCTGTACACACGCTTGATTCTCTTTTGGAGACATAGCAATCCATAGGTTTTAAGATACTTACTAGTCAGGTACATTCTTAAGCGTTTAATATGGGGTGTTGAGTCCATTTTGTTGAGCAAGGAGTAGCTCTTGTCTATTCCATATTTGGCTTAAGGAACTTTATCTGTGCTCATTTCAATCTCTGGTTTTATGCAGCACCCCAACTCACCTTTCCCCTTAAGCAAGCATAAGTTGGTTTTCTAAATTTGAGACCCTGTTCTGTTTTGGAATTCAGTTCCTCTGTAGCCAAGTTTACATTCCATGTATTAGTGATATCTTATGATGTTTCTTTTTCTGTGTGACTTATTTCAGTTAGAATCATCGTACCTGAATCCACTCATTGTGCTGCTACGGGCCTGATGACATAGATTTCATTGCTGAGTGATACTGCATTGTACGTAAGTACCACAAGTTCTTTATCCATTTTTCACATTCTGCGATGTTGAACTTGTACTGTAAACGAGGTTCTTGTAAACAGAGGCGTCCCAAACTTTGGGGTGGCTGTGTCTTTTTGATTTTAATTTCCCTAAGCTATAGGACCATAAGTGGAAGTGCCCTAGGCTCTGTTGCTTTGTTTTTTAGATGTTTCAGGAAACACCATACACTTCTCCCGAGTGTCTGTTGACAATTTACATCCCGCCCATCATCATAACAAGGCTCCCAGTTCTCCAGGGCCTGTCCTGCCTTTCTGGATTTTACACATTTTTCAGATGGCCCTTTTGACCGGGGGGAAGTGGGACTTCATTGTAGTGCAGATTTCTTTGCAAGCTTGCTTGGTTGGCCAAAAAGGGCGTATGCGTTTTTTCCTGAATATATTCAGGAAAAAACGCATACGCCCTTTTTGGCCAAGTGCATCATTGTGGACGTTCTGCCTCTTTTCCTATGCTTTCAATGCAATTCCAGTCTACCTCCTGAAATCGGTTTCCTGCAATTCTGCCCCGCTTTCAAGTCCTCTTGGCAGCCTTACTTCAGTCTATGTTTGGACGATAGCTGTCATTTATAACTCTGCAGGTTTGTGAATTACAGTGCCCCTGAGCTGCTTTCTTCAACTCGCTTTCTTGTGAGCTGGACGCAGCACTGCAGGATGGCTTCAGGCCCTAATCTGGTTCCGGTACGGAACGCTGAGCCTTTGGTTAATTCCTCTTCCTGGTGGGAAATGAGAGTTAAATTTGCCCGTCCAGACGCCTCCAGCTAGTCTCTCATTGGTTCTCGCTATTCCTGTTCATCTTCCGCAGAAATTGCAAACTGGGCCAAACAGGAGGTTAAAGGGACTGACTCTCCAAGTCGGGAGAGTGTTAGTAAAGCGTCTGGAATGTTGCATCCGAGTACCAGGGGAGGAAAACTGAGACATATTTGAACACGTCTCCCGTTCACACGGTTGATCATACTCTGGGTTCCACATGCATGTTTTAGCTGAAGGAAGAATACCTTAAACCTGGAGAGTTGAGACCCGTGTAATGGGTACCATGCAATATGACTTCAAAGGGTCTTCATTTGCTCACCGAACCTCTCCAATCCTATCACTGCTGCGTTTATGCCCCTGTACACACGCTTGATTCTCTTTTGGAGACATAGCAATCCATAGGTTCTAAGATACTTACTAGTCAGGTACATTCTTAGGCGTTTAATATGCGCTGTTGAGTCCATTTCGTTGAGCAAGGAGTAGCTCTTGTCTATTCCATATTTGGCTTAAGGAACTTTATCTGTGCTCATTTCGATCTCTGGTTTTATGCAGCACCCCAACTCACCTTTACCCTTAAGCAAGCATAAGTTGGTTTTCTAAATTTGAGACCCTGTTCTGTTCTGTAATTCAGTTCCTGTGTAGCCAAGTTTACATTCCGTGTATTACTGATATCTTATGATGTTTCTTTTTCTGTGTGACTTATTTCAGTTAGAATCATCATAGCTGAATCCACTCATTGTGCTGCTAAGGGCCTGATGACATAGATTTCATTGCTGAGTGATATTGCTTTGTAAGTAAATACCACAACTTCTTTATCCATTTTTCACTTTCTGCGCTGTTGAACTTGTACGGTAAACGAGGTTCTTGTAAACAGAGCCGTTCCAAACTTTGGGGTGGTTGTGTCTTTTTTTTTTAAATTTCCCTAAGCTATAGGACCATAAGTGGAAGTGCCCTAGGCTCTGTTGCTTTGTTTTTTAGATGTTTCAGGAAACACCATACACTTCTCCTGAGTGTCTGTTGGCAATTTACATCCCGCCCATCAGCATAACAAGGCTCCCAGTTCTCCATGGCCTGTCCTGCCTTTCTGGATTTTACACTTTTTTCAGATGGCCCTTTTGACCGGGGGGAAGTGAGACTTCATTGTAGTGCAGATTTCCTCTGCAAGCTTGCTTGGTTGGCCAAAAAGTGCGTATGCGTTTTTTCCTGAATATAAACAGGAAAAAACGCATACGCCCTTTTTGGCCAAGTGCATCATTGTGGACGTTCTGCCTCCTTTCCTATGCTTTCAATGCAATTCCAGTCTCCCTCCTGAAATTGGTTTCCTGCAATTCTGCCCTGCTTTCAAGTCCTCTTGGCAGCCTTACTTCAGTATATTTTTCGACGATAGCTGTCATTTATAACTCTGCAGTTTTGTGAATTACAGTGCCCCTGAGCTCCTTTCTTCAACTCGCTTTCTTTTGAGCTGGCCGCAACACCGCAGGATGGCTTCAGGCCCTAATCTGGTTCCGGCACGGCACGCTGAGCCTTTGGTTAATTCCTCTTACTGGTGGGAAATGAGAGTTAAATTTGCCCGGCCAGACACCTCCAGCTAGTCTCTCATTGGTTCTGCCTATTCCTGTTCATCTTCCGCAGAAATTGCAAACTCTGCCAAACAGGAGGTTAAAGGCGCTGACTCTCCAAGTGGGGAGAGTGTTAGTAAAGCGTCTGGAATGTTGCACCCGAGTACCAGGGGAGGAAAACTGAGACATATTTGAACACGTCTCCCGTTCACACGGTTGATCATACTCTGGGTTCCCCATGCATGTTTTAGCTGAAGGAAGAATACCTTAAACCTGGAGAGTTGAGACCCGTGTAATGGGTACCATGCAATATGACTTCAAAGGGTCTTCATTTGCTCACCGAACCTCTCCAATCCTATCACTGCTGCGTTTATGCCCCTGTACACACGCTTGATTCTCTTTTGGAGACATAGCAATCCATAGGTTCTAAGATACTTACTAGTCAGGTACATTCTTAGGCATTTAATATGGGGTGTTGAGTCCATTTCGTTGAGCAAGGAGTAGCTCTTGTCTATTCCATATTTGGCTTAAGGAACTTTATCTGTGCTCATTTCAATCTCTGGTTTTATGCAGCACCCCAACTCACCTTTCCCCTTAAGCAAGCATAAGTTGCTTTTCTAAACTTGAGACCCTGTTCTGTTCTGTAATTCAGTTCCTGTGTAGCTAAGTTTACATTCCGTGTATTAGTGATATCTTATGATGTTTCTTTTTCTGTGTGACTTATTTCAGTTAGAATCATCGTACCTGAATCCACTCATTATGCTGCTACGGGCCTGATGACATAGATTTCATTGCTGAGTGATACTGCATTGTACGTAAGTACCACAAGTTCTTTATCCATTTTTCACTTTCTGTGATATTGAACTTGTACGGTAAACGAGGTTCTTGTAAACAGAGGTGTCCCAAACTTTGGGGTGGCTGTGTCTTTTTGATTTTAATTTCCCTAAGCTATAGGACCATAAGTGGAAGTGCCCTAGGCTCTGTTGCTTTGTTTTTTCGATGTTTCAGGAAACACCATACACTTCTCCCGAGTGTCTGTTGGCAATTTACATCCCGCCCATCAGCATAACAAGGCTCCCAGTTCTCCATGGCCTGTCCTGCCTTTCTGGATTTTACACTTTTTTCAGATGGCCCTTTTGACCGGGGGGAAGTGACACTTCATTGTAGTGCAGATTTCTTTGCAAGCTTGCTTGGTTGGCCAAAAAGGGCGTATGCGTTTTTTCCTGAATATATTCAGGAAAAAACGCATACGCCCTTTTTGGCCAAGTGCATCATTGTGGACGTTCTGCCTCTTTTCCTATGCTTTCAATGCAATTCCAGTCTACCTCCTGAAATCGGTTTCCTGCAATTCTGCCCCGCTTTCAAGTCCTCTTGGCAGCCTTACTTCAGTATATGTTTGGACGATAGCTGTCATTTATAACTCTGCAGGTTTGTGAATTACAGTGCCCCTGAGCTCCTTTCTTCAACTCGCTTTCTTTTGAACAGGCCGCAACACCGCAGGATGGCTTCAGGCCCTAATCTGGTTCCGGCACGGCACACTGAGCCTTTGGTTATTTCCTCTTCCTGGTGGGAAATGAGAGTTAAATTTGCCCGTCCAGACACCTCCAGCTAGTCTCTCATTGGTTCTCCCTATTCCTGTTCATCTTCCGCAGAAATTGCAAACTGGGCCAAACAGGAGGTTAAAGGCGCTGACTCTCCAAGTGGGGAGAGTGTTAGTAAAGCGTCTGGAATGTTGCACCCGAGTACCAGGGGAGAATTGAGACATATTTGAACACGTCTCCCGTTCACACGGTTGATCATACTCTGGTTTTCACATGCATGTTTTAGCTGAAGGAAGAATACCTTAAACCTGGAGAGTTGAGACCCGTGGAATGGGTACCATGCAATATGACTACAAAGGGACTTCATTTGCTCACCGAACCCCTCCAATCCTATCACTGCTGCGTTTATGCCCCTGTACACACGCTTGATTCTCTTTTGGAGCCATAGCAATCCATAGGTTTTAAGATACTTACCAGTCAGGTACATTCTTAGGCGTTTAATATGGGGTGTTGAGTCCATTTCGTTGAGCAAGGAGTAGCTCTTTTCTATTCCATATTTGGCTTAAGGAACTTTATCTGTGCTCATTTCAATCTCTGGTTTCACGCAGCACCCCAACTCACCTTTCCCCTTAAGCAAGCATAAGTTGGTTTTCTAAATTTGAGACCCTGTTCTGTTTTGGAATTCAGTTCCTGTGTAGCCAAGTTTACATTCCGTGTATTAGTGATATCTTATGATGTTTCTTTTTCTGTGTGACTTATTTCAGTTAGAATCATCGTACCTGAATCCACTCATTATGCTGCTACGGGCCTGATGACATAGATTTCATTGCTGAGTGATACTGCATTGTACGTAAGTACCACAAGTTCTTTATCCATTTTTCACTTTCTGTGATATTGAACTTATATGGTAAACGAGGTTCTTGTAAACGGAGGCGTCCCAAACTTTGGGGTGGCTGTGTCTTTTTGATTTTAATTTCCCTACGCTATAGGACCATAAGTGGAAGTGCCCTAGGCTCTGTTGCTTTGTTTTTTCGATGTTTCAGGAAACACCATACACTTCTCCCGAGTGTCTGTTGGCAATTTACATCCCGCCCATCAGCATAACAAGGCTCCCAGTTCTCCATGGCCTGTCCTGCCTTTCTGGATTTTACACTTTTTTCAGATGGCCCTTTTGACTGGGGGGAAGTGAGACTTCATTGTAGTGCAGATTTCCTTTGCAAGCTTGCTTGGTTGGCCAAAAAGGGCGTATGCGTTTTTTCCTGAATATATTCAGGAAAAAACGCATACGCCCTTTTTGGCCAAGTGCATCAATGTGGACGTTCTGCCTCTTTTCCTATGCTTTCAATGCAATTCCAGTCTACCTCCTGAAATCGGTTTCCTGCAATTCTGCCCCGCTTTCAAGTCCTCTTGGCAGCCTTACTTCAGTCTATTTTTGGACGATAGCTGTCATTTATAACTCTGCAGGTTTGTGAATTACAGTGCCCCTGAGCTCCTTTCTTCAACTCGCTTTCTTGTGACCTGGCCGCAACACCGCAGGATGGCTTCAGGCCCTAATCTGGTTCTGGCACGGCACGCTGAGCCTTTGGTTAATTCCTCTTCCTGGTGGGAAATGAGAGTTAAATTTGCCCGTCCAGACACCTCCAGGTAGTCTCTCATTGGTTCTCGCTATTCCTGTTCATCTTCCGCAGAAATTGCAAACTGGGCCAAACAGGAGGTTAAAGGGACTGACTCTCCAAGTGGGGAGAGTGTTAGTAAAGCGTCTGGAATGTTGCACCCCAGTACCAGGGTACGAAACCTGAGACATATTAGAACACGTCTCCCGATCACTTGGTTGATCATACTCTAGGTTCCACATGCATGTTTTAGCTGAAGGAAGAATACCTTAAACCTGGGTAGTTGAAACCCGTGGAATGGGTACCATGCAATATGATTTCAAAGGGTCTTCATTTGTTCACCGAACCTCTCCAATCCTATCACTGCTGCGTTTATGCCCCTGTACACATGCTTGATTCTCTTTCGGAGACATAGCAATCCATAGGTTTTAAGATACTTACTAGTCAGGTACATTCTTAGGCGTTTAAAATGCGGTGTTGAGTCCATTTCGTTGAGCAAGGAGTAGCTCTTGTCTATTCCATATTTGGCTTAAGGAACTTTATCTGTGCTCATTTCGATCTCTGGTTTTATGCAGCACCCCAACTCACCTTTACCCTTAAGCAAGCATAAGTTGGTTTTCTAAATTTGAGACCCTGTTCTGTTCTGTAATTCAGTTCCTGTGTAGCCAAGTTTACATTCCGTGTATTACTGATATCTTATGATGTTTCTTTTTCTGTGTGACTTATTTCAGTTAGAATCATCATAGCTGAATCCACTCATTGTGCTGCTAAGGGCCTGATGACATAGATTTCATTGCTGAGTGATATTGCTTTGTAAGTAAATACCACAACTTCTTTATCCATTTTTCACTTTCTGTGATATTGAACTTGTACGGTAAACGAGGTTCTTGTAAACAGAGGTCCCAAATTTTGGGGTGGATGTGTATTTTTGATTTTAATTTCCCTAAGCTATAGGACCATAAGTGGAAGTGCCCTAGGCTCTGTTGCTTTGTTTTTTAGATGTTTCAGGAAACACGATACACTTCTCCAGAGTGTCTGTTGGCAATTTACATCCCGCCCATCAGCATAACAAGGCTCCCAGTTCTCCAGGGCCTGTCCTGCCTTTCTGGATTTTACACTTTTTTCAGATTGCCCTTTTGACCAGGGGGAAGTGGGACTTCATTGTAGTGCAGATTTCCTTTGCAAGCTTGCTTGGTTGGCCAAAAAGGGCGTATGCGTTTTTTCCTGAATATATTCAGGAAAAAACGCATACGCCCTTTTTGGCCAAGTGCATCATTGTGGACGTTCTGCCTCTTTTCCTATGCTTTCAATGCAATTCCAGTCTACCTCCTGAAATCGGTTTCCTGCAATTCTGCCCCGCTTTCAAGTCCTCTTGGCAGCCTTACTTCAGTCTATTTTTGGACGATAGCTGTCATTTATAACTCTGCAGGTTTGTGAATTACAGTGCCCCTGAGCTGCTTTCTTCAACTCGCTTTCTTGTGAGCTGGACGCAGCACTGCAGGATGGCTTCAGGCCCTAATCTGGTTCCGGTACGGCACGCTGAGCCTTTGGTTAATTCCTCTTCCTGGTGGGAAATGAGAGTTAAATTTGCCCGTCCAGACGCCTCCAGCTAGTCTCTCATTGGTTCTCGCTATTCCTGTTCATCTTCCGCAGAAATTGCAAACTGGGCCAAACAGGAGGTTAAAGGGACTGACTCTCCAAGTCGGGAGAGTGTTAGTAAAGCGTCTGGAATGTTGCATCCGAGTACCAGGGGAGGAAAACTGAGACATATTTGAACACGTCTCCCGTTCACACGGTTGATCATACTCTGGGTTCCACATGCATGTTTTAGCTGAAGGAAGAATACCTTAAACCTGGAGAGTTGAGACCCGTGTAATGGGTACCATGCAATATGACTTCAAAGGGTCTTCATTTGCTCACCGAACCTCTCCAATCCTATCACTGCTGCGTTTATGCCCCTGTACACACGCTTGATTCTCTTTTGGAGACATAGCAATCCATAGGTTTTAAGATACTTACTAGTCAGGTACATTCTTAGGCGTTTAATATGCGCTGTTGAGTCCATTTCGTTGAGCAAGGAGTAGCTCTTGTCTATTCCATATTTGGCTTAAGGAACTTTATCTGTGCTCATTTCGATCTCTGGTTTTATGCAGCACCCCAACTCACCTTTACCCTTAAGCAAGCATAAGTTGGTTTTCTAAATTTGAGACCCTGTTCTGTTCTGTAATTCAGTTCCTGTGTAGCCAAGTTTACATTCCGTGTATTAGTGATATCTTATGATGTTTCTTTTTCTGTGTGACTTATTTCAGTTAGAATCATCATAGCTGAATCCACTCATTGTGCTGCTAAGGGCCTGATGACATAGATTTCATTGCTGAGTGATATTGCTTTGTAAGTAAATACCACAACTTCTTTATCCATTTTTCACTTTCTGCGCTGTTGAACTTGTACTGTAAACGAGCTTCTTGTAAACAGAGCCGTTCCAAACTTTGGGGTGGTTGTGTCTTTTTTTTTTAAATTTCCCTAAGCTATAGGACCATAAGTGGAAGTGCCCTAGGCTCTGTTGCTTTGTTTTTTAGATGTTTCAGGAAACACCATACACTTCTCCTGAGTGTCTGTTGGCAATTTACATCCCGCCCATCAGCATAACAAGGCTCCCAGTTCTCCATGGCCTGTCCTGCCTTTCTGGATTTTACACTTTTTTCAGATGGCCCTTTTGACCGGGGGGAAGTGAGACTTCATTGTAGTGCAGATTTCCTCTGCAAGCTTGCTTGGTTGGCCAAAAAGGGCGTATGCGTTTTTTCCTGAATATATTCAGGAAAAAACGCATACGCCCTTTTTGGCCAAGTGCATCATTGTGGACGTTCTGCCTCTTTTCCTATGCTTTCAATGCAATTCCAGTCTCCCTCCTGAAATTGGTTTCCTACAATTCTGCCCTGCTTTCAAGTCCTCTTGGCAGACTTACTTCAGTCTATTTTTCGACGATAGCTGTCATTTATAACTCTGCAGGTTTGTGAATTACAGTGCCCCTGAGCTCCTTTCTTCAACTCGCTTTCTTTTGAGCTGGCCGCAACACCGCAGGATGGCTTCAGGCCCTAATCTGGTTCCGGCACGGCACGCTGAGCCTTTGGTTAATTCCTCTTACTGGTGGGAAATGAGAGTTAAATTTGCCCGGCCAGACACCTCCAGCTAGTCTCTCATTGGTTCTCCCTATTCCTGTTCATCTTCCGCAGAAATTGCAAACTGGGCCAAACAGGAGGTTAAAGGCGCTGACTCTCCAAGTGGGGAGAGTGTTAGTAAAGCGTCTGGAATGTTGCACCCGAGTACCAGGGGAGGAAAACTGAGACATATTTGAACACGTCTCCCGTTCACACGGTTGATCATACTCTGGGTTACCCATGCATGTTTTAGCTGAAGGAAGAATACCTTAAACCTGGAGAGTTGAGACCCGTGTAATGCGTACCATGCAATATGACTTCAAAGGGTCTTCATTTGCTCACCGAACCTCTCCAATCCTATCACTGCTGCGTTTATGCCCCTGTACACATGCTTGATTCTCTTTCGGAGACATAGCAATCCATAGGTTTTAAGATACTTACTAGTCAGGTACATTCTTAGGCATTTAATATGGGGTGTTGAGTCCATTTCGTTGAGCAAGGAGTAGCTCTTGTCTATTCCATATTTGGCTTAAGGAACTTTATCTGTGCTCATTTCAATCTCTGGTTTTATGCAGCACCCCAACTCACCTTTCCCCTTAAGCAAGCATAAGTTGCTTTTCTAAACTTGAGACCCTGTTCTGTTTTGGAATTCAGTTCCTGTGTAGCTAAGTTTACATTCCGTGTATTAGTGATATCTTATGATGTTTCTTTTTCTGTGTGACTTATTTCAGTTAGAATCATCGTACCTGAATCCACTCATTATGCTGCTACGGGCCTGATGACATAGATTTCATTGCTGAGTGATACTGCATTGTATGTAAGTACCACAAGTTCTTTATCCATTTTTCACTTTCTGTGATATTGAACTTGTACGGTAAACGAGGTTCTTGTAAACAGAGGCGTCCCAAACTTTGGGGTGGCTGTGTCTTTTTGATTTTAATTTCCCTAAGCTATAGGACCATAAGTGGAAGTGCCCTAGGCTCTGTTGCTTTGTTTTTTCGATGTTTCAGGAAACACCATACACTTCTCCCGAGTGTCTGTTGGCAATTTACATCCCGCCCATCAGCATAACAAGGCTCCCAGTTCTCCATGGCCTGTCCTGCCTTTCTGGATTTTACACTTTTTTCAGATGGCCCTTTTGACCGGGGGGAAGTGAGACTTCATTGTAGTGCAGATTTCTTTGCAAGCTTGCTTGGTTGGCCAAAAAGGGCGTATGCGTTTTTTCCTGAATATATTCAGGAAAAAACGCATACGCCCTTTTTGGCCAAGTGCATCATTGTGGACGTTCTGCCTCTTTTCCTATGCTTTCAATGCAATTCCAGTCTACCTCCTGAAATCGGTTTCCTGCAATTCTGCCCCGCTTTCAAGTCCTCTTGGCAGCCTTACTTCAGTATATGTTTGGACGATAGCTGTCATTTATAACTCTGCAGGTTTGTGAATTACAGTGCCCCTGAGCTCCTTTCTTCAACTCGCTTTCTTTTGAGCAGGCCGCAACACCGCAGGATGGCTTCAGGCCCTAATCTGGTTCCGGCACGGCACACTGAGCCTTTGGTTATTTCCTCTTCCTGGTGGGAAATGAGAGTTAAATTTGCCCGTCCAGACACCTCCAGCTAGTCTCTCATTGGTTCTCCCTATTCCTGTTCATCTTCCGCAGAAATTGCAAACTGGGCCAAACAGGAGGTTAAAGGCGCTGACTCTCCAAGTGGGGAGAGTGTTAGTAAAGCGTCTGGAATGTTGCACCCGAGTACCAGGGGAGAATTGAGACATATTTGAACACGTCTCCCGTTCACACGGTTGATCATACTCTGGGTTTCACATGCATGTTTTAGCTGAAGGAAGAATACCTTAAACCTGGAGAGTTGAGACCCGTGGAATGGGTACCATGCAATATGACTACAAAGGGACTTCATTTGCTCACCGAACCCCTCCAATCCTATCACTGCTGCGTTTATGCCCCTGTACACACGCTTCATTCTCTTTTGGAGACATAGCAATCCATAGGTTTTAAGATACTTACTAGTCAGGTACATTCTTAGGCGTTTAATATGGGGTGTTGAGTCCATTTCGTTGAGCAAGGAGTAGCTCTTTTCTATTCCATATTTGGCTTAAGGAACTTTATCTGTGCTCATTTCAATCTCTGGTTTTACGCAGCACCCCAACTCACCTTTCCCCTTAAGCAAGCATAAGTTGGTTTTCTAAATTTGAGACCCTGTTCTGTTTTGGAATTCAGTTCCTGTGTAGCCAAGTTTACATTCCGTGTATTAGTGATATCTTATGATGTTTCTTTTTCTGTGTGACTTATTTCAGTTAGAATCATCGTACCTGAATCCACTCATTATGCTGCTACGGGCCTGATGACATAGATTTCATTGCTGAGTGATACTGCATTGTACGTAAGTACCACAAGTTCTTTATCCATTTTTCACTTTCTGTGATATTGAACTTATATGGTAAACGAGGTTCTTGTAAACGGAGGCGTCCCAAACTTTGGGGTGGCTGTGTCTTTTTGATTTTAATTTCCCTACGCTATAGGACCATAAGTGGAAGTGCCCTAGGCTCTGTTGCTTTGTTTTTTCGATGTTTCAGGAAACACCATACACTTCTCCCGAGTGTCTGTTGGCAATTTACATCCCGCCCATCAGCATAACAAGGCTCCCAGTTCTCCATGGCCTGTCCTGCCTTTCTGGATTTTACACTTTTTTCAGATGGCCCTTTTGACCGGGGGGAAGTGAGACTTCATTGTACTGCAGATTTCCTTTGCAAGCTTGCTTGGGTGGCCAAAAAGTGCGTATGCGTTTTTTCCTGAATATATTCAGGATAAATCGCATACGCCCTTTTTGGCCAAGTGCATCATTGCGGACGTTCTGCCTCTTTTCCTATGCTTTCAATGCAATTCCAGTCTACCTCCTGAAATTGGTTTCCTGCAATTCTGCCCTGCTTTCAAGTCCTCTTGGCAGCCTTACTTCAGTATATTTTTGGACGATAGCTGTCATTTATAACTCTGCAGGTTTGTGAATTACAGTGTCCCTGAGCTCCTTTCTTCAACTCGCTTTCTTATGAGCTGACCGCAACACCACAGGATGGCTTCAGGCCCTAATCTGCTTCCGGCATGGCACGCTGAGCCTTTGGTTAATTCCTCTTCCTGGTGGGAAATGAGAGTTAAATTTGCCCGTCCAGACACCTCCAGCTAGTCTCTCATTGATTCTCGCTATTCCTGTTCATCTTCAGCAGAAATTGCACACTGGGCCAAACAGGAGGTTAAAGGCGCTGACTCTCCAAGTGGGGAGAGTGTTAATAAAGCGTCTGGAATGTTGCACCCGAGTACCAGGGGAGGAAAACTGAGATATATTTGAACACGTCTCCCGTTCACACGGTTGATCATACTCTGGGTTCCACATGCATGTTTTAGCTGAAGGAAGAATACCTTAAACCTGGAGAGTTGAGACCCGTGGAATGGGTACCATGCAATATGACTTCAAAGGGTCTTCATTTGCTCACCGAACCTCTCCAATCCTATCACTGCTGCGTTTATGCCCCTGTACACATGCTTGATTCTCTTTCGGAGACATAGCAATCCATAGGTTTTAAGATACTTACTAGTCAGGTACATTCTTAGGCGTTTAATTTGGGGTGTTGAGTCCATTTCGTTGAGCAAGGAGTAGCTCTTTTCTATTCCATATTTGGCTTAAGGAACTTTATCTGTGCTCATTTCAATCTCTGGTTTTATGCAGCACCCCAACTCACCTTTCCCCTTAAGCAAGCATAAGTTGGTTTTCTAAATTTGAGACCCTGTTCTGTTTTGGAATTCATTCCTGTGTAGCCAAGTTTACATTCCGTGTATTAGTGATATCTTATGATGTTTCTTTTTCTGTGTGACTTATTTCAGTTAGAATCATCGTACCTGAATCCACTCATTATGCTGCTACGGGCCTGATGACATAGATTTCATTGCTGAGTGATACTGCATTGTACGTAAGTACCACAAGTTCTTTATCCATTTTTCACTTTCTGTGATATTGAACTTGTACGGTAAACGAGGTTCTTGTAAACAGAGGCGTCCCAAACTTTGGGGTGGCTGTGTCTTTTTGATTTTAATTTCCCTAAGCTATAGGACCATAAGTGGAAGTGCCCTAGGCTCTGTTGCTTTGTTTTTTCGATGTTTCAGGAAACACCATACACTTCTCCCGAGTGTCTGTTGGCAATTTACATCCCGCCCATCAGCATAACAAGGCTCCCAGTTCTCCATGGCCTGTCCTGCCTTTCTGGATTTTACACTTTTTTCAGATGGCCCTTTTGACTGGGGGGAAGTGAGACTTCATTGTAGTGCAGATTTCCTTTGCAAGCTTGCTTGGTTGGCCAAAAAGGGCGTATGCGTTTTTTCCTGAATATATTCAGGAAAAAACGCATACGCCCTTTTTGGCCAAGTGCATCATTGTGGACGTTCTGCCTCTTTTCCTATGCTTTCAATGCAATTCCAGTCTACCTCCTGAAATCGGTTTCCTGCAATTCTGCCCCGCTTTCAGGTCCTCTTGGCAGCCTTACGTCAATCTATTTTTGGACGATAGCTGTCATTTATAACTCTGCAGGTTTGTGAATTACAGTGCCCCTGAGCTCCTTTCCTTAACTCGCTTTCTTGTGACCTGGCCGCAACACCGCAGGATGGCTTCAGGCCCTAATCTGGATCCGGCCCGGCACGCTGAGCCTTTGGTTATTTCCTCTTCCTGGTGGGAAATGAGAGTTAAATTTGCCCGTCCAGACACCTCCAGCTAGCCTCTCATTGGTTCTCGCTATTCCTGTTCATCTTCCGCAGAAATTGCAAACTGGGCCAAACAGGAGGTTAAAGGGACTGACTCTCCAAGTCGGGAGAGTGTTAGCAAAGCGTCTGGAATGTTGCACCCGAGTACCAGGGGAGGAAAACTGAGACATATTTGAACACGTCTCCCGTTCACATGGTTGATCATACTCTGGGTTCCACATGCATGTTTTAGCTGAAGGAAGAATACCTTAAACCCGGAGAGTTGAGACCCGTGTAATGGTTACCATGCAATATGAATTCAAAGGGTCTTCATTTGCTCACCGAACCTCTCCAATCGTATCACTGCTGCGTTTATGCCCCTGTACACACGCTTGATTCTCTTTTGGAGACATAGTAATCCATAGGTTTTAAGATACTTACTAGTCAGGTACATTCTTAGGCGTTTAATATGCGGTGTTGAGTCCATTTCGTTGAGCAAGGAGTAGCTCTTGTCTATTCCATATTTGGCTTAAGGAACTTTATCTGTGCTCATTTCAATGTCTGGTTTTATGCAGCTCCCCAACTCACCTTTACCCTTAAGCAAGCATAAGTTGGTTTTCTAAATTTGAGACCCTGTTCTCTTCTGTAATTCAGTTCCTGTGTAGCCAAGTTTACATTCCGTGTATTACTGATATCTTATGATGTTTCTTTTTCTGTGTGACTTATTTCAGTTAGAATCATCATACCTGAATCCACTCATTGTGCTGCTAAGGGCCTGATGACACAGATTTCATTGCTGAGTGATATTGCTATGTAAGTAAATACCACAACTTCTTTATCCATTTTTCACTTTCTGCAATGTTGAACTTGTACTGTAAACGAGGTTCTTGTAAACAGAGCCGTTCCAAACTTTGGGGTGGCTGTGTCTTTTTGATTTTAATTTCCCTAAGCTATAGGACCATAAGTGGAAGTGCCCTAGGTTCTGTTGCTTTGTTTTTTAGATGTTTCAGGAAACACCATACACTTCTCCGGAATGTCTGTTGGCAATTTACATCCCGCCCATCAGCATAACAAGGCTCCCAGTTCTCCATGGCCTGTCCTGCCTTTCTGGATTTTACACTTTTTTCAGATGGCCCTTTTGACTGGGGGGAAGTGAGACTTCATTGTAGTGCAGATTTCCTTTGCAAGCTTGCTTGCTTGGCCAAAAAGGGCGTATGCGTTTTTTCCTGAATATATTCAGGAAAAAACGCATACGCCCTTTTTGGCCAAGTGCATCATTGTGGACGTTCTGCCTCTTTTCCTATGCTTTCAATGCAATTCCAGTCTACCTCCTGAAATCGGTTTCCTGCAATTCTGCCCCGCTTTCAAGTCCTCTTGGCAGCCTTACCTCAGTCTATTTTTGGACGATAGCTGTCATTTATAACTCTGCAGGTTTGTGAATTACAGTGCCCCTGAGCTCCTTTCTTCAACTCGCTTTCTTTTGAGCTGGCCGCAACACCGCAGGATGGCTTCAGGCCCTAATCTGGTTCTGGCACGGCACGCTGAGCCTTTGGTTATTTCCTCTTCCTGGTGGGAAATGAGAGTTAAATTTGCCCGTCCAGACACCTCCAGCTAGCCTCTCATTGGTTCTCGCTATTCCTGTTCATCTTCCGCAGAAATTGCAAACTGGGCCAAACAGGAGGTTAAAGGCGCTGAGTCTCCAAGTGCAGAGAGTGTTAGCAAAGCGTCTGGAATGTTGCACCCGAGTACCAGGGGAGGAAAACTGAGACATATTTGAACACGTCTCCCGATCACATGGTTGATCATACTCTGGGTTCCACATGCATGTTTTAGCTGAAGGAAGAATACCTAAAACCTTGGTAGTTGAAACCCGTGGAATGGGTACCATGCAATATGACTTCAAAGGGTCTTCATTTGCTCACCGAACCTCTCCAATCCTATCACTGCTGCGTTTATGGCCCTGTACACATGCTTGATTCTCTTTCGGAGACATAGCAATCTATAGGTTTTAAGATACTTACTAGTCAGGTACATTCTTAGGCGTTTAATATGGGGTGTTGAGTCCATTTCGTTGAGCAAGGAGTAGCTCTTGTCTATTCCATATTTGGCTTAAGGAACTTTATCTGTGCTCATTTCAATCTCTGGTTTTATGCAGCACCCCAACTCACCTTTCCCCGTAAGCAAGCATAAGTTGGTTTTCTAAATTTGAGACCCTGTTCTGTTCTGTAATTCAGTTCCTGTGTAGCCAAGTTTACATTCCGTGTATTACTGATATCTTATGATGTTTCTTTTTCTGTGTGACTTATTTCAGTTAGAATCATCATACATGAATCCACTCATTGCGCTGCTAAGTGCCTGATGACACAGATTTCATTGCTGAGTGATATTGCTTTGTAAGTGAATACCACAACTTCTTTATCCATTTTTCACTTTCTGTGATGTTGAACTTGTACTGTAAACGAGGTTCTTGTAAACAGAGCCTTTCCAAACTTTGGGGTGGCTGTGTCTTTTTGATTTTAATTTCCCTAAGCTATAGGACCATAAGTGGAAGTGCCCTAGGCTCTGTTGCTTTGTTTTTTAGATGTTTCAGGAAACACCATACACTTCTCCCGAGTGTCTGTTGGCAATTTACATCCCGCCCATCAGCATAACAAGGCTCCCAGTTCTCCATGGCCTGTTGCCTTTCTGGATTTTACACTTTTTTCAGATGGCCCTTTTGACCGGGGGGAAGTGAGACTTCATTGTAGTGCAGATTTCCTTTGCAAGCTTGCTTGGTTGGCCAAAAAGGGCGTATGCGTTTCTTCCTGAATATATTCAGGAAAAAACGCATACGCCCTTTTTGGCCAAGTGCATCATTGTGGACGTTCTGCCTCTTTTCCTATGCTTTCAATGCAATTCCAGTCTACCTCCTGAAATCGGTTTCCTGCAATTCTGCCCCGCTTTCAAGTCCTCTTGGCAGCCTTACTTCAGTCTATTTTTGGACGATAGCTGTCATTTATAACTCTGCAGGTTTGTGAATTACAGTGCCCCTGAGCTCCTTTCTTCAACTCGCTTTCTTGTGACCTGGCCGCAACCCCGCAGGATGGCTTCAGGCCCTAATCTGGTTCCGGACCGGCATGCTGAGCCTTTGGTTAATTCCTCTTCCTGGTGGGAAATGAGAGTTAAATTTGCCCGTCCAGACATCTCCAGCTAGCCTCTCATTGGTTCTCGCTATTCCTGTTCATCTTCTGCAGAAATTGCAAACTGGGCCAAACAGGAGGTTAAAGGGACTGACTCTCCAAGTCGGGAGAGTGTTAGTAAAGCGTCTGGAATGTTGCACCCGAGTACCAGGGGAGGAAAACTGAGACATATTTGAACACGTCTCCCGTTCACATGGTTGATCATACTCTGGGTTCCACATGCATGTTTTAGCTGAAGGAAGAATATCTTAAACCTGGAGAGTTGAGAGCCGTGTAATGGGTACCATGCAATATGACTTCAAAGGGTCTTCATTTGTTCACCGAACCTCTCCAATCGTATCACTGCTGCGTTTATGCCCCTGTACACACGCTTGATTCTCTTTTGGAGACATAGTAATCCATAGGTTTTAAGATACTTACTAGTCAGGTACATTCTTAGGCGTTTAATATGTGGTGTTGAGTCCATTTCGTTGAGCAAGGAGTAGCTCTTGTCTATTCCATATTTGTCTTAAGGAACTTTATCTGTGCTCATTTCAATCTCTGGTTTTATGCAGCACCCCAACCCACATTTACCCTTAAGCAAGCATAAGTTGGTTTTCTAAATTTGAGACCCTGTTCTGTTTTGGAATGCAGTTCCTGTGTAGCCAAGATTACATTCCGTGTATTAGTGATATCTTATGATGTTTCTTTTTCTGTGTGACTTATTTCAGTTAGAATCATCGTACCTGAATCCACTCATTATGCTGCTACGGGCCTGATGACATAGATTTCATTGCTGAGTGATACTGCATTGCACGTAAGTGCCACAAGTTCTTTATCCATTTTTCACTTTCTGTGATATTGAACTTGTACGGTAAACGAGGTTCTTGTAAACGGAGCCGTTCCAAACTTTGGGGTGGCTGTGTCTTTTTGATTTTAATTTCCCTAAGCTATAGGACCATAAGTGGCAGTGCCCTAGGCTCTGTTGCTTTGTTTTTTAGATGTTTCAGGAAACACCATACACTTCTCCTGAGTGTCTGTTGGCAATTTACATCCCGCCCATCAGCATAACAAGGCTGCCAGTTCTCCATGGCCTGTCCTGCCTTTCTGGATTTTATACTTTTTTCAGATGGCCCTTTTGACCGGGGAGAAGTGAGACTTCATTGTAGTGCAGATTTCCTTTGCAAGTTTGCTTGGTTGGCCAAAAAGGGCGTATGCGTTTCTTCCTGAATATATTCAGGAAAAAACGCATACGCCCTTTTTGGCCAAGTGCATCATTGTGGACGTTCTGCCTCTTTTCCTATGCTTTCAATGCAATTCCAGTCTACCTCCTGAAATCGGTTTCCTGCAATTCTGCCCCGCTTTCAAGTCCTCTTGGCAGCCTTACTTCAGTATATTTTTGGATGATAGCTGTCATTTATAACTCTGCAGGTTTGTGAATTACAGTGCCCCTGAGCTCCTTTCTTCAACTCGCTTTCTTTTGAGCTGGCCGCAACACCGCAGGATGGCTTCAAGCCCTAATCTGGTTACGGTACGGCATGCTGAGCCTTTGGTTAATTCCTCTTCCTGGTGGGAAATGAGAGTTAAATTTGCCCGTTCAGACACCTCCAGGTAGTCTCTCATTGGTTCTCGCTATTCCTGTTCATCTTCCGCAGAAATTGCAAACTGGGCCAAACAGGAGGTTAAAGGGACTGACTCTCCAAGTCGGGAGAGTGTTAGTAAAGCGTCTGGAATGTTGCACCCGAGTACCAGGGTACGAAAACTGAGACATATTTGAACACGTCTCCCCATCACATGGCTGATCATACTCTGGGTTCCACATGCATGTTTTAGCTGAAGGAAGAATACCTAAAACCTGGGTAGTTGAAACCCGTGGAATGGGTACCATGCAATATGACTTCAAAGGGTCTTCATTTGCTCACCGAACCTCTCCAATCCTATCACTGCTGTGTTTATGCCCCTGTACACACGCTTGATTCTCTTTTGGAGACATAGCAATCCATAGGTTTTAAGATACTTACTAGCCAGGTACATTCTTAGGCGTTTAATATGGCGTTTTGAGTCCATTTCGTTGAGCAAGGAGTAGCTCTTGTCTATTCCATATTTGGCTTAAGGAACTTTATCTGTGCTCATTTCAATCTCTGGTTTTATGCAGCACCCCAACTCACCTTTCCCCTTAAGCAAGCATGAGTTGGTTTTCTAAATTTGAGACCCTGTTCTGTTTTGGAATGCAGTTCCTGTGTAGCCAAGTTTCCATTCCGTGTATTAGTGATATCTTATGATGTTTCTATTTCTGTGTGTACTTATTTCAGTTAGAATCATCGTACCTGAATCCACTCATTATGCTGCTACGGGCCTGATGACATAGATTTCATTGCTGATTGATACTGCATTGTACATGAGTACCACAACTTCTTTATCCATTTTTCACTTTCTGTGATATTGAACTTGTACGGTAATCGAGGTTCTTGTAAACAGAGGCGTCCCAAACTTTGGGGTGGCTGTGTCTTTTTTATTTTAGTTTCCCTAAGCTATAGGACCATAAGTAGAAGTGCCCTAGGCTCTGTTGCTTTGTTTTTTAGATGTTTCAGGAAACACCATACACTTCTCCGGAGTGGCTATTGGCAATTTACATCCCGCCCATCAGCATAACAAGGCTCCCAGTTCTCCATGGCCTGTCCTGCCTTTCTGGATTTTACACTTTTTTCAGATGGCCCTTTTGACCGGGGGGAAGTGAGACTTCATTGTAGTGCAGATTTCCTTTGCAAGCTTGCTTGGTTGGCCAAAAAGGGCGTATGCGTTTTTTCCTGAATATATTCAGGAAAAAACGCATACGCCCTTTTTGGCCAAGTGCATCACTGTGGACGTTCTGCCTCTTTTCCTATGCTTGAAATTCAATTCCTGTCTACCTCCTGAAATCGGTTTCCTGCAATTCTGCCCCGCTTTCAAGTCCTCTTGGCAGCCTTACTTCAGTATATTTTTGGATGATAGCTGTCATTTATAACTCTGCAGGTTTGTGAATTACAGTGCCCCTGAGCTCCTTTCTTCAACTCGCTTTCTTTTGACCTGGCCGCAACACCGCAGGATGTCTTCAGGCCCTAATGTGGTTCTGGCATGGCATGCTGAGCCTTTGGTTAATTCCTCTTCCTGGTGGGAAATGAGAGTTAAATTTGCCCGTTCAGACACCTCCAGGTAGTCTCTCATTGGTTCTCGCTATTCCTGTTCATCTTCCGCAGAAATTGCAAACTGGGGCAAACAGGAGGTTAAAGTCACTGACTCTCCAAGTAGGGAGAGTGTTAGTAAAGCATCTGGAATGTTGTACCCGAGTACCAGGGGAGGAAAACTGAGACATATTTGAACACGTCTCCCGTTCACACGGTTGATCATACTCTGGGTTCCACATGCATGTTTTAGCTGAAGGAAGAATACCTTAAACCTGGAGAGTTGAAACCCGTGGAATGGGTACCATGCAATATGACTTCAAAGGGTCTTCATTTGCTCACCGAACCTCTCTAATCCTATCACTGCTGCGTTTATGCCCCTGTACACACGCTTGATTCTCTTTTGGAGACATAACAATCCATAGGTTTTAAGATACTTAGTAGTCAGGTACATTCTTAGGCGTTTAATATGGGGTGTTGAGTCCATTTCGTTGAGCAAGGAGTAGCTCTTGTCTATTCCATATTTGGCTTAAGGAACTTTATCTGTGCTCATTTCAATCTCTGGTTTTATGCAGCACCCCAACTCACCTTTCCCCTTAAGCAAGCATAAGTTGGTTTTCTAAATTTGAGACCCTGTTCTGTTTTGGAATTCAGTTCCTGTGTAGCCAAGTTTACATTCCGTGTATTAGTGATATCTTATGATGTTTCTTTTTCTGTGTGACTTATTTCAGTTAGAATCATCGTACCTGAATCCACTCATTGTGCTGCTATGGGCCTGATGACATAGATTTCATTGCTGAGTGATACTGCATTGTACGTAAGTACCACAAGTTCTTTATCCATTTTTCACTTTCTGTGATATTGAATTTGTATGGTAAACGAGGTTCTTGTAAACAGAGGCGTCCCAAACTTTGGGGTGGCTGTGTCTTTTTGATTTTAATTTCCCTAAGCTATAGGACCATAAGTGGAAGTGCCCTAGGCTCTGTTGCTTTGTTTTTTAGGTGTTTCAGGAAACACCATACACTTCTGCCGAGTGTCTGTTGGCAATTTTCATCCCGCCCATCAGCATAACAAGGCTCCCAGTTCTCCATGGCCTGTCCTGCCTTTCTGGATTTTACACATTTTTCAGATGGCCCTTTTGACCGGGGGGAAGTGAGACTTCATTGTAGTGCAGATTTCCTTTGCAAGCTTGCTTGGTTGGCCAAAAAGGGCGTATGCGTTTTTTCCTGAATATATTCAGGAAAAAACGCATACGCCCTTTTTGGCCAAGTGCATCATTGTGGACGTTCTGCCTCTTTTCCTATGCTTTCAATGCAATTCCAGTCTACCTCCTGAAATCGGTTTCCTGCAATTCTGCCCCGCTTTCAAGTCCTCTTGGCAGCCTTACTTCAGTGTATTTTTGGACGATAGCTGTCATTTATAACTCTGCAGGTTTGTGAATTACAGTGCCCCTGAGCTCCTTTCTTCAACTCGCTTTCTTGTGACCTGGCCGCAACACCGCAGGATGTCTTCAGGCCCTAATGTGGTTCCGGCATGGCATGCTGAGCCTTTGGTTAATTCCTCTTCCTGGTGGGAAATGAGAGTTAAATTTGCCCGTTCAGACACCTCCAGGTAGTCTCTCAATGGTTCTCGCTATTCCTGTTCATCTTCCACAGAAATTGCAAACTGGGCCAAACAGGAGGTTAAAGTCACTGACTCTCCAAGTAGGGAGAGTGTTAGTAAAGCATCTGGAATGTTGCACCCGAGTACCAGGGGAGGAAAACTGAGACATATTTGAACACGTCTCCCGTTCACACGGTTGATCATACTCTGGGTTCCACATGCATGTTTTAGCTGAAGGAAGAATACCTTAAACCTGGAGAGTTGAAACCCGTGGAATGGGTACCATGCAATATGACTTCAAAGGGTCTTCATTTGCTCACCGAACCTCTCTAATCCTATCACTGCTGCGTTTATGCCCCTGTACACACGCTTGATTCTCTTTTGGAGACATAACAATCCATAGGTTTTAAGATACTTACTAGTCAGGTACATTCTTAGGCGTTTAATATGGGGTGTTGAGTCCATTTCGTTGAGCAAGGAGTAGCTCTTGTCTATTCCATATTTGGCTTAAGGAACTTTATCTGTGCTCATTTCAATCTCTGGTTTTATGCAGCACCCCAACTCACCTTTCCCCTTAAGCAAGCATAAGTTGGTTTTCTAAATTTGAGACCCTGTTCTGTTTTGGAATTCAGTTCCTGTGTAGCCAAGTTTACATTCCGTGTATTAGTGATATCTTATGATGTTTCTTTTTCTGTGTGACTTATTTCAGTTAGAATCATCGTACCTGAATCCACTCATTGTGCTGCTATGGGCCTGATGACATAGATTTCATTGCTGAGTGATACTGCATTGTACGTAAGTACCACAAGTTCTTTATCCATTTTTCACTTTCTGTGATATTGAATTTGTATGGTAAACGAGGTTCTTGTAAACAGAGGCGTCCCAAACTTTGGGGTGGCTGTTCTTTTTGATTTTAATTTCCCTAAGCTATAGGACCATAAGTGGAAGTGCCCTAGGCTCTGTTGTTTTGTTTTTTAGATGTTTCAGGAAACACCATACACTTCTCCCAAGTGTCTGTTGGCAATTTACATCCCGCCCATCAGCATAACAAGGCTCCCAGTTCTCCATGGCCTGTCCTGCCTTTCTGGATTTTACACATTTTTCAGATGGCCCTTTTGACCGGGGGGAAGTGAGACTTCATTGTAGTGCAGATTTCCTTTGCAAGCTTGCTTGGTTGGCCAAAAAGGGCGTATGCGTTTTTTCCTGAATATATTCAGGAAAAAACGCATACGCCCTTTTTGGCCAAGTGCATCATTGTGGACGTTCTGCCTCTTTTCCTATGCTTTCAATGCAATTCCAGTCTACCTCCTGAAATCTGTTTCCTGCAATTCTGCCCCGCTTTCAAGTCCTCTTGGCAGCCTTACTTCAGTATATTTTTGGACGATAGCTGTCATTTATAACTCTGCAGGTTTGTGAATTACAGTGCCCCTGAGCTCCTTTCTTCAACTCGCTTTCTTGTGACCTGGCCGCAACACCGCAGGATGGCTTCAGGCCCTAATCTGGTTCTGGCACGGCACGCTGAACCTTTGGTTATTTCCTCTTCCTGGTGGGAAATGAGAGTTAAATTTGCCCGTCCAGACACCTCCAGCTAGTCTCTCATTGGTTCTCGCTATTCCTGTTCATCTTCCGCAGAAATTGCAAACTGGGCCAAACAGGAGGTTAAAGGTGCCGACTCTCCAAGTCAGGAGAGTGTTAGTAAAGCGTCTGGAATGTTGCACCCGAGTACCAGGGTACGAAAACTGAGACATATTTGAACACGTCTCCCGATCACATGGTTGATCATACCCTAGGTTCCACATGCATGTTTTAGATGAAGGAAGAATACCTTAAACCTTGGTAGTTGAAACCCGTGGAATGGGTACCATGCAATATGACTTCAAAGGGTCTTCATTTGCTCACCGAACCTCTCCAATCCTATCACTGCTGCGTTTATGCCCCTGTACACACGCTTGATTCTCTTTTGGAGACATAGCAATCCATAGGTTTTAAGATACTTACTAGCCAGGTACATTCTTAGGCGTTTAATATGGCGTTTTGAGTCCATTTCGTTGAGCAAGGAGTAGCTCTTGTCTATTCCATATTTGGCTTAAGGAACTTTATCTGTGCTCATTTCAATCTCTGGTTTTATGCAGCACCCCAACTCACCTTTCCCCTTAAGCAAGCATAAGTTGGTTTTCTAAATTTGAGACCCTGTTCTGTTTTGGAATGCAGTTCCTGTGTAGCCAAGTTTACATTCCATGTATTAGTGATATCTTATGATGTTTCTTTTTCTTTGTGACTTATTTCAGTTAGAATCATCGTACCTGAATCCACTCATTGTGCTGCTACGGGCCTGATGACATAGATTTCATTGCTGAGTGATACTGCATTGTACGTAAGTACCACAAGTTCTTTATCCATTTTTCACTTTCTGTGATATTGAACTTGTATGGTAACCGAGGTTCTTGTAAACAGAGCCGTTCCAAACTTTGGGTTGGCTGTGTCTTTTTTTTTTAATTTCCCTAAGCTATAGGACCATAAGTGGAAGTGCCCTAGGCTCTGTTGCTTTGTTTTTTAGATGTTTCAGGAAACACCATACACTTCGCCCAAGTGGTTGTTGGCAATTTACATCCCGCCCATCAGCATAACAAGGCTCCCAGTTCTCCATGGCCTGTCCTGCCTTTCTGGATTTTACACTTTTTTCAGATGGCCCTTTTGACCGGGGGGAAGTGAGACTTCATTGTAGTGCAGATTTCCTTTGCAAGCTTGCTTGGTTGGCCAAAAAGGGCGTATGCGTTTTTTCCTGAATATATTCAGGAAAAAACGCATACGCCCTTTTTGGCCAAGTGCATCATTGTGGACGTTCTGCCTCTTTTCCTATGCTTTCAATGCAATTCCAGTCTACCTCCTGAAATCGGTTTCCTGCAATTCTGACCCGCTTTCAAGTCCTCTTGGCAGCCTTACTTCAGTCTATTTTTGGACAATAGATGTCATTTATAACTCTGCAGGTTTGTGAATTACAGTGCCCCTGAGCTCCTTTCTTCAACTCGCTTTCTTGTGACCTGGCCGCATCACCGCAGCATGGCTTCAGGCCCTAATCTGGTTCCGGCACGGCACGCTGAGCCTTTGGTTAATTCCTCTTCCTGGTGGGAAATGAGAGTTAAATTTGCCCGTTCAGACACCTCCAGCTAGTCTCTCATTGGTTCTCGCTATTCCTGTTCATCTTCCGCAGAAATTGCAAACTGGGCCAAACAGGAGGTTAAAGGCGCTGACTCTCCAAGTCGGGAGAGTGTTAGTAAAGCGTCTGGAATGTTGCAACCGAGTACCAGGGTACGAAAACTGAGACATATTTGAACACGTCTCCCGATCACATGGTTGATCATACTCTGGGTTCCACATGCATGTTTTAGCTGAAGGAAGAATACCTAAAACCTGGGTGGTTGAAACCCGTGGAATGGGTACCATGCAATATGACTTCAAAGGGTCTTTATTTGCTCACCGAACCTCTCCAATCCTATCACTGCTGCGTTTATGCCCCTGTACACATGCTTGATTCTCTTTCGGAGACATAGCAATCCATAGGTTTTAAGATACTTACTAGTCAGGTACATTCTTAGGCGTTTAATATGCGGTGTTGAGTCCATTTCGTTGAGCAAGGAGTAGCTCTTGTCTATTCCATATTTGGCTTAAGGAACTTTATCTGTGCTCATTTCAATCTCTGGTTTTATGCAGCACCCCAACTCACCTTTCCCCTTAAGCAAGCATAAGTTGCTTTTCTAAATTTGAGACCCTGTTCTGTTCTGTAATTCAGTTCCTGTGTAGCCAAGTTTACATTCCGTGTATTAGTGATATCTTATGATGTTTCTTTTTCTGTGTGACTTATTTCAGTTAGAATCATCGTACCTGAATCCACTCATTATGATGCTACGGGCCTGATGACATTGATTTCATTGCTGAGTGATACTGCATTGTACGTAAGTACCACAAGTTCTTTATCCATTTTTCACTTTCGGTGATATTGAACTTGTACGGTAAACGAGGTTCTTGTAAACAGAGGCGTCCCAAACTTTGGGGTGGCTGTGTCTTTTTGATTTTAATTTCCCTAAGCTATAGGACCATAAGTGGAAGTGCCCTAGGCTCTGTTGCTTTGTTTTTTAGATGTTTCAGGAAACACCATACACTTCTCCCGAGTGGTTGTTGGCAATTTACATCCCGCCCATCAGCATAACAAGGCTCCCAGTTCTCCATGGCCTGTCCTGCCTTTCTGGATTTTACACTTTTTTCAGATGGCCCTTTTGACCGGGGGGAAGTGAGACTTCATTGTAGTGCAGATTTCCTTTGCAAGCTTGCTTGGTTGGCCAAAAAGGGCGTATGCGTTTTTTCCTGAATATATTCAGGAAGAAACACATACGCCCTTTTTGGCCAAGTGCATCATTGTGGACGTTCTGCCTCTTTTCCTATGCTTTCAATGCAATTCCAGTCTACCTCCTGAAATCGGTTTCCTGCAATTCTGCCCCGCTTTCAAGTCCTCTTGGCAGCCTTACTTCAGTGTATTTTTGGACGATAGCTGTCATTTATAACTCTGCAGGTTTGTGAATTACAGTGCCCCTGAGCTCCTTTCTTCAACTCGCTTTCTTGTGAGCTGGCCGCAAGACCGCAGGATGGCTTCAGGCCCTAATCTGCTTCTGCCACGGCAGGCTGAGCCTTTGGTTATTTCCTCTTCCTGGTGGGAAATGAGAGTTAAATTTGCCCGTCCAGACCCCTCCAGCTAGTCTCTCATTGGTTCTTGCTATTCCTGTTCATCTTCCGCAGAAATTGCAAACTGGGCCAAACAGGAGGTTAAAGGCGCTGACTCTCCAAGTGGGGAGAGTGTTAGTAAAGCGTCTGGAATGTTGCACCCGAGTACTAGGGGAGAAAAACTGAGACATATTTGAACACGTCTCCCGTTCACACGGTTGATCATACTCTGGGTTCCACATGCATGTTTTAGCTGAAGGAAGAATACTTTAAACCTGCAGAGTTGAGACCCGTGGAATGGGTACCATGCAATATGACTTCAAAGGGTCTTCATTTGCTCACCGAACCTCTCCAATCCTATCACTGCTGCATTTACGCCCCTGTACACACGCTTGATTCTCTTTTGGAGACATAGCAATCCATAGGTTTTAAGATACTTACTAGTCAGGTACATTCTTAGGCGTTTAATATGGGGTGTTGAGTCCATTTCGTTGAGCAAGGAGTAGCTCTTGTCTATTCCATATTTGGCTTAAGGAACTTTATTTGTGCTCATTTCAATCTCTGGTTTTATGCAGCACCCCAACTCACCTTTCCCCTTAAGCAAGCATAAGTTGCTTTTCTAAATTTGAGACCCTGTTCTGTTTTGGAATTCAGTTCCTGTGTAGCCAAGTTTACATTCTGTGTATTAGTGATATCTTATGATGTTTCTTTTTCTGTGTGACTTATTTTAGTTAGAATCATCGTACCTGAATCCACTCATTATGCTGCTACGGGCCTGATGACATAGATTTCATTGCTGAGTGATACTGCATTGTACGTAAGTACCACAAGTTCTTTATCCATTTTTCACTTTCTGTGATATTGAACTTGTATGGTAAATGAGGTTCTTGTAAACAGAGGCGTCCCAAACTTTGGGGTGGCTGTGTCTTTTTGATTTTAATTTCCCTAAGCTATAGGACCATAAGTGGAAGTGCCCTAGGCTCTGTTGCTTTGTTTTTTAGATGTTTCAGGAAACACCATACACTTCTCCCGAGTGTCTGTTGGCAATTTACATCCCGCCCATCAGCATAACAAGTCTCCCAGTTCTCCATGGCCTGTCCTGCCTTTCTGGATTTTACACTTTTTTCAGGTGGCCGTTTTGACCGGGGGGAAGTGAGACTTCATTGTAGTGCAGATTTCCTTTGCAAGCTTGCTTGGTTGACCAGAAAGGGCTTATGCGTTTTTTCCTGAATATATTCAGGAAAAAACGCATACGCCCTTTTTGGCCAAGTGCATCATTGTGGACGTTCTGCCTCCTTACCTATGCTTGAAATGCAATTCCAGTCTACCTCCTGAGATCGGTTTCCTGCAATTCTGCCCCGCTTTCAAGTCCTCTTGGCAGCCTTACTTCAGTATATTTTTGGACGATAGCTGTCATTTATAACTCTGCATGTTTGTGAATTACAGTGCCCCTGAGCTCCTTTCTTCAACTCGCTTTCTTTTGAGCAGGCCGCAACACCGCAGGACGGCTTCAGGCCCTAATCTGGTTCCGGCACGGCACGCTGAGCCTTTGGTTATTTCCTCATCCTGGTGGGAAATGAGAGTTAAATTTGCCCGTCCAGACACCTCCAGCTAGCCTCTAATTGGTTCTCGCTATTCCTGTTCATCTTCCGCAGAAATTGCAAACTGGGCCAAACAGGAGGTTAAAGGCGCTGACTCTCCAAGTGGGGAGAGTGTTAGTAAAGCGTCTGGAATGTTGCACCCGAGTACCAGGGGAGAAAACCTGAGACATATTTGAACACGTCTCCCGTGCACATGGTTGATCATACTCTGGGTTCCACATGCATGTTTTAGCTGAAGGAAGAATACTTTAAACCTGCAGAGTTGAGACCCGTGGAATGGGTACCATGCAATATGACTTCAAAGGGTCTTCATTTGCTCACCGAACCTCTCCAATCCTATCACTGCTGCATTTACGCCCCTGTACACATGCTTGATTCTCTTTTGGAGACATAGCAATCCATAGGTTTTAAGATACTTACTAGTCAGGTACATTCTTAGGCGTTTAATATGGGGTTTTGAGTCCATTTCGTTGAGCAAGGAGTAGCTCTTGTCTATTCCATATTTGGCTTAAGGAACTTTATCTGTGCTCATTTCAATCTCTGGTTTTATGCAGCACCCCAACTCACCTTTCCCCTTAAGCAAGCATAAGTTGCTTTTCTAAATTTGAGACCCTGTTCTGTTTTGGAATTCAGTTCCTGTGTAGACAAGTTTACATTCTGTGTATTAGTGATATCTTATGATGTTTCTTTTTCTGTGTGACTTATTTCAGTTAGAATCATCGTACCTGAATCCACTCATTATGCTGCTACGGGCCTGATGACATAGATTTCATTGCTGAGTGATACTGCATTGTACGTCTGTACCACAACTTCTTTATCCATTTTTCACTTTCTGTGATATTGAACTTGTACGGTAAATGAGGTTCTTGTAAACAGAGGCCTCCCAAACTTTGGGGTGGCTGTGTCTTTTTGATTTTAATTTCCCTAAGCTATAGGACCATAAGTGGAAGTGCCCTAGGCTCTGTTGCTTTGTTTTTTAGATGTTTCAGGAAACACCATACACTTCTCCCAAGTGTCTGTTGGCAATTTACATCCCGCCCATCAGCATAACAAGGCTCCCAGTTCTCCATGGCCTGTCCTGCCTTTCTGGATTTTACACTTTTTTCAGATGGCCCTTTTGACTGGGGGGAAGTGAGACTTCATTGTAGTGCAGATTTCCTTTGCAAGCTTGCTTGGTTGGCCCAAAAGGGCGTATGCATTTTTCCCTGAATCTATTCAGGAAAAAACGCATACGCCCTTTTTGGCCAAGTGCATCATTGTGGACGTTCTGCCTCTTTTCCTATGCTTTCAATGCAATTCCAGTCTACCTCCTGAAATCGGTTTCCTGCAATTCTGCCCCGCTTTCAAGTCCTCTTGGCCGCCTTACTTCAGTATATTTTTGGAAGATAGCTGTCATTTATAACTCTGCAGGTTTGTGAATTACAGTGCCCCTGAGCTCCTTTCTTCAACTCGCTTTCTTTTGAGCTGGCCGCAACACCGCAGGATGGCTTCAAGCCCTAATCTGGTTACGGTACGGCATGCTGAGCCTTTGGTTAATTCCTCTTCCTGGTGGGAAATGAGAGTTAAATTTGCCCGTTCAGACACCTCCAGCTAGTCTCTCATTGGTTCTCGCTATTCCTGTTCATCTTCCGCAGAAATTGCAAACTGGGCCAAACAGGAGGTTAAAGGGACTGACTCTCCAAGTCGGGAGAGTGTTAGTAAAGCGTCTGGAATGTTGCACCCGAGTACCAGGGGAGGAAAACTGAGACATATTTGAACACGTCTCCCCATCACATGGCTGATCATACTCTGGGTTCCACATGCATGTTTTAGCTGAAGGAAGAATACCTAAAACCTGGGTAGTTGAAACCCGTGGAATGGGTACCATGCAATATGACTTCAAAGGGTCTTCATTTGCTCACCGAACCTCTCCAATCCTATCACTGCTGTGTTTATGCCCCTGTACACACGCTTGATTCTCTTTTGGAGACATAGCAATCCATAGGTTTTAAGATACTTACTAGCCAGGTACATTCTTAGGCGTTTAATATGGCGTTTTGAGTCCATTTCGTTGAGCAAGGAGTAGCTCTTGTCTATTCCATATTTGGCTTAAGGAACTTTATCTGTGCTCATTTCAATCTCTGGTTTTATGCAGCACCCCAACTCACCTTTCCCCTTAAGCAAGCATGAGTTGGTTTTCTAAATTTGAGACCCTGTTCTGTTTTGGAATGCAGTTCCTGTGTAGCCAAGTTTCCATTCCGTGTATTAGTGATATCTTATGATGTTTCTATTTCTGTGTGTACTTATTTCAGTTAGAATCATCGTACCTGAATCCACTCATTATGCTGCTACGGGCCTGATGACATAGATTTCATTGCTGATTGATACTGCATTGTACATGAGTACCACAACTTCTTTATCCATTTTTCAATTTCTGTGATATTGAACTTGTACGGTAATCGAGGTTCTTGTAAACAGAGGCGTCCCAAACTTTGGGGTGGCTGTGTCTTTTTTATTTTAGTTTCCCTAAGCTATAGGACCATAAGTAGAAGTGCCCTAGGCTCTGTTGCTTTGTTTTTTAGATGTTTCAGGAAACACCATACACTTCTCCGGAGTGGCTATTGGCAATTTACATCCCGCCCATCAGCATAACAAGGCTCCCAGTTCTCCATGGCCTGTCCTGCCTTTCTGGATTTTACACTTTTTTCAGATGGCCCTTTTGACCGGGGGGAAGTGAGACTTCATTGTAGTGCAGATTTCCTTTGCAAGCTTGCTTGGTTGGCCAAAAAGGGCGTATGCGTTTTTTCCTGAATATATTCAGGAAAAAACGCATACGCCCTTTTTGGCCAAGTGCATCACTGTGGACGTTCTGCCTCTTTTCCTATGCTTGAAATGCAATTCCTGTCTACCTCCTGAAATCGGTTTCCTGCAATTCTGCCCCGCTTTCAAGTCCTCTTGGCAGCCTTACTTCAGTATATTTTTGGATGATAGCTGTCATTTATAACTCTGCAGGTTTGTGAATTACAGTGCCCCTGAGCTCCTTTCTTCAACTCGCTTTCTTTTGACCTGGCCGCAACACCGCAGGATGTCTTCAGGCCCTAATGTGGTTCTGGCATGGCATGCTGAGCCTTTGGTTAATTCCTCTTCCTGGTGGGAAATGAGAGTTAAATTTGCCCGTTCAGACACCTCCAGGTAGTCTCTCATTGGTTCTCGCTATTCCTGTTCATCTTCCGCAGAAATTGCAAACTGGGGCAAACAGGAGGTTAAAGTCACTGACTCTCCAAGTAGGGAGAGTGTTAGTAAAGCATCTGGAATGTTGTACCCGAGTACCAGGGGAGGAAAACTGAGACATATTTGAACACGTCTCCCGTTCACACGGTTGATCATACTCTGGGTTCCACATGCATGTTTTAGCTGAAGGAAGAATACCTTAAACCTGGAGAGTTGAAACCCGTGGAATGGGTACCATGCAATATGACTTCAAAGGGTCTTCATTTGCTCACCGAACCTCTCTAATCCTATCACTGCTGCGTTTATGCCCCTGTACACACGCTTGATTCTCCTTTGGAGACATAACAATCCATAGGTTTTAAGATACTTACTAGTCAGGTACATTCTTAGGCGTTTAATATGGGGTGTTGAGTCCATTTCGTTGAGCAAGGAGTAGCTCTTGTCTATTCCATATTTGGCTTAAGGAACTTTATCTGTGCTCATTTCAATCTCTGGTTTTATGCAGCACCCCAACTCACCTTTCCCCTTAAGCAAGCATAAGTTGGTTTTCTAAATTTGAGACCCTGTTCTGTTTTGGAATTCAGTTCCTGTGTAGCCAAGTTTACATTCCGTGTATTAGTGATATCTTATGATGTTTCTTTTTCTGTGTGACTTATTTCAGTTAGAATCATCGTACCTGAATCCACTCATTGTGCTGCTATGGGCCTGATGACATAGATTTCATTGCTGAGTGATACTGCATTGTACGTAAGTACCACAAGTTCTTTATCCATTTTTCACTTTCTGTGATATTGAATTTGTATGGTAAACGAGGTTCTTGTAAACAGAGGCGTCCCAAACTTTGGGGTGGCTGTGTCTTTTTGATTTTAATTTCCCTAAGCTATAGGACCATAAGTGGAAGTGCCCTAGGCTCTGTTGCTTTGTTTTTTAGGTGTTTTAGGAAACACCATACACTTCTGCCGAGTGTCTGTTGGCAATTTTCATCCCGCCCATCAGCATAACAAGGCTCCCAGTTCTCCATGGCCTGTCCTGCCTTTCTGGATTTTACACATTTTTCAGATGGCCCTTTTGACCGGGGGGAAGTGAGACTTCATTGTAGTGCAGATTTCCTTTGCAAGCTTGCTTGGTTGGCCAAAAAGGGCGTATGCGTTTTTTCCTGAATATATTCAGGAAAAAACGCATACGCCCTTTTTGGCCAAGTGCATCATTGTGGACGTTCTGCCTCTTTTCCTATGCTTTCAATGCAATTCCAGTCTACCTCCTGAAATCGGTTTCCTGCAATTCTGCCCCGCTTTCAAGTCCTCTTGGCAGCCTTACTTCAGTGTATTTTTGGACGATAGCTGTCATTTATAACTCTGCAGGTTTGTGAATTACAGTGCCCCTGAGCTCCTTTCTTCAACTCGCTTTCTTGTGACCTGGCCGCAACACCGCAGGATGTCTTCAGGCCCTAATGTGGTTCCGGCATGGCATGCTGAGCCTTTGGTTAATTCCTCTTCCTGGTGGGAAATGAGAGTTAAATTTGCCCGTTCAGACACCTCCAGGTAGTCTCTCAATGGTTCTCGCTATTCCTGTTCATCTTCCACAGAAATTGCAAACTGGGCCAAACAGGAGGTTAAAGTCACTGACTCTCCAAGTAGGGAGAGTGTTAGTAAAGCATCTGGAATGTTGCACCCGAGTACCAGGGGAGGAAAACTGAGACATATTTGAACACGTCTCCCGTTCACACGGTTGATCATACTCTGGGTTCCACATGCATGTTTTAGCTGAAGGAAGAATACCTTAAACCTGGAGAGTTGAAACCCGTGGAATGGGTACCATGCAATATGACTTCAAAGGGTCTTCATTTGCTCACCGAACCTCTCTAATCCTATCACTGCTGCGTTTATGCCCCTGTACACACGCTTGATTCTCTTTTGGAGACATAACAATCCATAGGTTTTAAGATACTTACTAGTCAGGTACATTCTTAGGCGTTTAATATGGGGTGTTGAGTCCATTTCGTTGAGCAAGGAGTAGCTCTTGTCTATTCCATATTTGGCTTAAGGAACTTTATCTGTGCTCATTTCAATCTCTGGTTTTATGCAGCACCCCAACTCACCTTTCCCCTTAAGCAAGCATAAGTTGGTTTTCTAAATTTGAGACCCTGTTCTGTTTTGGAATTCAGTTCCTGTGTAGCCAAGTTTACATTCCGTGTATTAGTGATATCTTATGATGTTTCTTTTTCTGTGTGACTTATTTCAGTTAGAATCATCGTACCTGAATCCACTCATTGTGCTGCTATGGGCCTGATGACATAGATTTCATTGCTGAGTGATACTGCATTGTACGTAAGTACCACAAGTTCTTTATCCATTTTTCACTTTCTGTGATATTGAATTTGTATGGTAAACGAGGTTCTTGTAAACAGAGGCGTCCCAAACTTTGGGGTGGCTGTTCTTTTTGATTTTAATTTCCCTAAGCTATAGGACCATAAGTGGAAGTGCCCTAGGCTCTGTTGTTTTGTTTTTTAGATGTTTCAGGAAACACCATACACTTCTCCCAAGTGTCTGTTGGCAATTTACATCCCGCCCATCAGCATAACAAGGCTCCCAGTTCTCCATGGCCTGTCCTGCCTTTCTGGATTTTACACATTTTTCAGATGGCCCTTTTGACCGGGGGGAAGTGAGACTTCATTGTAGTGCAGATTTCCTTTGCAAGCTTGCTTGGTTGGCCAAAAAGGGCGTATGCGTTTTTTCCTGAATATATTCAGGAAAAAACGCATACGCCCTTTTTGGCCAAGTGCATCATTGTGGACGTTCTGCCTCTTTTCCTATGCTTTCAATGCAATTCCAGTCTACCTCCTGAAATCGGTTTCCTGCAATTCTGCCCCGCTTTCAAGTCCTCTTGGCAGCCTTACTTCAGTATATTTTTGGACGATAGCTGTCATTTATAACTCTGCAGGTTTGTGAATTACAGTGCCCCTGAGCTCCTTTCTTCAACTCGCTTTCTTGTGACCTGGCCGCAACACCGCAGGATGGCTTCAGGCCCTAATCTGGTTCTGGCACGGCACGCTGAGCCTTTGGTTATTTCCTCTTCCTGGTGGGAAATGAGAGTTAAATTTGCCCGTCCAGACACCTCCAGCTAGTCTCTCATTGGTTCTCGCTATTCCTGTTCATCTTCCGCAGAAATTGCAAACTGGGCCAAACAGGAGGTTAAAGGTGCCGACTCTCCAAGTCAGGAGAGTGTTAGTAAAGCGTCTGGAATGTTGCACCCGAGTACCAGGGTACGAAAACTGAGACATATTTGAACACGTCTCCCGATCACATGGTTGATCATACCCTAGGTTCCACATGCATGTTTTAGATGAAGGAAGAATACCTTAAACCTATGTAGTTGAAACCCGTGGAATGGGTACCATGCAATATGACTTCAAAGGGTCTTCATTTGCTCACCGAACCTCTCCAATCCTATCACTGCTGCGTTTATGCCCCTGTACACACGCTTGATTCTCTTTTGGAGACATAGCAATCCATAGGTTTTAAGATACTTACTAGCCAGGTACATTCTTAGGCGTTTAATATGGCGTTTTGAGTCCATTTCGTTGAGCAAGGAGTAGCTCTTGTCTATTCCATATTTGGCTTAAGGAACTTTATCTGTGCTCATTTCAATCTCTGGTTTTATGCAGCACCCCAACTCACCTTTCCCCTTAAGCAAGCATAAGTTGGTTTTCTAAATTTGAGACCCTGTTCTGTTTTGGAATGCAGTTCCTGTGTAGCCAAGTTTACATTCCATGTATTAGTGATATCTTATGATGTTTCTTTTTCTTTGTGACTTATTTCAGTTAGAATCATCGTACCTGAATCCACTCATTGTGCTGCTACGGGCCTGATGACATAGATTTCATTGCTGAGTGATACTGCATTGTACGTAAGTACCACAAGTTCTTTATCCATTTTTCACTTTCTGTGATATTGAACTTGTATGGTAACCGAGGTTCTTGTAAACAGAGCCGTTCCAAACTTTGGGTTGGCTGTGTCTTTTTTTTTTTAATTTCCCTAAGCTATAGGACCATAAGTGGAAGTGCCCTAGGCTCTGTTGCTTTGTTTTTTAGATGTTTCAGGAAACACCATACACTTCGCCCAAGTGGTTGTTGGCAATTTACATCCCGCCCATCAGCATAACAAGGCTCCCAGTTCTCCATGGCCTGTCCTGCCTTTCTGGATTTTACACTTTTTTCAGATGGCCCTTTTGACCGGGGGGAAGTGAGACTTCATTGTAGTGCAGATTTCCTTTGCAAGCTTGCTTGGTTGGCCAAAAAGGGCGTATGCGTTTTTTCCTGAATATATTCAGGAAAAAACGCATACGCCCTTTTTGGCCAAGTGCATCATTGTGGACGTTCTGCCTCTTTTCCTATGCTTTCAATGCAATTCCAGTCTACCTCCTGAAATCGGTTTCCTGCAATTCTGACCCGCTTTCAAGTCCTCTTGGCAGCCTTACTTCAGTCTATTTTTGGACAATAGATGTCATTTATAACTCTGCAGGTTTGTGAATTACAGTGCCCCTGAGCTCCTTTCTTCAACTCGCTTTCTTGTGACCTGGCCGCATCACCGCAGCATGGCTTCAGGCCCTAATCTGGTTCCGGCACGGCACGCTGAGCCTTTGGTTAATTCCTCTTCCTGGTGGGAAATGAGAGTTAAATTTGCCCGTTCAGACACCTCCAGCTAGTCTCTCATTGGTTCTCGCTATTCCTGTTCATCTTCCGCAGAAATTGCAAACTGGGCCAAACAGGAGGTTAAAGGCGCTGACTCTCCAAGTCGGGAGAGTGTTAGTAAAGCGTCTGGAATGTTGCAACCGAGTACCAGGGTACGAAAACTGAGACATATTTGAACACGTCTCCCGATCACATGGTTGATCATACTCTGGGTTCCACATGCATGTTTTAGCTGAAGGAAGAATACCTAAAACCTGGGTGGTTGAAACCCGTGGAATGGGTACCATGCAATATGACTTCAAAGGGTCTTTATTTGCTCACCGAACCTCTCCAATCCTATCACTGCTGCGTTTATGCCCCTGTACACATGCTTGATTCTCTTTCGGAGACATAGCAATCCATAGGTTTTAAGATACTTACTAGTCAGGTACATTCTTAGGCGTTTAATATGCGGTGTTGAGTCCATTTCGTTGAGCAAGGAGTAGCTCTTGTCTATTCCATATTTGGCTTAAGGAACTTTATCTGTGCTCATTTCAATCTCTGGTTTTATGCAGCACCCCAACTCACCTTTCCCCTTAAGCAAGCATAAGTTGCTTTTCTAAATTTGAGACCCTGTTCTGTTTTGGAATTCAGTTCCTGTGTAGCCAAGTTTACATTCCGTGTATTAGTGATATCTTATGATGTTTCTTTTTCTGTGTGACTTATTTCAGTTAGAATCATCGTACCTGAATCCACTCATTATGCTGCTACGGGCCTGATGACATAGATTTCATTGCTGAGTGATACTGCATTGTACGTAAGTACCACAAGTTCTTTATCCATTTTTCACTTTCGGTGATATTGAACTTGTACGGTAAACGAGGTTCTTGTAAACAGAGGCGTCCCAAACTTTGGGGTGGCTGTGTCTTTTTGATTTTAATTTCCCTAAGCTATAGGACCATAAGTGGAAGTGCCCTAGGCTCTGTTGCTTTGTTTTTTAGATGTTTCAGGAAACACCATACACTTCTCCCGAGTGTCTGTTGGCAATTTACATCCCGCCCATCAGCATAACAAGGCTCCCAGTTCTCCATGGCCTGTCCTGCCTTTCTGGATTTTACACTTTTTTCAGATGGCCCTTTTGACCGGGGGGAAGTGAGACTTCATTGTAGTGCAGATTTCCTTTGCAAGCTTGCTTGGTTGACCAGAAAGGGCTTATGCGTTTTTTCCTGAATATATTCAGGAAAAAACGCATACGCCCTTTTTGGCCAAGTGCATCATTGTGGACGTTCTGCCTCCTTACCTATGCTTGAAATGCAATTCCAGTCTACCTCCTGAGATCGGTTTCCTGCAATTCTGCCCCGCTTTCAAGTCCTCTTGGCAGCCTTACTTCAGTATATTTTTGGACGATAGCTGTCATTTATAACTCTGCATGTTTGTGAATTACAGTGCCCCTGAGCTCCTTTCTTCAACTCGCTTTCTTTTGAGCAGGCCGCAACACCGCAGGACGGCTTCAGGCCCTAATCTGGTTCCGGCACGGCACGCTGAGCCTTTGGTTATTTCCTCATCCTGGTGGGAAATGAGAGTTAAATTTGCCCGTCCAGACACCTCCAGCTAGCCTCTAATTGGTTCTCGCTATTCCTGTTCATCTTCCGCAGAAATTGCAAACTGGGCCAAACAGGAGGTTAAAGGCGCTGACTCTCCAAGTGGGGAGAGTGTTAGTAAAGCGTCTGGAATGTTGCACCCGAGTACCAGGGGAGAAAAACTGAGACATATTTGAACACATCTCCCGTTCACATGGTTGATCATACTCTGGGTTCCACATGCATGTTTTAGCTGAAGGAAGAATACTTTAAACCTGCAGAGTTGAGACCCGTGGAATGGGTACCATGCAATATGACTTCAAAGGGTCTTCATTTGCTCACCGAACCTCTCCAATCCTATCACTGCTGCATTTACGCCCCTGTACACATGCTTGATTCTCTTTTGGAGACATAGCAATCCATAGGTTTTAAGATACTTACTAGTCAGGTACATTCTTAGGCGTTTAATATGGGGTTTTGAGTCCATTTCGTTGAGCAAGGAGTAGCTCTTGTCTATTCCATATTTGGCTTAAGGAACTTTATCTGTGCTCATTTCAATCTCTGGTTTTATGCAGCACCCCAACTCACCTTTCCCCTTAAGCAAGCATAAGTTGCTTTTCTAAATTTGAGACCCTGTTCTGTTTTGGAATTCAGTTCCTGTGTAGACAAGTTTACATTCTGTGTATTAGTGATATCTTATGATGTTTCTTTTTCTGTGTGACTTATTTCAGTTAGAATCATCGTACCTGAATCCACTCATTATGCTGCTACGGGCCTGATGACATAGATTTCATTGCTGAGTGATACTGCATTGTACGTCTGTACCACAACTTCTTTATCCATTTTTCACTTTCTGTGATATTGAACTTGTACGGTAAATGAGGTTCTTGTAAACAGAGGCCTCCCAAACTTTGGGGTGGCTGTGTCTTTTTGATTTTAATTTCCCTAAGCTATAGGACCATAAGTGGAAGTGCCCTAGGCTCTGTTGCTTTGTTTTTTAGATGTTTCAGGAAACACCATACACTTCTCCCGAGTGTCTGTTGGCAATTTACATCCCGCCCATCAGCATAACAAGGCTCCCAGTTCTCCATGGCCTGTCCTGCCTTTCTGGATTTTACACTTTTTTCAGATGGCCCTTTTGACTGGGGGGAAGTGAGACTTCATTGTAGTGCAGATTTCCTTTGCAAGCTTGCTTGGTTGGCCCAAAAGGGCGTATGCATTTTTCCCTGAATCTATTCAGGAAAAAACGCATACGCCCTTTTTGGCCAAGTGCATCATTGTGGACGTTCTGCCTCCTTACCTATGCTTTCAATGCAATTCCAGTCTACCTCCTGAAATCGGTTTCCTGCAATTCTGCCCCGCTTTCAAGTCCTCTTGGCAGCCTTACTTCAGTATATTTTTGGAAGATAGCTGTCATTTATAACTCTGCAGGTTTGTGAATTACAGTGCCCCTGAGCTCCTTTCTTCAACTCGCTTTCTTTTGAGCAGGCCGCAACACCGCAGGATGGCTTCAGGCCCTAATCTGGTTGCGGCACGGCACGCTGAGCCTTTGGTTATTTCCTCATCCTGGTGGGAAATGAGAGTTAAATTTGCCCGTCCAGACACCTCCAGCTAGTCTCTCATTGGTTCTCACTATTCCTGTTCATCTTCCGCAGAAATTGCAAACTGGGCCAAACAGGAGGTTAAAGGCGCTGACTCTCCAAGTGGGGAGAGTGTTAGTAAAGCGTCTGGAATGTTGCACCCGAGTACCAGGGGAGAAAACCTGAGACATATTTGAACACGTCTCCCGTGCACATGGTTGATCATACTCTGGGTTCCACATGCATGTTTTAGCTGAAGGAAGAATACTTTAAACCTGCAGAGTTGAGACCCGTGGAATGGGTACCATGCAATATGACTTCAAAGGGTCTTCATTTGCTCACCGAACCTCTCCAATCCTATCACTGCTGCATTTACGCCCCTGTACACATGCTTGATTCTCTTTTGGAGACATAGCAATCCATAGGTTTTAAGATACTTACTAGTCAGGTACATTCTTAGGCGTTTAATATGGGGTTTTGAGTCCATTTCGTTGAGCAAGGAGTAGCTCTTGTCTATTCCATATTTGGCTTAAGGAACTTTATCTGTGCTCATTTCAATCTCTGGTTTTATGCAGCACCCCAACTCACCTTTCCCCTTAAGCAAGCATAAGTTGCTTTTCTAAATTTGAGACCCTGTTCTGTTTTGGAATTCAGTTCCTGTGTAGACAAGTTTACATTCTGTGTATTAGTGATATCTTATGATGTTTCTTTTTCTGTGTGACTTATTTCAGTTAGAATCATCGTACCTGAATCCACTCATTATGCTGCTACGGGCCTGATGACATAGATTTCATTGCTGAGTGATACTGCATTGTACGTCTGTACCACAACTTCTTTATCCATTTTTCACTTTCTGTGATATTGAACTTGTACGGTAAATGAGGTTCTTGTAAACAGAGGCCTCCCAAACTTTGGGGTGGCTGTGTCTTTTTGATTTTAATTTCCCTAAGCTATAGGACCATAAGTGGAAGTGCCCTAGGCTCTGTTGCTTTGTTTTTTAGATGTTTCAGGAAACACCATACACTTCTCCCGAGTGTCTGTTGGCAATTTACATCCCGCCCATCAGCATAACAAGGCTCCCAGTTCTCCATGGCCTGTCCTGCCTTTCTGGATTTTACACTTTTTTCAGATGGCCCTTTTGACTGGGGGGAAGTGAGACGTCATTGTAGTGCAGATTTCCTTTGCAAGCTTGCTTGGTTGGCCCAAAAGGGCGTATGCATTTTTCCCTGAATCTATTCAGGAAAAAACGCATACGCCCTTTTTGGCCAAGTGCATCATTGTGGACGTTCTGCCTCTTTTCCTATGCTTTCAATGCAATTCCAGTCTACCTCCTGAAATCGGTTTCCTGCAATTCTGCCCCGCTTTCAAGTCCTCTTGGCCGCCTTACTTCAGTATATTTTTGGAAGATAGCTGTCATTTATAACTCTGCAGGTTTGTGAATTACAGTGCCCCTGAGCTCCTTTCTTCAACTCGCTTTCTTTTGAGCAGGCCGCAACACCGCAGGATGGCTTCAGGCCCTAATCTGGTTGCGGCACGGCACGCTGAGCCTTTGGTTATTTCCTCATCCTGGTGGGAAATGAGAGTTAAATTTGCCCGTCCAGACACCTCCAGCTAGTCTCTCTTTGGTTCTCACTATTCCTGTTCATCTTCCGCAGAAATTGCAAACTGGGCCAAACAGGAGGTTAAAGGCGCTGACTCTCCAAGTGGGGAGAGTGTTAGTAAAGCGTCTGGAATGTTGCACCCGAGTACCAGGGGAGAAAACCTGAGACATATTTGAACACGTCTCCCGTTCACATGGTTGATCATACTCTGGGTTCCACATGCATGTTTTAGCTGAAGGAAGAATACTTTAAACCTGCAGAGTTGAGACCCGTGGAATGGGTACCATGCAATATGACTTCAAAGGGTCTTCATTTGCTCACCGAACCTCTCCAATCCTATCACTGCTGCATTTACGCCCCTGTACACATGCTTGATTCTCTTTTGGAGACATAGCAATCCATAGGTTTTAAGATACTTACTAGTCAGGTACATTCTTAGGCGTTTAATATGGGGTTTTGAGTCCATTTCGTTGAGCAAGGAGTAGCTCTTGTCTATTCCATATTTGGCTTAAGGAACTTTATCTGTGCTCATTTCAATCTCTGGTTTTATGCAGCACCCCAACTCACCTTTCCCCTTAAGCAAGCATAAGTTGCTTTTCTAAATTTGAGACCCTGTTCTGTTTTGGAATTCAGTTCCTGTGTAGCCAAGTTTACATTCCGTGTATTAGTGATATCTTATGATGTTTCTTTTTCTGTGTGACTTATTTCAGTTAGAATCATCGTACCTGAATCCACTCATTATGCTGCTACGGGCCTGATGACATAGATTTCATTGCTGAGTGATACTGCATTGTACGTAAGTACCACAAGTTCTTTATCCATTTTTCACTTTCTGTGATATTGAACTTGTACGGTAAATGAGGTTCTTGTAAACAGAGGCGTCCCAAACTTTGGGGTGGCTGTGTCTTTTTGATTTTAATTTCCCTAAGCTATAGGACCATAAGTGGAAGTGCCCTAGGCTCTGTTGCTTTGTTTTTTAGATGTTTCAGGAAACACCATACACTTCTCCCGAGTGTCTGTTGGCAATTTACATCCCGCCCATCAGCATAACAAGGCTCCCAGGTCCCCAAGGCCTGTCCTGCCTTTCTGGATTTTACACTTTTTTCAGATGGCCCTTTTGACCGGGGGGAAGTGAGACTTCATTGTAGTGCAGATTTCCTTTGCAAGCTTGCTTGGTTGGCCAAAAAGGGCATATGCGTTTTTTCCTGAATATATTCAGGAAAAAACGCATACGCCCTTTTTGGCCAAGTGCATCATTGTGGACGTTCTGCCTCTTTTCCTATGCTTTCAATGCAATTCCAGTCTACCTCCTGAAATCGGTTTCCTGCAATTCTGCCCCGCTTTCAAGTCCTCTTGGCAGCCTTACTTCAGTCTATTTTTGGACGATAGCTGTCATTTATAACTCTGCAGGTTTGTGAATTACAGTGCCCCTGAGCTCCTTTCTTCAACTCGCTTTCTTTTGAGCAGGCCGCAACACTGCAGGATGGCTTCAGGCCCTAATCTGGTTCCGGCACGGCACGCAGAGCCTTTGGTTATTTCCTCTTCCTGGTGGGAAATGAGAGTTAAATTTGCGCGTCCAGACACCTCCAGCTAGCCTCTCATTGGTTCTCGCTATTCCTGTTCATCTTCCGCAGAAATTGCAAACTGGGCCAAACAGGAGGTTAAAGGCGCTGACTCTCCAAGTGGGGAGAGTGTTAGTAAAGCGTCTGGAATGTTGCACCCGAGTACCAGGGGAGAAGAACTGAGACATATTTGAACACGTCTCCCATTCACATGGTTGATCATACTCTAGGTTCCACATGCATGTTTTAGCTGAAGGAAGAATACCTTAAACCTGGGTAGTTGAAACCCGTGGAATGGGTACCATGCAATATGACTTCAAAGGGTCTTCATTTGCTCACCGAACCTCTCCAATCCTATCACTGCTGCATTTATGCCCCTGTACACATGCTTGATTCTCTTTCGGAGACATAGCAATCCATAGCTTTTAAGATACTTACTAGTCAGGTACATTCTTAGGCGTTTAATATGCGGTGTTGAGTCCATTTCGTTGAGCAAGGAGTAGCTCTTGTCTATTCCATATTTGGCTTAAGGAACTTTATCTGTGCTCATTTCAATCTCTGGTTTTATGCAGCACCCCAACTCACCTTTACCCTTAAGCAAGCATAAGTTGGTTTTCTAAATTTGAGACCCTGTTCTGTTCTGTAATTCAGTTCCTGTGTAGCCAAGTTTACATTCCGTGTATTAGTGATATCTTATGATGTTTCTTTTTCTGTGTGACTTATTTCAGTTAGAATCATCATAGCTGAATCCACTCATTGTGCTGCTAAGGGCCTGATGACATAGATTTCATTGCTGAGTGATATTGCTTTGTAAGTAAATACCACAACTTCTTTATCCATTTTTCACTTTCTGCGATGTTGAACTTATACTGTAAACGAGGTTCTTGTAAACAGAGCCGTTCCAAACTTTGGGGTGGCTGTGTCTTTTTGATTTTAATTTCCCTAAGCTATAGGACCATAAGTGGAAGTGCCCTAGGCTCTGTTGCTTTGTTTTTTAGATGTTTCAGGAAACACCATACACTTCTCCCAAGTGTCTGTTGGCAATTTACATCCCGCCCATCAGCATAACAAGGCTCCCAGTTCTCCATGGCCTGTCCTGCCTTTCTGGATTTTACACTTTTTTCAGATGGCCCTTTTGACCGGGGGGAAGTGAGACTTCATTGTAGTGCAGATTTCCTTTGCAAGCTTGCTTGGTTGGCCAAAAAGGGCGTATGCGTTTTTTCCTGAATATATTCAGGAAAAAACGCATACGCCCTTTTTGGCCAAGTGCATCATTGTGGACGTTCTGCCTCTTTTCCTATGCTTTCAATGCAATTCCAGTCTACCTCCTGAAATCGGTTTCCTGCAATTCTGCCCCGCTTTCAAGTCCTCTTGGCCGCCTTACTTCAGTATATTTTTGGAAGATAGCTGTCATTTATAACTCTGCAGGTTTGTGAATTACAGTGCCCCTGAGCTCCTTTCTTCAACTCGCTTTCTTTTGAGCAGGCCGCAACACCGCAGGATGGCTTCAGGCCCTAATCTGGTTGCGGCACGGCACACTGAGCCTTTGGTTATTTCCTCATCCTGGTGGGAAATGAGAGTTAAATTTGCCCGTCCAGACACCTCCAGCTAGTCTCTCATTGGTTCTCACTATTCCTGTTCATCTTCCGCAGAAATTGCAAACTGGGCCAAACAGGAGGTTAAAGGCGCTGACTCTCCAAGTGGGGAGAGTGTTAGTAAAGCGTCTGGAATGTTGCACCCGAGTACCAGGGGAGAAAACCTGAGACATATTTGAACACGTCTCCCGTTCACATGGTTGATCATACTCTGGGTTCCACATGCATGTTTTAGCTGAAGGAAGAATACTTTAAACCTGCAGAGTTGAGACCCGTGGAATGGGTACCATGCAATATGACTTCAAAGGGTCTTCATTTGCTCACCGAACCTCTCCAATCCTATCACTGCTGCATTTACGCCCCTGTACACATGCTTGATTCTCTTTTGGAGACATAGCAATCCATAGGTTTTAAGATACTTACTAGTCAGGTACATTCTTAGGCGTTTAATATGGGGTTTTGAGTCCATTTCGTTGAGCAAGGAGTAGCTCTTGTCTATTCCATATTTGGCTTAAGGAACTTTATCTGTGCTCATTTCAATCTCTGGTTTTATGCAGCACCCCAACTCACCTTTCCCCTTAAGCAAGCATAAGTTGCTTTTCTAAATTTGAGACCCTGTTCTGTTTTGGAATTCAGTTCCTGTGTAGCCAAGTTTACATTCCGTGTATTAGTGATATCTTATGATGTTTCTTTTTCTGTGTGACTTATTTCAGTTAGAATCATCGTACCTGAATCCACTCATTATGCTGCTACGGGCCTGATGACATAGATTTCATTGCTGAGTGATACTGCATTGTACGTAAGTACCACAAGTTCTTTATCCATTTTTCACTTTCTGTGATATTGAACTTGTACGGTAAATGAGGTTCTTGTAAACAGAGGCGTCCCAAACTTTGGGGTGGCTGTGTCTTTTTGATTTTAATTTCCCTAAGCTATAGGACCATAAGTGGAAGTGCCCTAGGCTCTGTTGCTTTGTTTTTTAGATGTTTCAGGAAACACCATACACTTCTCCCGAGTGTCTGTTGGCAATTTACATCCCACCCATCAGCATAACAAGGCTCCCAGGTCCCCAAGGCCTGTCCTGCCTTTCTGGATTTTACACTTTTTTCAGATGGCCCTTTTGACCGGGGGGAAGTGAGACTTCATTGTAGTGCAGATTTCCTTTGCAAGCTTGCTTGGTTGGCCAAAAAGGGCGTATGCGTTGTTTCCTGAATATATTCAGGAAAAAACGCATACGCCCTTTTTGGCCAAGTGCATCATTGTGGACGTTCTGCCTCTTTTCCTATGCTTTCAATGCAATTCCAGTCTACCTCCTGAAATCGGTTTCCTGCAATTCTGCCCCGCTTTCAAGTCCTCTTGGCAGCCTTACTTCAGTCTATTTTTGGACGATAGCTGTCATTTATAACTCTGCAGGTTTGTGAATTACAGTGCCCCTGAGCTCCTTTCTTCAACTCGCTTTCTTTTGAGCAGGCCGCAACACCGCAGGATGGCTTCAGGCCCTAATCTGGTTCCGGCACGGCACGCAGAGCCTTTGGTTATTTCCTCTTCCTGGTGGGAAATGAGAGTTAAATTTGCGCGTCCAGACACCTCCAGCTAGCCTCTCATTGGTTCTCGCTATTCCTGTTCATCTTCCGCAGAAATTGCAAACTGGGCCAAACAGGAGGTTAAAGGCGCAGACTCTCCAAGTGGGGAGAGTGTTAGTAAAGCGTCTGGAATGTTGCACCCGAGTACCAGGGGAGAAGAACTGAGACATATTTGAACACGTCTCCCATTCACATGGTTGATCATACTCTAGGTTCCACATGCATGTTTTAGCTGAAGGAAGAATACCTTAAACCTGGGTAGTTGAAACCCGTGGAATGGGTACCATGCAATATGACTTCAAAGGGTCTTCATTTGCTCACCGAACCTCTCCAATCCTATCACTGCTGCGTTTATGCCCCTGTACACATGCTTGATTCTCTTTCGGAGACATAGCAATCCATAGCTTTTAAGATACTTACTAGTCAGGTACATTCTTAGGCGTTTAATATGCGGTGTTGAGTCCATTTCGTTGAGCAAGGAGTAGCTCTTGTCTATTCCATATTTGGCTTAAGGAACTTTATCTGTGCTCATTTCAATCTCTGGTTTTATGCAGCACCCCAACTCACCTTTACCCTTAAGCAAGCATAAGTTGGTTTTCTAAATTTGAGACCCTGTTCTGTTCTGTAATTCAGTTCCTGTGTAGCCAAGTTTACATTCCGTGTATTAGTGATATCTTATGATGTTTCTTTTTCTGTGTGACTTATTTCAGTTAGAATCATCATAGCTGAATCCACTCATTGTGCTGCTAAGGGCCTGATGACATAGATTTCATTGCTGAGTGATATTGCTTTGTAAGTAAATACCACAAGTTCTTTATCCATTTTTCACTTTCTGTGATATTGAACTTGTATGGTAAATGAGGTTCTTGTAAACAGAGGCGTCCCAAACTTTGGGGTGGCTGTGTCTTTTTGATTTTAATTTCCCTAAGCTATAGGACCATAAGTGGAAGTGCCCTAGGCTCTGTTGCTTTGTTTTTTAGATGTTTCAGGAAACACCATACACTTCTCCCGAGTGTCTGTTGGCAACTTACATCCCGCCCATCAGCATAACAAGGCTCCCAGTTCTCCATGGCCTGTCCTGCCTTTCTGGATTTTACACTTTTTTCAGATGGCCCTTTTGACCGGGGGGAAGTGAGACTTCATTGTAGTGCAGATTTCCTTTGCAAGCTTGCTTGGTTGGCCAAAAAGGGCGTATGCGTTTTTTCCTGAATATATTCAGGAAAAAACGCATACGCCCTTTTTGGCCAAGTGCATCATTGTGGACGTTCTGCCTCTTTTCCTATGCTTTCAATGCAATTCCAGTCTACCTCCTGAAATCGGTTTCCTGCAATTCTGCCCCGCTTTCAAGTCCTCTTGGCAGCCTTACTTCAATCTATTTTTGGACGATAACTGTCATTTATAACTCTGCAGGTTTGTGAATTACAGTGCCCCTGAGCTCCTTTCTTCAACTCACTTTCTTGTGACCTGCCGCAACACCGCAGGATGGCTTCAGGCCCTAATCTGGTTGCGGCACGGCACGCTGAGCCTTTGGTTATTTCCTCTTCCTGTTGGGAAATGAGAGTTAAATTTGCCCGTCCAGACACTCCAGCTAGTCTCTCATTGGTTCTCCCTATTCCTGTACATCTTCCGCAGAAATTGCAAACTGGGCCAAACAGGAGGTTAAAGGCGCTGACTCTCCAAGTGGGGAGAGTGTTATGAAAGCGTCTGGAATGTTGCACCCGAGTACCAGGGGAGGAAAACTGAGACATATTTGAACACGTCTCCCGTTCACTCGGTTGATCATACTCTGGGTTCCACATGCATGTTTTAGCTGAAGGAAGAATTCCTTAAACCTGCAGAGTTGAGACCCGTGGAATGGGTACCATGCAATATGACTACAAAGGGTCTTCATTTGCTCACCGAACCTCTCCAATCCTATCACTGCTGCGTTTATGCCCCTGTACACATGCTTGATTCTCTTTCGGAGACATAGCAATCCATAGCTTTTAAGATACTTACTAGTCAGGTACATTCTTAGGCGTTTAATATGCAGTGTTGAGTCCATTTCGTTGAGCAAGGAGTAGCTCTTGTCTATTCCATATTTGGCTTAAGGAACTTTATCTGTGCTCATTTCAATCTCTGGTTTTATGCAGCACTCCAACTCACCTTTACCCTTAAGCAAGCATAAGTTGGTTTTCTAAATTTGAGACCCTGTTCTGTTCTGTAATTCAGTTCCTGTGTAGCCAAGTTTACATTCCGTGTATTACTGATATCTTATGATGTTTCTTTTTCTGTGTGACTTATTTCAGTTAGAATCATCATACCTGAGTCCACTCATTGTGCTGCTAAGAGCCTGATCACATAGATTTCATTGCTGAGTGATATTGCTTTGTAAGTAAATACCACAACTTCTTTATCCATTTTTCACTTTCTGCGATGTTGAACATGTAGTGTAAACGAGGTTCGTGTAAACAGAGGCGTCCTAAACTTTGCGGTGGCTGTGTCTTTTTGATTTTAATTTCCCTAAGCTATAGGACCATAATTGGCAGTGCCCAAGGCTCTGTTGCTTTGTTTTTTAGATATTTCAGGAAACATCATACACTTCTCCCGAGTGTCTGTTGGCAATTTACATCCCGCCCATCAGCATAACAAGGCTCCCAGTTCTCCATGGCCTGTCCTGCCTTTCTGGATTTTACACTTTTTTCAGATGGCCCTTTTGACCGAGGGGAAGTGAGACTTCATTGTAGTGCAGATTTCCTTTGCAAGCTTGCTTGGTTGGCCAAAAAGGGCGTATGCGTTTTTGCCTGAATATATTCAGGATAAAACGCATACGCACTTTTTGGCCAAGTGCATCATTGTGGACGTTCTGCCTCTTTTCCTATGCTTTCAATGCAATTCCAGTCTACCTCCTGAAATCGGTTTCCTGCAATTCTGCCCCGCTTTCAAGTCCTCTTGGCAGCCTTACTTCAGTCTATTTTTGGACGATAGCTGTCATTTATAACTCTGCAGGTTTGTGATTTACAGTGCCCATGATCTCCTTTCTTCAACTAGCTTTCTTTTGAGCAGGCCGCAACACCACAGGATGGCTTCAGGCCCTAATCTGGTTCCCGCACGGCACGCTGAGCCTTTGGTTATTTCCTCTTCCTGGTGGGAAATGAGAGTTAAATTTGCCCGTCCAGACACCTCCAGCTAGTCTCTAATTGGTTCTCGCTATTCCTGTACATCTTCCGCAGAAATTGCAAACTGGGCCAAACAGGAGGTTAAAGGCGCTGACTCTCCAAGTGGGGAGAGTGTTAGTAAAGCGTCTGGAATGTTCCACCCGAGTACCAGGTGAGAAAAACTGAGACATATTTGAACACGTCTCCCGTTCACACGGTTGATCATACTCTGGGTTCCACATGCATGTTTTACCTGAAGGAAGAATACCTTAAACCTGCAGAGTTGAGACCCTTGGAATGGGTACCATGCAATACTACTTCAAAGGGTCTTCATATGCTCACCGAACCTCTCCAATCCTATCACTGCTGCGTTTATGCCCTTGTACACATGCTTGATTCTCTTTCGGAGACATAGCAATCCATAGGTTTTAAGATACTTACTAGTCAGGTACATTCTTAGGCGTTTAATATGCGGTGTTCAGTCCATTTCGTTGAGCAAGGAGTAGCTCTTGTCTATTCCATATTTGGCTTAAGGAACTTTATCTGTGCTCATTGCAATCTCTGGTTTTATGCAGCACCCCAACTCACCTTGCCCCTATGGAAGCATAAATTGGTTTTCTAAATTTGGGACCCTGTTCTGTTTTGGAATTCAGTTCCTGTGTAGCCAAGTTTACTTTCTGTGTATTAGTGATACCTTATGATGTTTCTTTTTCTGTGTGACTTATTTCAGTTAGAATCATCGTACCTGAATCCACTCATTATGCTGCTACGGGCCTGATGACATAGATTTCATTGCTGAGTGATACTGCATTGTACGTAAGTACCACAAGTTCTTTATCCATTTTTCACTTTCTGTGATATTGAACTTGTACGGTAAATGAGGTTCTTGTAAACAGAGGCGTCCCAAAGTTTGGGGTGGCTGTGTCTTTTTGATTTTAATTTCCCTAAGCTATAGGACCATAAGTGGAAGTGCCCTAGGCTCTGTTGCTTTGTTTTTTAGATGTTTCAGGAAACACCATACACTTCTCCCGAGTGTCTGTTGGCAACTTACATCCCGCCCATCAGCATAACAAGGCTCCCAGTTCTCCATGGCCTGTCCTGCCTTTCTGGATTTTACACTTTTTTCAGATGGCCCTTTTGACCGGGGGGAAGTGAGACTTCATTGTAGTGCAGATTTCCTTTGCAAGCTTGCTTGGTTGGCCAAAAAGGGCGTATGCGTTTTTTCCTGAATATATTCAGGAAAAAACACATACGCCCTTTTTGGCCAAGTGCATCATTGTGGACGTTCTGCCTCTTTTCCTATGCTTTCAATGCAATTCCAGTCTACCTCCTGAAATCGGTTTCCTGCAATTCTGTCCCGCTTTCAAGTCCTCTTGGCAGCCTTACTTCAGTCTATTTTTGGACGATAGCTGTCATTTATAACCCTGCAGTTGTGTGAATTACAGTGCCCCTGAGCTCCTTTCTTCAACTCGCTTTCTTGTGAGCTGGCCGCAACACCGCAGGATGGCTTCAGGCCCTAATCTTGTTCCGGCATATCACAATGAGCCTTTGGTTAATTCCTCTTCCTGGTGGGAAATGAGAGTTAAATTTGCCCGTCCAGACACCTCCAGCTAGTCTCTCATTGATTCTCGCTATTCCTGTTCTTCTTCCGCAGAAATTGCAAACTGGTCAAAACAGGATGTTAAAGAGACTGACTCTCCAAATCGGGAGAGTGTTAGTAAAGTGACTGGAATGTTGCACCCGAGTACCAGGGTACGAAAACTGAGATATATTTGAACACGTCTCCCATTCACACGGTTGATCATACTCTGGGTTCCACATGCATGTTTTAGCTGAAGGAAGAATACCTTAAACCTGGAGAGGTGAGACCTGTGTAATGGGTACCATGCAATATGACTTCAAAGGGTCTTCATTTGCTCACCGAACCTCTCCAATCCTATCACTGCTGCGTTTATGCCCCTGTACACATGCTTGATTCTCTTTGGAGACATAGCAATACATAGGTTTTAAGATACTTACTAGTCAGGTATATATTTAGGCGTTTAATATGGGGTGTTGAGTCCATTTCGTTGAGCAAGGAGTAGCTCTTGTCTATTCCATATTTGGCTTAAGGAACTTTATCTGTGCTCATTTCAATCTCTGGTTTTATGCAGCACCCCAACTCACCTTTCCCCTTAAGCAAGCATAAGTTGGTTTTCTAAATTTGAGACCCTGTTCTGTTCTGAAATTCAGTTCCTGTGTAGCCAAGTTTACATTCCGTGTATTACTGATATCTTATGATGTTTCTTTTTCTGTGTGACTTATTTCAGTTAGAATCATCATACCTGAATCCACTCATTGTGCTGCTAAAGGCCTGATGACATAGATTTCATTGCAGAGTGATATTGCTTTGTAAGTAAATACCACAAGTTCTTTATCCATTTTTCACTTTCTGCGATGTTGAACTTGTACTGTAAACGAGGTTCTTGTAAACAGAGCTGTTCCAAACTTTGGGGTGGCTGTGTCTTTTTGATTTTAATTTCCCTAAGCTATAGGACCATAAGTGGAAGTGCCCTAGGCTCTGTTGCTTTGTTTTTTGGATGTTTCAGGAAACACCATACACTTCTCCCGAGTGTCTGTTGGCAATTTTCATCCCGCCCATCAGCATAACAAGGCTCCCAGTTCTCCATGGCCTGTCCTGCCTTTCTGGATTTTACACTTTTTTCAGATGGCCCTTTTGACCGGGGGGAAGTGAGACTTCATTGTAGTGCAGATTTCCTTTGCAAGCTTGCTTGGTTGGCCAAAAAGAGAGTATGCGTTTTTTCCTGAATATATTCAGAAAAAAACGCATACGCCCTTCTTGGCCAAGTGCATCATTGTGGACGTTCTGCCTCTTTTCCTATGCTTTCAATGCAATTCCAGTCTACCTCCTGAAATTGGTTTCCTGCAATTCTGCCCCGCTTTCAAGTCCTCTTGGCAGCCTTACTTCAGTATATTTTTGGACGATAGCTGTCATTTATAACTCTGCAGGCTTGTGAATTACAGTGTCCCTGAGCTCCTTTCTTCAACTCGCTTTCTTGTGAGCTGGCCGCAACACCGCAGGATGGCTTCAGGCCCTAATCTGGTTCCGGCACGGCACGCTGAGCCTTTGGTTAATTCCTCTTCCTGGTGGGAAATGAGAGTTAAATTTGCCCGTCCAGACACCTCCAGCTAGTCTCTCATTGGTTCTCCCTATTCCTGTTCATCTTCCGCAGAAATTGCAAACTGGGCCAAACAGGAGGTTAAAGGCGCTGACTCTCCAAGTGGGGTGAGTGTTAGTAAAGCGTCTGGAATGTTGTACCCGAGTACCAGGGTAGGAAAAGTGAGACATATTTGAACACGTCTCTCGATCACATGGTTGATCATACTCTAGGTTCCACATGCATGTTTTACCTGAAGGAAGAATACCTTAAACCTGGAGAGTTGAGACCCGTGTAAAGGGTACCATGCAATATGACTTCAAAGGGTCTTCATTTGTTCACCGAACCTCTACAATCCTATCACTGCTGCGTTTATGTCCCTGTACACACGCTTGATTCTCTTTTGGAGACATAGCAATCCATAGGTTTTAAGATACTTACTATTCAGGTACATTCTTAGGCGTTTAATATGCGGTGTTGAGTCCATTTCGTTGAGCAAGGAGTAGCTCTAGTCTATTCCATATTTGGCTTAAGGAACTTTATCTGTGCTCATTTCGATCTCTGGTTTTATGCACCACCCCAACTCACCTTTCCCCTTAAGCAAGCATAAGTTGGTTTTCTAAATTTGAGACCCTGTTCTGTTCTGTAATTCAGTTCCTGTGTAGCCAAGTTTATATTCCATGTATTACTGATATCTTATGATGTTTCTTTTTCTGTGTGACTTATTTCAGTTAGAATCATCATACCTGAATCCACTCATTGTGCTGCTAAGGGCCTGATGACATAGATTTCATTGCTGAGTGATATTGCTTTGTAAGTAAATACCACAACTTCTTTATGCATTTTTCACTTTCTGCAATGTTGAACTTGTACTGTAAACGAGGTTCTTGTAAACAGAGGCGTCCCAAACTTTGGGGTGGCTGTGTCTTTTCGAATTTAATTTCCCTAAGCTATAGGACCATAAGTGGAAGTGCCCTAGGCTCTGTTGCTTTGTTTTTTTGATGTTTCAGGAAACACCATACACTTCTCCCGAGTGTCTGTTGGCAATTTACATCCCGCCCATCAGCATAACAAGGCTCACAGTTCTCCATGGCCTGTCCTGCCTTTCTGGATTTTACACTTTTTTCAGATGGCCCTTTTGACCGGGGGGAAGTGAGACTTCTTTGTAGTGCAGATTTCCTTTGCAAGTTTGCTTGGTTGGCCAAAAAGTGCGTATGCGTTTTTTCCTGAATATATTCAGGAAAAAACGCATACGCCCTTTTTGGCTAAGTGCATCATTGTGGACGTTCTGCCTCTTTTCCTATGCTTTCAATGCAATTCCAGTCTACCTCCTGAAATCGGTTTCCTTCAATTCTGCTCCGCTTTCAAGTCCTCTTGGCAGCCTTACTTCAGTATATTTTTGGACGATAGCTGTCATTTAACTCTGCAGGTTTGTGAATTACAGTGCCCCTGAGCTCCTTTCTTCAACTCGCTTTCTTGTGACCTGGCCGCAACACCGCAGGATGGCTTCAGGCCCTAATCTGGTTCCGGCACTGCAGGCTGAGCCTTTGGTTAATTCCTCTTCCTGGTGGGAAATGAGAGTTAAATTTGCCCGTCCAGACACCTCCAGCTAGTCTCTCATTGGTTCTCGTTCTTCCTGTTCATCTTCCGCAGAAATTGCAAACTGGGCCAAACAGGAGGTTAAAGGGACTGACTCTCCAAGTCGGGAGAGTGTTAGTAAAGCGTCTGGAATGTTGTACCCGAGTACCAGGGTACGAAAACTGAAACATATTTGAACACGTCTCCCGATCACATGGTTGATCATACTCTAGGTTCCACATGCATGTTTTAGCTGAAGGAAGAATACCTTAAACCTGGGTGGTTGAAACCCGTGGAATGGGTACCATGCAATATGACTTCAAAGGGTCTTCATTTGCTCACCGAACCTCTCCAATCCTATCACTGCTGCATTTATGCCCCTGTACACATGCTTGATTCTCTTTCGGAGACATAGCAATCCATAGATTTTAAGATACTTACTAGTCAGGTACATTCTTAGGCGTTTAATATGCGGTGTTGAGTCCATTTCGTTGAGCAAGGAGTAGCTCTTGTCTATTCCATATTTGGCTTAAGGAACTTTATCTGTGCTCATTTCGATCTCTGGTTTTATGCAGCACCCCAACTCACCCTTCCCCTTAAGCAAGCATAAGTTGGTTTTCTAAATTTGAGACCCTGTTCTGTTCTGTAATTCAGTACCTGTGTAGCCAAGTTTACATTCCGTGTATTAGTGATATCTTATGATGTTTCTTTTTCTGTGTGACTTATTTCAGTTAGAATCATCGTACCTGAATCCACTCATTATGCTGCTACGGGCCTGATGACATAGATTTCATTGCTGAGTGATACTGCATTGTACGTAAGTACCACAAGTTATTTATCCATTTTTCACTTTCTGTGATATTGAACTTGTACGGTAAACGAGGTTCTTGTAAACAGAGGCGTCCCAAACTTTGGGGTGGCTGTGTCTTTTTGATTTTAATTTCCCTAACCTATAGGACCATAAGTGGAAGTGCCCTAGGCTCTGTTGCTTTGTTTTTTAGATGTTTCAGGAAACACGATATACTTCTCCCGAGTGTCTGTTGGCAATTTACATCCCGCCCATCAGCATAACAAGGCTCCCAGTTCTCCATGGCCTGTCCTGCCTTTCTGGATTTTACACTTTTTTCAGATGGCCCTTTTGACCGGGGGGAAGTGAGACTTCATTGTAGTGCAGATTTCTTTGCAACTTGCTTGGTTGGCCAAAAAGGGCGTATGCGTTTTTTCCTGAATATATTCAGGAAAAAACGCATACGCCCTTTTTGGCCAAGTGCATCATTGTGGACGTTCTGCCTCTTTTCCTATGCTTTCAATGCAATTCCAGTCTACCTCCTGAAATCGGTTTCCTGCAATTCTGCCCCGCTTTCAAGTCCTCTTGGCAGCCTTACTTCAGTATATTTTTGGACGATAGCTGTCATTAATAACTCTGCAGGTTTGTGAATTACAGTGCCCCTGAGCTCCTTTCTTCAACTCGCTTTCTTTTGAGCTGGCCCCAACACCGCAGGATGGCTTCAGGCCCTAATCTGGTTCTGGCACGGCACGCTGAGCCTTTGGTTAATTCCTCTTCCTGCTGGGAAATGAGAGTTAAATTTGCCCGTTCAGACACCTCCAGCTAGTTTCTCATTGGTTCTCGCTATTCCTGTTCATCTTCCGCAGAAATTGCAAACTGGGCCAAGCAGGAGGTTAAAGGGACTGACTCTCCAAGTCGGGAGAGTGTTAGTAAAGCGTCTGGAATGTTGCACCCGAGTACCAGGGTACGAAAACTGAGACATATTTGAACACGTCTCCCGATCACATGGTTGATCATACTCTAGGTTCCACATGCATGTTTTAGCTGAAGGAAGAATACCTTAAACCTGGGTAGTTGAAACCCGTGGAATGGGTACCATGCAATATGACTTCAAAGGGTCTTCATTTGCTCACCGAACCTCTCCAATCCTATCACTGCTGCGTTTATGCCCCTGTACACATGCTTGATTCTCTTTCGGAGACATAGCAATCCATAGGTTTTAAGATACTTACTAGTCAGGTACATTCTTAGGCGTTTAATATGCGGTGTTGAGTCCATTTCGTTGAGCAAGGAGTAGCTCTTGTCTATTCCATATTTGGCTTAAGGAACTTTATCTGTGCTCATTTCGATGTCTGGTTTTATGCAGCACCCCAACTCACCTTTAACCTTAAGCAAGCATAAGTTGGTTTTCTAAATTTGAGACCCTGTTCTGTTCTGTAATTCAGTTCCTGTGTAGCCAAGTTTACATTCCGTGTATTACTGATAGCTTATGATGTTTCTTTTTCTGTGTGACTTATTTCAGTTAGAATCATCATACCTGAATCCACTCATTGTGCTGCTAAGGGCCTGATGACATAGATTTCATTGCTGAGTGATATTGCTTTGTAAGTAAATACCACAACTTCTTTATCCATTTTTCACTTTCTGCGATGTTGAACTTGTACTGTAAACGAGGTTCTTGTAAACAGAGCCGTTCCAAACTTTGGGGTGGCTGTGTCTTTTTGATTTTAATTTCCCTAAGCTATAGGACCATAAGTGGAAGTGCCCTAGGCTCTGTTGCTTTGTTTTTTAGATGTTTCAGGAAACACCATACACTTCTCCCGAATGTCTGTTGGCAATTTACATCCCGCCCATCAGCATAACAAGGCTCCCAGTTCTCCATGGCCTGTCCTGCCTTTCTGGATTTTACACTTTTTTCAGATGGCCCTTTTGACCGGGGGGAAGTGAGACTTCATTGTAGTGCAGATTTCCTTTGCAAGCTTGCTTGGTTGGCCAAAAAGGGCGTATGCGTTTTTTCCTGAATATATTCAGGAAAAAACGCATACGCCCTTTTTGGCCAAGTGCATCATTGTGGACGTTCTGCCTCTTTTCCTATGCTTTCAATGCAATTCCAGTCTACCTCCTGAAATCGGTTTCCTGCAATTCTGCCCCGCTTTCAAGTCCTCTTGGCAGCCTTACTTCAGTCTATTTTTGGACGAGAGCTGTCACTTAGAACTCTGCAGGTTTGTGAATTACAGTGCCCCTGAGCTCCTTTCTTCAATTCGTTTTCTTGTGACCTGGCCGCAACACTGCAGGATGGCTTCAGGCCCTAATCTGGTTCTGGCACGGCACGCTGAGCCTTTGGTTATTTCCTCTTCCTGGTGGGAAATGAGAGTTAAATTTGCCTGTCCAGACACCTCCAGCTAGTCTCTCATTGGTTCTCCCTATTCCTGTTCGTCTTCCGCAGAAATTGCAAACTGGGACAAACAGGAGGTTAAAGGCGCTGACTCTCCAAGTGGGGAGAGTGTTAGTAAAGCGTCTGTAATGTTGCACTCGAGTACCAGGGGAGGAAAACTGAGACATATTTGAACACGTCTCCCGTTCACACGGTTGATCATACTCTGGGTTCCACATGCATGTTTTAGCTGAAGGAAGAATACCTTAAACCTGGAGAGTTGAGACCCTTGTAATGGGTACCATGCAATATGACTTCAAAGGGTCTTCATTTGCTCACCGAACCTCTCCAATCCTATCACTGCTGCGTTTATGCCCCTGTACACACGCTTGATTCTCTTTTGGAGACATAGCAATCCATAGGTTTTAAGATACTTACTAGTCAGGTACATTCTTTGGCGTTTAATATGGGGTGTTGAGTCCATTTCGTTGAGCAAGGAGTAGCTCTTGTCTATTCCATATTTGGCTTAAGGAACTTTATCTGTGCTCATTTCAATCTCTGGTTTTATGCAGCACCCCAACTCACCTTTCCCCTTAAGCAAGCATAAGTTGGTTTTCTAAATTTGAGACCCTGTTCTTTTTTGGAATTCAATTCCTGTGTAGCCAAGTTTACATTCCGTGTATTACTGATATCTTATGATGTTTCTTTTTCTGTGTGACTTATTTCAGTTAGAATCATCATACCTGAATCCACTCATTGTGCTGCTAAGGGCCTGATGACATAGATTTCATTGCTGAGTGATATTGCTTTGTAAGTAAATACCACAACTTCTTTATCCATTTTTCACATTCTGCGATGTTGAACTTGTACTGTAAACGAGGTTCTTGTAAACAGAGGCGTCCCAAATTTTGGGGTGGCCGTGTCTTTTTGATTTTAATTTCCCTAAGCTATAGGACCATAAGTGGAAGTGCCCTAGGCTCTGTTGCTTTGTTTTTTTGATGTTTCAGGAAACACCATACACTTCTCCCGAGTGTCTGTTGGCAATTTACATCCCGCCCATCAGCATAACAAGGCTCACAGTTCTCCATGGCCTGTCCTGCCTTTCTGGATTTTACACTTTTTTCAGATGGCCCTTTTGACCGGGGGGAAGTGAGACTTCTTTGTAGTGCAGATTTCCTTTGCAAGTTTGCTTGGTTGGCCAAAAAGGGCGTATGCGTTTTTTCCTGAATATATTCAGGAAAAAACGCATACGCCCTTTTTGGCTAAGTGCATCATTGTGGACGTTCTGCCTCTTTTCCTATGCTTTCAATGCAATTCCAGTCTACCTCCTGAAATCGGTTTCCTTCAATTCTGCTCCGCTTTCAAGTCCTCTTGGCAGCCTTACTTCAGTATATTTTTGGACGATAGCTGTCATTTATAACTCTGCAGGTTTGTGAATTACAGTGCCCCTGAGCTCCTTTCTTCAACTCGCTTTCTTGTGACCTGGCCGCAACACCGCAGGATGGCTTCAGGCCCTAATCTGGTTCCGGCACTGCAGGCTGAGCCTTTGGTTAATTCCTCTTCCTGGTGGGAAATGAGAGTTAAATTTGCCCGTCCAGACACCTCCAGCTAGTCTCTCATTGGTTCTCGTTCTTCCTGTTCATCTTCCGCAGAAATTGCAAACTGGGCCAAACAGGAGGTTAAAGGGACTGACTCTCCAAGTCGGGAGAGTGTTAGTAAAGCGTCTGGAATGTTGCACCCGAGTACCAGGGTACGAAAACTGAAACATATTTGAACACGTCTCCCGATCACATGGTTGATCATACTCTAGGTTCCACATGCATGTTTTAGCTGAAGGAAGAATACCTTAAACCTGGGTGGTTGAAACCCGTGGAATGCGTACCATGCAATATGACTTCAAAGGGTCTTCATTTGCTCACCGAACCTCTCCAATCCTATCACTGCTGCATTTATGCCCCTGTACACATGCTTGATTCTCTTTCGGAGACATAGCAATCCATAGATTTTAAGATACTTACTAGTCAGGTACATTCTTAGGCGTTTAATATGCGGTGTTGAGTCCATTTCGTTGAGCAAGGAGTAGCTCTTGTCTATTCCATATTTGGCTTAAGGAACTTTATCTGTGCTCATTTCGATCTCTGGTTTTATGCAGCACCCCAACTCACCCTTCCCCTTAAGCAAGCATAAGGTGCTTTTCTAAATTTGAGACCCTGTTCTGTTCTGTAATTCAGTACCTGTGTAGCCAAGTTTACATTCCGTGTATTAGTGATATCTTATGATGTTTCTTTTTCTGTGTGACTTATTTCAGTTAGAATCATCGTACCTGAATCCACTCATTATGCTGCTACGGGCCTGATGACATAGATTTCATTGCTGAGTGATACTGCATTGTACGTAAGTACCACAAGTTATTTATCCATTTTTCACTTTCTGTGATATTGAACTTGTACGGTAAACGAGGTTCTTGTAAACAGAGGCGTCCCAAACTTTGGGGTGGCTGTGTCTTTTTGATTTTAATTTCCCTAACCTATAGGACCATAAGTGGAAGTGCCCTAGGCTCTGTTGCTTTGTTTTTTAGATGTTTCAGGAAACACGATACACTTCTCCCGAGTGTCTGTTGGCAATTTGCATCCCGCCCATCAGCATAACAAGGCTCCCAGTTCTCCATGGCCTGTCCTGCCTTTCTGGATTTTACACTTTTTTCAGATGGCCCTTTTGACCGGGGGGAAGTGAGACTTCATTGTAGTACAGATTTCTTTGCAACTTGCTTGGTTGGCCAAAAAGGGCGTATGCGTTTTTTCCTGAATATATTCAGGAAAAAACGCATACGCCCTTTTTGGCCAAGTGCATCATTGTGGACGTTCTGCCTCTTTTCCTATGCTTTCAATGCAATTCCAGTCTACCTCCTGAAATCGGTTTCCTGCAATTCTGCCCCGCTTTCAAGTCCTCTTGGCAGCCTTACTTCAGTATATTTTTGGACGATAGCTGTCATTAATAACTCTGCAGGTTTGTGAATTACAGTGCCCCTGAGCTCCTTTCTTCAACTCGCTTTCTTTTGAGCTGGCCCCAACACCGCAGGATGGCTTCAGGCCCTAATCTGGTTCTGGCACGGCACGCTGAGCCTTTGGTTAATTCCTCTTCCTGCTGGGAAATGAGAGTTAAATTTGCCCGTTCAGACACCTCCAGCTAGTTTCTCATTGGTTCTCGCTATTCCTGTTCATCTTCCGCAGAAATTGCAAACTGGGCCAAGCAGGAGGTTAAAGGGACTGACTCTCCAAGTCGGGAGAGTGTTAGTAAAGCGTCTGGAATATTGCACCCGAGTACCAGGGTACGAAAACTGAGACATATTTGAACACGTCTCCCGATCACATGGTTGATCATACTCTAGGTTCCACATGCATGTTTTAGCTGAAGGAAGAATACCTTAAACCTGGGTAGTTGAAACCCGTGGAATGGGTACCATGCAATATGACTTCAAAGGGTCTTCATTTGCTCACCGAACCTCTCCAATCCTATCACTGCTGCGTTTATGCCCCTGTACACATGCTTGATTCTCTTTCGGAGACATAGCAATCCATAGGTTTTAAGATACTTACTAGTCAGGTACATTCTTAGGCGTTTAATATGCGGTGTTGAGTCCATTTCGTTGAGCAAGGAGTAGCTCTTGTCTATTCCATATTTGGCTTAAGGAACTTTATCTGTGCTCATTTCGATGTCTGGTTTTATGCAGCACCCCAACTCACCTTTAACCTTAAGCAAGCATAAGTTGGTTTTCTAAATTTGAGACCCTGTTCTGTTCTGTAATTCAGTTCCTGTGTAGCCAAGTTTACATTCCGTGTATTACTGATATCTTATGATGTTTCTTTTTCTGTGTGACTTATTTCAGTTAGAATCATCATACCTGAATCCACTCATTGTGCTGCTAAGGGCCTGATGACATAGATTTCATTGCTGAGTGATATTGCTTTGTAAGTAAATACCACAACTTCTTTATCCATTTTTCACTTTCTGCGATGTTGAACTTGTACTGTAAACGAGGTTCTTGTAAACAGAGCCGTTCCAAACTTTGGGGTGGCTGTGTCTTTTTGATTTTAATTTCCCTAAGCTATAGGACCATAAGTGGAAGTGCCCTAGGCTCTGTTGCTTTGTTTTTTAGATGTTTCAGGAAACACCATACACTTCTCCCGAATGTCTGTTGGCAATTTACATCCCGCCCATCAGCATAACAAGGCTCCCAGTTCTCCATGGCCTGGCCTGCCTTTCTGGATTTTACACTTTTTTCAGATGGCCCTTTTGACCGGGGGGAAGTGAGACTTCATTGTAGTGCAGATTTCCTTTGCAAGCTTGCTTGGTTGGCCAAAGAGTGCGTATGCGTTTTTTCCTGAATATATTCAGGAAAAAACGCATACGCCCTTTTTGGCCAAGTGCATCATTGTGGACGTTCTGCCTCTTTTCCTATGCTTTCAATGCAATTCCAGTCTACCTCCTGAAATCGGTTTCCTGCAATTCTGCCCCGCTTTCAAGTCCTCTTGGCAGCCTTACTTCAGTCTATTTTTGGACGATAGCTGTCACTTAGAACTCTGCAGGTTTGTGAATTACAGTGCCCCTGAGCTCCTTTCTTCAACTCGTTTTCTTGTGACCTGGCCGCAACACCGCAGGATGGTTTCAGGCCCTAATCTGGTTCCGGCACGGCATGCTGAGCCTTTGGTTATTTCCTCTTCCTGGTGGGAAATGAGAGTTAAATTTGCCTGTCCAGACACCTCCAGCTAGTCTCTCATTGGTTCTCCCTATTCCTGTTCGTCTTCCGCAGAAATTGCAAACTGGGCCAAACAGGAGGTTAAAGGCGCTGACTCTCCAAGTGGGGAGAGTGTTAGTAAAGCGTCTGGAATGTTGCACTCGAGTACCAGGGGAGGAAAACTGAGACATATTTGAACACGTCTCCTGTTCACACGGTTGATCATACTCTGGGTTCCACATGCATGTTTTAGCTGAAGGAAGAATACCTTAAACCTGGAGAGTTGAGACCCTTGTAATGGGTACCATGCAATATGACTTCAAAGGGTCTTCATTTGCTCACCGAACCTCTCCAATCCTATCACTGCTGCGTTTATGCCCCTGTACACACGCTTGATTCTCTTTTGGAGACATAGCAATCCATAGGTTTTAAGATACTTACTAGTCAGGTACATTCTTAGGCGTTTAATATGGGGTGTTGAGTCCATTTCGTTGAGCAAGGAGTAGCTCTTGTCTATTCCATATTTGGCTTAAGGAACTTTATCTGTGCTCATTTCAATCTCTGGTTTTATGCAGCACCCCAACTCACCTTTCCCCTTAAGCAAGCATAAGTTGGTTTTCTAAATTTGAGACCCTGTTCTGTTTTGGAATTCAGTTCCTGTGTAGCCAAGTTTACATTCCGTGTATTACTGATATCTTATGATGTTTCTTTTTCTGTGTGACTTATTTCAGTTAGAATCATCATACCTGAATCCACTCATTGTGCTGCTAAGGGCCTGATGACATAGATTTCATTGCTGAGTGATATTGCTTTGTAAGTAAATACCACAACTTCTTTATCCATTTTTCACATTCTGCGATGTTGAACTTGTACTGTAAACGAGGTTCTTGTAAACAGAGGCGTCCCAAATTTTGGGGTGGCCGTGTCTTTTTGATTTTAATTTCCCTAAGCTATAGGACCATAAGTGGAAGTGCCCTAGGCTCTGTTGCTTTGTTTTTTAGATGTTTCAGGAAACACCATACTCTTCTCCCGAGTGTCTGTTGGCAATTTACATCCCGCCCATCAGCACAACAAGGCTCCCAGTTCTCCATGGCCTGTCCTGCCTTTCTGGATTTTACACTTTTTTCAGATGGCCCTTTTGACTGGGGTGAAGTGAGACTTCATTGTAGTGCAGATTTCCTTTGCAAGCTTGCTTGGTTGGCCAAAAAGGGCGTATGCGTTTTTTCCTGAATATATTCAGGAAAAAACGCATACGCCCTTTTTGGCCAAGTGCATCATTGTGGACGTTCTGCCTCTTTTCCTATGCTTTCAATGCAATTCCAGTCCACCTCCTGAAATCGGTTTCCTGCAATTCTGCCCCGCTTTCAAGTCCTCTTGGCAGCCTTACTTCAGTATATTTTTGGACGATAGCTGTCATTTATAACTCTGCAGGTTTGTGAATTACAGTGCCCCTGAGCTTCTTTCCTCAACTCGCTTTCTTTTGAGCTGGCCGCAACACCGCAAGATGGCTTCAGGCCCTAATCTGGTTCCGGCACGGCACGCTGAGCCTTTGGTTATTTCCTCTTCCTGGTGGGAAATGAGAGTTAAATTTGCCCGTCCAGACACCTCCAGCTAGTCTCTCATTGGTTCTCCCTATTCCTGTTCATCTTCCGCAAAAATTGCAAACTGGGCCAAACAGGAGGTTAAAGGCGCTGACTCTCCAAGTGGGGAGAGTGTTAGTAAAGCGTCTGGAATGTTGCACCCGAGTACCAGGGGAGGAAAACTGAGACATATTTGAACACGTCTCCCGTTCACACGGTTGATCATACTCTGGGTTCCACATGCATGTTTTAGCTGAAGGAAGAATACCTTAAACCTGGAGAGTTGACACCTGTGTAATGGGTACCATGCAATATGACTTCAAAGGGTCTTCATTTGCTCACTGAACCTCTCCAATCCTATCACTGCTGCGTTTATGCCCCTGTACACATGCTTGATTCTCTTTTGGAGACATAGCAATCCATAGGTTTTAAGATACTTACTAGTCAGGTACATTCTTAGACGTTTAATATAGGGTGTTGAGTCCATTTCGTTGAGCAAGGAGTAGCTCTTGTCTATTCCATATTTGGCTTAAGGAACTTTATCTGTGCTCATTTCAATCTCTGGTTTTATGCAGCACCCCAACTCACCTTTCCCCTTAAGCAAGCATAAGTTGGTTTTCTAAATTTGAGACCCTGTTCTGTTCTGTAATTCAGTTCCTGTGTAGCCAAGTTTACATTCCGTGTATTACTGATATCTTATGATGTTTCTTTTTCGGTGTGACTTATTTCAGTTAGAATCATCATACCTGAATCCACTCATTGTGCTGCTAAGGGCCTGATGACATAGATTTCATTGTTGAGTGATATTGCTTTGTAAGTAAATACCACAACTTCTTTCTCCATTTTTCACTTTCTGCGATGTGGAACTTGTACTGTAAACGAGGTTCTTGTAAGCAGAGCCCTTCCAAACTTTGGGGTGGCTGTGTCTTTTTTATTTTAATTTCCCTAAGCTCTAGGACCATAAGTGGAAGTGCCCTAGGCTGTGTTGCTTTGTTTTTTAGATGTTTCAGGAAACACCATACACTTCTCCCGAGTGTCTGTTGGCAATTTACATCCCGCCCATCAGCATAACAAGGCTCCCAGTTCTCCATGGCCTGTCCTGGCTTTCTGGATTTTACACTTTTCTCAGATGGCCCTTTTGACCGGGGGGAAGTGAGACTTCATTGTACTGCAGATTTCATTTGCAAGCTTGCTTGGTTGGCCAAAAAGATAGTATGCGTTTTTTCCTGAATATATTCAGGAAAAAACGCATACGCCCTTTTTGGCCAAGTGCATCATTGTGGACGTTCTGCCTCTTTTCCTATGCTTTCAATGCAATTCCAGTCTACCTCCTGAAATCGGTTTCCTGCAATTCTGCCCCACTTTCAAGTCTTCTTGGCATCCTTACTTCAGTATATTTTTGGACGATAGCTGTCATTTATAACTGTGCAGGTTTGTGAATTACAGTGCCCCTGAGCTCCTTTCTTCAACTCGCTTTCTTGTGACCTGGCCGCCACACTGCAGGATTGCTTCAGGCCCTAATCTGGTTCCGGCACGGCACGCTGAGCCTTTGGTTAATTCCTCTTCCTGGTGGGAAATGAGAGTTAAATTTGCCCGTCCAGACACCTCTAGCTAGTCTCCCATTGGTTCTCCCTATTCCTGTTCATCTTCCGCAGAAATTGCAAACTGGGCCAAACAGGAGGTTAAAGGTGCTGACTCTCCAAGTGGGGCGAGTGTTAGTAAAGCGTCTGGAATGTTGCACCCGAGTATCAGGGGAGGAAAACTGAGACATATTTGAACACGTCTCCCGTTCACATGGTTGATCATACTCTGGGTTCCACATGCATGTTTTAGCTGAAGGAAGAATACCTTAACCCTGGGTAGTTGAGACCCGTGTAATGGGTACCATGCAATATGACTTCAAAGGGTCTTCATTTGCTCACCGAACCTCTCCAATCCTATCACTGCTGCGTTTATGCCCCTGTACACAGGCTTGATTCTCTTTTGGAGACATAGCAATCCATAGGTTTTAAGATACTTACTAGTCAGGTACATTCTTAGGCGTTTAATATGGAGTGTTGAGCCCATTTCGTTGAGCAAGGAGTAGCTCTTGTCTATTCCATATTTGGCTTAAGGAACTTTATCTGTGCTCATTTCAATCTCTGGTTTTATGCAGCACCCCAACTTACCTTTCCCCTTAAGCAAGCATAAGTTGGTTTTCTAAAGTTGAGACCCTGTTCTATTTTGGAATGCAGTTCCTGTGTAGCCAAGTTTACATTCCGTGTATTACTGATATCTTATGATGTTTCTTTTTCTGTGTGACTTATTTCAGTTAGAATCATCGTACCTGATCCACTCATTATGCTGCTACGGGCCTGATGACATAGATTTCATTGCTGAGTGATACTGCATTGTACGTAAGTACCACAAGTTCTTTATCCATTTTTCACTTTCTGTGATATTGAACTTGTACTGTAAACGAGGTTCTTGTAAACAGAGGCGTCCCAAACTTTGGGGTGGCTGTGTCTTTTTGATTTTAATTTCCCTCAGCTATAGGACCATAAGTGGAAGTGCCCTAGGCTCTGTTGCTTTGTTTTTTAGATGTTTCAGGAAACACCATACACTTCTCCCGAGTGTCTGTTGGCAATTTACATCCCGCCCATCAGCATAACAAGGCTCCCAGTTCTCCATGGCCTGTCCTGCCTTTCTGGATTTTACACTTTTTTCAGATGGCCCTTTTGACCGGGGGGAAGTGAGACTTCATTGTAGTGCAGATTTCCTTTGCAAGCTTGCTTGGTTGGCCAAAAAGGGCGTATGCGTTTTTTCCTGAATATATTCAGGAAAAAACGCATACGCCCTTTTTGGCCAAGTGCATCATTGTGGACGTTCTGCCTCTTTTCCTATGCTTGAAATGCAATTCCAGTCTACCTCCTGAAATCGGTTTCCTGCAATTCTGCCCCGCTTTCAAGTCCTTTTGGCAGCCTTACTTCAGTATATTTTTGGACGATAGCTGTCATTTATAACTCTGCAGGTTTGTGAATTACAGTGCCCCTGAGCTCCTTTCTTCAACTCGCTTTCTTTTGAGCTGGCCGCAACACCGCAGGATGGCTTCAGGCCCTAATCTGGTTTCGGCACGGCACGCTGAGCCTTTGGTTAATTCCTCTTCCTGGTGGGAAATGAGAGTTAAATTTGCCCGTCCAGACACCTCCAGCTAGTCTCTCATTGGTTCTCGCTATTCCTGTTCATCTTCCACAGAAATTGCAAACTGGGCCAAACAGGAGGTTAAAGGCGCGGACTCTCCAAGTGGGGAGAGTGTTAGTAAAGCGTCTGGAATGTTGCACCCGAGTACCAGGGGAGGAAAACTGAGACATATTTGAACACGTCTCCCGTTCACACGGTTGATCATACTCTGGGTTCCACATGCATGTTTTAGCTGCAGGAAGAATACCTTAAACCTGGAGAGTTGAGACCCGTGCAATGGGTACCATGCAATATGTCTTCAAAGGGTCTTCATTTGCTCACCGAACCTCTCCAATCCTATCACTGCTGCGTTTATGCCCCTGTACACACGCTTGATTCTCTTTTGGAGACATAGCAATCCATAGGTTTTAAGATACTTACTAGTCAGGTACATTCTTAGGCGTTTAATATGGGGTGTTGAGTCCATTTCGTTGAGCAAGGAGTAGCTCTTGTCTATTCCATATTTGGCTTAAGGAACTATATCTGTGCTCATTTCAATCTCTGGTTTTATGCAACACCACAACTCACCTTTCCCCTTAAGCAAGCGTAAGTTGGTTTTCTCAATTTGAGACCCTGTTCTGTTTTGGAATTCAGTTCCTGTGTAGCCAAGTTTACATTCCGTGTATTAGTGATATCTTATGATGTTTCTTTTTCTGTGTGACTTATTTCAGTTAGAATCATCGTACCTGAATCCACTCATTATGTTGCTACGGGCCTGATGACATAGATTTCATTGCTGAGTGATACTGCATTGTACGTAAGTACCACAAGTTCTTTATCCATTTTTCACTTTCTGTGATACTGAACTGGTACGGTAAACGAGGTTCTTGTAAACAGAGGCGTCCCAAACTTTGGGGTGGCTGTGTCTTTTTGATTTTAATTTCCCTAAGCTATAGGACCATAAGTGGAAGTGCCCTAGGCTCCGTTGCTTTGTTTTTTAGATGTTTCAGGAAACACCATACACTTCTCCCAAGTGTCTGTTGGCAATTTACATCCCGCCCATCAGCATAACAAGGCTCCCAGTTCTCCATGGCCTGTCCTGCCTTTCTGGATTTTACACTTTTTTCAGATGGCCCTTTTGACCGGGGGGAAGTGAGACTTCATTGTAGTGCAGATTTCCTTTGCAAGCTTGCTTGGTTGGCGAAAAAGTGCGTATGCGTTTTTTCCTGAATATATTCAGGAAAAAACGCATACGCCCTTTTTGGCCAAGTGCATCATTGTGGACGTTCTGCCTCTTTTCCTATGCTTTCAATGCAATTCCAGTCTACCTCCTGAAATCGGTTTCCTGCAATTCTGCCCCGCTTTCAAGTCCTCTTGGCAGTCTTACTTCAGTCTATTTTTGGACGATAGCTGTCATTTATAACTCTGCAGGTTTGTGAATTACAGTGCCCCTGAGCTCCTTTCTTCAACTCGCTTTCTTGTGAGCTGGCCGCAACACCGCAGCATGGCTTCAGGCCCTAATCTGGTTCCGGCACGGCACGCTGAGCCTTTGGTTAATTCCTCTTCCTGGTGGGAAATGAGAGTTAAATTTGCCCGTCCAGACACCTCCAGCTAGTCTCTCATTGGTTCTCGCTATTCCTGTTCATCTTCCACAGAAATTGAAAACTGGGCCAAACAGGAGGTTAAACGGGCTGACTCTCCAAGTGGGGAGAGTGTTAGTAAAGCATCTGGAATGTTGCACCCGAGTACCAGGGTACGAAAACTGAGACATATTTGAACACGTCTCCCGATCACATGGTTCATCATACTCTGGGTTCCACATGCATGTTTTAACTGAAGGAAGAATACCTTAAACCTGGAGAGTTGAGACCCGTGTAATGGGTACCATGCAATATGACTTCAAAGGGTCTTCATTTGCTCACCGAACCTCTGCAATCCTATCACTGCTGCGTTTATGCCCCTGTACACACGCTTGATTCTCTTTTGGAGACATAGCAATCCATAGGTTTTACGATACTTACTAGTCAGGTACATTCTTAGGCGTTTAATATGCGGTGTTGAGTCCATTTCGTTGAGCAAGGAGTAGCTCTTGTCTATTCCATATTTGACTTAAGGAACTTTATCTGTGCTCATTTCAATCTCTGGTTTTATGCAGCACCCCAACTCACCCTTACCCTTAAGCAAGCATAAGTTGGTTTTCTAAATTTGAGACCCTGTTCTGTTTTGGAATGGAGTTCCTGTGTAGCCAAGTTTACATTCCGTGTATTAGTGATATCTTATGATGTTTCTTTTTCTGTGTGACTTATTTCAGTTAGAATCATTGTACCTGAATCAACTCATTATGCTGCTACGGGCCTGATGACATAGATTTCATTGCTGAGTGATACTGCATTGTAAGTAAATACCACAAGTTATTTATCCATTTTTCACTTTCTGCGATGTTGAACTTGTACTGTAAACGAGGTTCTTGTAAACAGAGGCGTCCCAAACTTTGGGGTGGCTGTGTCTTTTTGATTTTAATTTCCCTAAGCTATAGGACCATAAGTGGCAGTGCCCTAGGCTCTGTTGCTTTGTTTTTTAGATGTTTCAGGAAACACCATACACTTCTCCCGAGTGTCTGTTGGCAATTTACATCCCGCCCATCAGCATAACAAGGCTCCCAGTTCTCCATGGCCTGGCCTGCCTTTCTGGATTTTACACTTTTTTCAGATTGCCCTTTTGACCGGGGGGAAGTGAGACTTCAATGTAGTGCAGATTTCCTTTGCAAGCTTGCTTGGTTGGCCAAAAAGGGCGTATGCGTTTTTTCCTGAATATATTCAGGAAAAAACGCATACGCCCTTTTTGGCCAAGTGCATCATTGTGGACGTTCTGCCTCTTTTCCTATGCTTTCAATGCAATTCCAGTCTACCTCCTGAAATCGGTTTCCTGCAATTCTGCCCCGCTTTCAAGTCCTCTTGGCAGCCTTACTTCAGTCTATTTTTGGACGATAGCTGTCATTTATATCTCTGCAGGTTTGTGAATTACAGTGCCCCTGAGCTCCTTTCTTCAACTCGCTTTCTTGTGAGCTGGCCGCAACACCGCAGGATGGTTTCAGGCCCTAATCTGGTTCCGGCACGGCACGCTGAGCCTTTGGTTATTTCCTCTTCCTGGTGGGAAATGAGAGTTAAATTTGCCCGTCCAGACACCTCCAGCTAGTCTCTCATTGGTTCTCGCTATTCCTGTTCTTCTTCCGCAGAAATTGCAAACTGGGCCAAACAGGAGGTTAAAGGCACTAACTTTCCAAGTCGGGAGAGTGTTAGTAAAGAGTGTGGAATGTTGCACCCGAGTACCAGGGGAGGAAAACTGAGACATATTTGAACACGTCTCCCGTTCACACGGATGATCATACTCTGGGTTCCACATGCATGTTTTAGCTGAAGGAAGAATACCTTAAACCTGGGTAGTTGAAACCCGTGGAATGGGTACCATGCAATATGACTTCAAAGGGTCTTCATTTGCTCACCGAACCTCTCCAATCCTATCACTGCTGCGTTTATGCCCCTGTACACATGCTTGATTCTCTGTCGGAGACATAGCAATCCATAGGTTTTAAGATACTTACTAGTCAGGTACATTCTTAGGCGTTTAATATGCGGTGTTGAGTCCATTTCGTTGAGCAAGGAGTAGCTCTTGTCTATTCCATATTTGGCTTAAGGAACTTTATCTGTGCTCATTTCAATCTCTGGTTTTATGCAGCACCCCAACTCACCTTTACCCTTAAGCAAGCATAAGTTGGTTTTCTAAATTTGAGACCCTGTTCTGTTCTGAAATTCAGTTCCTGTGTAGCCAAGTTTCCATTCCGTGTATTAGTGATATCTTATGATGTTTCTTTTTCTGTGTGACTTATTTCAGTTAGAATCATCATACCTGAATCCACTCATTATGCTGCTACGGGCCTGATGACATAGATTTCATTGCGGAGTGATTTTGCATTGTACGTAAGTACCACAAGTTCTTTATCCATTTTTCACTTTCTGCGATATTGAACTTGTACCGTAAACGAGGTTCTTGTAAACAGAGCCATCCCAAACTTTGGGGTGGCTGTGTCTTTTTGATTTTAATTTCCCTAAGCTATAGGACCATAAGTGGAAGTGCCCTAGGCTCTGTTGCTTTGTTTTTTAGATGTTTCAGGAAACACCATACACTTCTCCAGAGTGGCTGTTGGCAATTTACATCCCGCCCATCAGCATAAGAAGGCTCCCAGTTCTCCATGGCCTGTCGTGCCTTTATGGATTTTACACTTTTTTCAGATGGCCCTTTTGACCAGGTGGAAGTGAGACTTCATTGTAGTGCAGATTTCCTTTGCCAGGTTGCTTGGTTGGCCAAAAAGTGCGTATGCGTTTTTTCCTGAATATATTCAGGAAAAACGCATACGCCCCTTTTGGCCAAGTGCATCATTGTCGAGTTTCTGACTCTCTTCCTATGCTTTCAATGCAATTCCAGTCTACCTCCTGAAATCGGTTTCCTGCAATTCTGCCTTGCTTTCAATGCCTCTTCATAGCCTTACCTCAATATATTTTTTAAAAATAGTTGGCCTTTATAACTCTGCAGGTTTTTGAATTGCAGTGGCCCTTAGCTCCATTTTTTAGCTCTTATTTTTGTGGTCTTGCCCCATAACCACAGGATTCCTTGAGCCCTATTTTTCTTCTGGGGCACCTTGCTGTGCCTTTGTTTAATTCTTCTTACTGATGTGATATTAGAGTGACATGTGCCCATTGAAACCGCTACAGCTAGTTTCTCACTGGTTCCCCCTATTCCCATTCATCCTCTGCACTAACTGCAGACTGTGCGATACCAGAACTTAAAGGCATTGACTCCATGTGGGGATGTTGTTAGTAAAGCGGCTGGAATGTCGATCTGGAGCCCCAGGAGTGGAAAAATGAGGTGCGTTTTAGAAACCTTTCCCGATCATATGGTATACCAGTCGCTGGGTTTCCCAAGCATGGTTTAGCTGTAGGAAGATTCCCTTCAACCTGGAGTGTTGGGACCCTTGGACTGAGTAGCATGAAGTATTGCATTAAACTTTCGGCAGTTGCTCACCAAAGCTCACCAATCCTGTCAGCCCCAAGTGTCCAGCCTTATGTCTTATCCAGCTGTGGGTTTATATGTGGTCAATCCAGGTTGCATCACAGCCCCTGAGCGAATTTTGTAAGAATTTTTCTCTCTTTCATTGTTTCAGCGTTTTGTTTTTAAAATTTATTTCTATAATGGGGTTTAGCTCCTTTTCACTGTTGTGTTTGTGCCACTCTGCACACACTTGATTCCCTTATGGAGATATATCAATACATGGGTTTTAAGATTCTTATTCCTCAGATATATTTCTCTGCGGTGTATAGGGTGTGTTGAGGCCTGTTCATTGAGCAAGGTGTAGATCTTGTCTAATACCTATTTGGTTTATTGAACGGTATCTGTGCTAATTTCAAACTCTGGTTTTATGCATCACCCCACCTCTCCTTTCCCCTTAAGCTGACATAAGTGTGTTTTCTAAATGTGAGACACTGTTCTGTTCTGTAATTCATTTCTTGTGCAGCCATATTTACCCTCCCTCTATAAGTGATATCTTATGATATGTTTCTTTTTCTGTTTGACTTATTTCAAGTAGTATTATCGGACCTAAATCCACTCTTTATCCTTCTACTAGCCTTATTACATTGATTTCATGGTGAAGAGATATTCCATTGTACATAAGTACCACATCTTCTTTATCCATTGTTCTCTTTCCTGGGATATTTAAGGTGTACTGAAGTTGAGGTTCTTGTAAACAGAGTAGCCCTAAACTGTGGTGTGCTTGTGTCTTGTTGATTTTTAGACTTCCCTAGATATACTCCCATGATTGGAAGTGTCCTATGCTCTGTAGCTCTGTTTTTTAGATGATTTAGGAACCACCATACACTTCTCCAGAGTGGCTCTCGGCAGTTCACACACTGCCCATCAGCGTATAAAGGCTCCCTGTTCTCCATGGCCTGTCCTGCATTTCTGGTTTTTACAATTTTTTAGGATGGCCCTTTTGACCGGTGGGAAGTGAGACTTCTTTGTTGTGCACATTTGCATTGCTTGCTTGCTTCGTTGCCCATAAAGTGCGTATGCGTTTTTTCCTGGATATAATCAGGAAAAAACGCATATGCCCTTTTGGGCCAACTGCATCATTGTCGAAATTCTGCCGCTTTTCATGTGCATTAAAGACGAGTCCAATCGATCTCTTGAAATCTGTTTCTTGCAATTCTGTCTTGCATTCAGATCCTCTTCTTTGCCTTACCTCAACATATTTTTGGACGTTAGTTTTCATTTATAACTCTGCAGGTTTGTGAATTGCAGTGACCCTGAGCTCCATTTTTTAAGTTGCTCTTTTGTGAGCTGGCCTCAAACCCGCAGGATTGCTTCAGGCCCTATTTTGGCTCCGGCGAGGCAGGCTGAGCCTTTCTTTAATTCTTATTCTTAATGGGAAATTAGAGTGATATGTGCCCGTCCAAACCCCTACAACTCTTCTCTCATTGGTTCCCCCTCTTCCCGTTCATCCTCCTCACAATTTGCAAAATGTGTGAAACAGAAGTTTAAATGTGCTGATTCTCCAAGTGGGGAGATTCTAAGTAGCGTGGCTGGAATGGTGAACAGGAGCACCAGGAGAGGATAAATGAGGTGCATTTTAGACACATCTCCCGATCACATGGTGTACAGTCCTCTGGGTTTTCCATGCATGTTTTAGCTGTAGGAAGATCCCTTGAACCTGCAGATTTGGGACCCATTGAATGGGTACCAGGTAGTATTACTTTAAAGGGTGTGCATTTCCTCACCCAACCTCACATTTCTCTTAGCGCAAACAGTTTCCAGCCTTATGTCTCATCCTGCTGTGGGTCTAGATGTGTTCAATCCATGTTGCATCACCGTCCCTGAGGAAAAGTTGTAAGAGGTTTTCTCTGTCTCTCTGTCGTTTATTTTTTTCAATTTATTACTATATTGGTTACAGCTGATTTTCAAAGCTCTGTTTCTTGCTGCTGTACATCCACTTGATTCACGTACAGAGAGACATCAATAAATTCTTTTTCAGATTCTTACCAGTCGTATATATTCTTTTCCGGTGACTTGAGTGTGCTGAGTGCAGTTCTTTTAGTTACCGTGTAGGCCTTGTTGATTATCAGTTTGGTATTTGGAATGGTATCTTTGCTAATTTCAACCTCCTGGATGATGCCTCACCCCTCCCCACCTTTCCCGTTTAGCAGCCTTATGCGTGTTTTCTACATATTTGACTATGTTTTTGTTTTGTAATTTATTTCATGTGTAGCCATTTTGGATTCCACCTTTAAGTGATATCTTATGATATGTGTCTTTTTCTTTTTGAATTCTGTCACTTAGAATGATCATACGTAACTCCTCCGGAGTTGTTACAACTGGCCATATTTCATTGATTTCCAGGCTGAATAATATTCCACTCTACCTAAGTACCACATCTTTATCCATTTTTTCCCTCCAGAGACATTTAAGTTATATCCTAGTCGAGGATCTTTTAAACAGAGAGGGGGTAAACATTGGGGTGCCTGTGTCCTCTCGATTTTTGTTTTTCCCAAGATATACGCCCATGAGTGCAAGTGCCCTATGCTCTGTAGCTCATTTTTTAGATGCTTTAGTAAACACAATACACTTCTCCAGAATGGCCGTTGGCAATATACATTTCCACTATAAGTCTCACAGGGCTCCCTCTTCTCGTTGCCCTGTCCTGCATTTCTGTTGTTTACGCTTTATGAGGATGGCTCTTCTGACCGATGCGAAGTGATATCTTTTGTAGTATTGACTTCCAGTGCCCACCTGTTTGGTTGGCTAAAAAAGTGTATGCCCTTTTCTTGAATATATACAGAAAAGAACGCATACACCCTTTTTGGCCAACTGCAATGTTGGCAATGTTCAGCTCCTTTTCTTGTGCTTAATGGCGAGTCCTTTCTACCTCCTCAAATCCCTTTCCTGCCATTCTCCCTTGCTTACAAGTCCTTTTCTCTGACTTTCCTCAAGACATTTTTCAGTGATGGATATTTTCAACTCTGCAGTTTTGTGAATTTTACTGCCCCTGAGTTCCATTGTTCAACTCGTGTTTATGGGAACTGGCCACAAAGCAGCGGGATTTCCTCAAGCCCTATACTGTTTCCATGGGCAACCCTAGCCTTTGGTCAATTCGTCTTCCTGATTGGAAATTAGAGTGACATGTGCCTGTCTGAACACCTAGGACTTGTCTCTCATTGTTCCTCATCCTTCCGCTTCATCCTCTGGACAAATTCCAAACTGTACGCAACAGGATGTTGACAGTGCTGACATCTCCAAGTGGGGAGACTGTTAGTAAAGACGCTGGAGGGGTGAACCCGAGCACCAGGAGATGAGGAGATGAGATGCCTTTTCCAAACTCTTCCCGATCAGACGGTATACCATCCTCTGGGTGTGACAGACATGTTTTAGCAGTAGGAAGAGTCCCATTCATGTAAGGAGAACACCAGGGCTTTTTCAAAATCAGTGTCTCCCCGAAACCCAAACTGGGGAATTTTTTAAGCTACGGCTACACATATGTTCATTAAGGGCCTTGGGAAGTAGGCAGAGTCCAAACTTTAGATGATTGAAGTCTTCAGGGTCAGAAGCACTCACCACCAGCTTCCCTTAGGCTACACTTTAACTGTCATTGATAGATGATGTCAATAAAAATATCTATTCTTTTTCAGATTATTTCCCCTTATAGGTTATTGCAAAATGTTGAGTGTAGTTCCCTGTGCTATACAGTAGTTCCTTGTTGATGATCTATTTTATACATAGCAGTGTGTATGTGTTCATTCCAAACTGTTAATTTATCCCTCCTCCCACCTTTCCCCTTTGGTAATAATAAATTATAAGATTTTATACTTCTCAGAAATGGGGGAGCTGAAAGAGAGGTATCATTTTCAATGGAAAAGCATTTAAAACAAGATTGAAGGTTTAACCAAGATTATTAGCTGTACATCCTTGGAAAGAAATCACTTCGTTTCTCTAATATTGACCTGACAAATAAGACAAACCTTTTCACTGAACTTGCTTATAAAAAGTGATGGAAATATCAAATGGAAGTGTTAAAAACATCTTATTTTACCCGAGCCTTATACACTGTTCTATGTTAACTACAGTTTGGCTCACACATCTGTTCATTGAGGTTACAATAGTCTCAATTTCTGTTACTGATCCTCCAGAGTGGACCCCAACAAGTGTCCCCCTGCCCAGTGTCATTGGGGCCAACAGATCGAGACTGAGTTTGGTTCACAAGCAAAGGAAACTTTATATTTTGATCAGAGAATGGAGAGGTGAGAGCATGCACTACCCCGTGGGCTGTGGGCTGGGCTGCTGTGTAGAGATCCTGTCAGAGTCAGTGGGAGGGAGGGAGGCAGCGGAGCTCTCGAGGGCCGGGTTGGCTGTAGCTCAGGCTCTATATCGTGGAGTCTGCACTGGGCCCCAGGAGCTGAGGTGTCGACCCAGCCATTCTGCACTAGGAAATCTGGTCTGAAGTGCCGGGTGTGGAAGCTCTGCATGCGGGACCCTAGGAGCACGTGAAATTAGACAAAGCACAAAGGATAAAAAAGGTTAGACTTGACTTTATTGCCCAGATTCTATTTTTATCTCCCAGGGATTTTTAATGGGCTTTGCTGGGGACAAACCCCTCCTCTGCCTTTTGTCCCATTCCTCATTCTTGGAGTGCTGAGGGTGCAGACCCTTCTTCTGTAACTGCTGAGTGCTGAGTTGGGAGCCCTCATACGCTGGGGCGAGGGTCAGAGCTTCTCCCCAGCAGCCTCCCGGTGACGTTGATTGTCCCCAGGACCCCTGCCTCCCTGCTCGTCCACCTGAGCACCAGCATTGGAAGTGTTATAGATTCTAATGACCTTTAAGGGTCCAGGAAAGAGATGTGCAGAGACGCTGTGGGGGCCGGTTTCACCCTGCCCCACATTTGTTCGGCCACCTTAGGCTGACCGTCTCTGCCAGCCTAGATGATCTGACCAGTAGTCTGCGCTTTCTTCAACTAGGCCCCTGAATTAACGTACAAACAGCACCAGGTGTCAGAGCCCTGCCCGCTCAACTCCCAGACAGTCCAGGGTCAGTGGTGATCAAGGACCATGATGGCTACTGAGTCAACAGCCTTTTGAAGTAAACAGGAGTCCAGCCGGTCTTATTGGCCACCATCATCACGGTGTCTGTAGGCTTTTCTATGGTGACAGTGTGGTATACTGTTCCCCCGCCAAGATTATTAGCTCCCCTCTGGGTGCAGTAAGTCCTGCAAGCAGTAGTCTACTCTTTTGGGACACACTCTTGTTGTTTTATGAGAGAAACTCCAGGTCAAGTGATGTTCACACGAGTCGTCATGGTGCCCTGTTGCCCCCGGTTATCTCTCTGGATGTTGGAGTTGGAGGGCCTCCTCACTCGAGGTCGGTGTGCCCACGGAGCGAACCCTGCAACTTCAGGGCATGGTTGGTGGTTAGGATCACCACGTGGGGTCCTTTTCCCTTAGGAGGGAGGTGGCCTTTTGGGCTGCTGATTTCCAGGTTTTTAGATACCGCCAGTATCTTGGCCAGATGTGGCAGTGGGCCAAGCCCCTTAGTGACCGTAGTTTATCCTACCTGGATGGCATTCTTGCATTGTTCCATTTCAAGTGGTCCCAGTTTTTGCACTAATTCTCCAATGGCGATTCACCTTTCAGCAGGAATGTAAAGGTCAAAGGGTTTAGCTAAATTAGGGAGTTCCAGGGCAAGGGTCTGAATTGACTGCTCTTTCCATTCTTGAAAGGCCACTTCTGGATTCTATTCAAAAGGATCATCATCGTTTCCTTTCAGTGTTTCATATAGAGGCCCAGCTAGTAGACTGTAGTTAGGGATCCAGAAGCAGCAAACCCTGGCCTCCCCAGGAACCCCTAAGCTGTCTTCTAGTTTTAGAAAGGGGTAAGGCTGAAAATGGTTTCTTCCCTTTCCTGGGATGGGCTTCTCTGACCTTCTGTGAGAATGAAGCCCAGGCAGGTCACCGCAGTCTGTGATATTTGAGCTTTTTCTTGGACAACTTCTATCCTTTATTGGCTTGGTAGTTCAGAGGCCTCCTTAGTAGGGCTGGTGATCAGAATGTCGTCTGCATATTGAAGGAGGGTTTCCTTTTCCAGAGGTAGAACTTTTAGGTCTTTAGCTAAGCTTTCCCCAAAGATGGTGTGGGAATTTTTGCACCCTTGGGGCCAGACGGCCCGGAAGTATTGTTTTAGTTGTATGTTGAGTCCTGCCACTCACAAGCCAAAATTTCTTGTGACTCTGGGACTAATGGAATACAAAAGAAGGCATCATTGAAGACTAATACAGAATACCATGTCCTGGTGGTTGGTAGAATGACCAGCAGGGTGTAGGAATTAGGAGCAACTGGAGGTATATCCTCGGTGGCTTCACTGACTGTCCTGACATCCTTTACCAGGTCCCCAGCAGCCCATGGGGCTCTCGTGGTCAGACCAATCCCAGAATATGGAGCTCACCTGGGCAGGTACCCCACCCTCACCCCAGCCCACGGGGCTCTCGTGGTCAGGCCCCTCCCAGGATACAGAGCTACCCTTGCAGGTACCGTGGCAGGGCTGGGCACACAGGAACCGTGCACATAGCCCTCATTGCAGAGCACCCCCAGCTCACCTGTCGCTCAGAGCTGACACAGAGCACCTCAGAGCAGGACTTGAACTAACAAACAGCAGCTGCGACAGGTCTGTGACCCTGGGCATCACTCCGTGAGGCCTCCCTCCACCTGGTCTTCCAGAGACTTCCACTGCACCCGGGGCACCAGGCCTCTGTCTCCAACCACCACCCACCCCTCCTCTCCCTGACTCCTGGGTTCCTCTCATTAGGAGAGGGTTTTCTTGAAGTTGTCTCCCACTCATGGGCCAGATAAAATGATTAGAAAACAAGCCAAAGCTGCAGCCCCTTGTCTATCCTGACTCTCAGGAGCCCACACCTGTTCCTTGGACCTGGCCGGTTCAGCAAGTTCCATTTTCTGCAACTGTGAGCCCCTGAGGGGTGATGATTGGCTGACCTGGGCAGCCTTACCGTGCGGCCAGCCCTCCCCAGGTGTGCCTGGGTTGAGATCAATATAAATACCACTCCAGGCAGCAAGAGCCCCTGCAGCCGTGCCTGACGCCATTTTCTCTGCCCTGTCAGCAGTCTCGGGGCTGGGCTGGTGGGAGGGAGTCAGAGGCCACGGCTTTGTGGGTGGCCCAGTGTGAGTGGGGCTCTGCTGGACTTTCTGCAGCAGTTGCCAGGCTGCCACCTGCTAAAGAAGAGGATGTGTCACCCATACCTGCTGCTGGAATTTCTCCCTGGGCAGAGGTGAGGAAGGAAAAAAGCAGTGGGGGCAGGGACAGGACGGGTATCTCAGGCAGGGAAATGGAAATCTTCCAGAAGAGCACCCAGGGCCAGGACCATCCTGGCTGGCCTGCAGGCACCAAGTCGGCCAGCATGCTGTCACTCGTGTGGCTCTATGGCCCTTCCTCTAGGCTTTCAAGTCCTTGTATATATTCAGGTGTTTTACCTGGGACGGGTGGGAATAGTTCAGCAGCAACTGGCCTGGGGCTCAGCTCACGTTTACTCACAGATGCCTCGGCACAGTGCCCCAGCTTTGCAATGAGGACGCTTGTTGCGTGGGGGCTGCTGGCTGAATGGGAGACGATTCCCCACCACTGACCAACTTCAGAATTGTTTACAACTGGAGCAAGTGCCCTGATATGGTTTTCCTCTGTGTAACTGGTGGGTTCTGTGTTTTTTTTCTCTTTTTCGTTTTTGGTTCAAGGTAGATTTTATTCCTCTTTTTTGTATTTACACATATAAGCATGGAAATAATTTATTCATATAAATACATGTATGTGCAGGGAATAATTGTTTTTTCTGTTTTATTTTTTAAATTTTATTTCTTTTTAATTTTGAATTTTATTTTATATTTTTATACAGCAGGTTCTTATTGGTTATCTATTTTATACATATAAATGTATACATGCCAATCCCAGTCTCTCAACTCCTCCCACCACCACCCCCCCCAACAGCTTTCCCCCCTTGTTGTCCATACGTTTGTTGTCTACATCTGTTGCTCTATTTATGCCTTGCAAAATGGTTAATCTGTACAGTTTTTCTAGGTTCCACATATATGCATGAATATACAAGATTTGTTTTTCTCTTTCTGACTTACTTCACTCTGTATGACAGTCTCTAGATCCATCGACGTCTCTACAAATGACCCAATTTCATTCCTTTTCATGGCTTAGTAATATTCCATTTTATATATGTACCACAGCTTTATGCATTCGTCTGTCTGTGGGCATTTAGGTTGCTTCCATTACCTCGATATTGTAAATAGTGATGCAATGAACATTGCGGTGAATGACTCTTTTTGATTTATGGTTTTGTCTGGGTATATGTCCAGTACTGGGATTGCTGTATCATATGGTAATTCTATTGTTAGTTTCTTAAGAAATTCCATATTGTTCTCCATAATGATTGTATCAATTTATATTCCCAACAATAGTGGAAGAGGGTTCCTTTTCTCCACACCCTTTCCAGCATTTTTTGTTTGTAGATTTTCAATGATGCCTATTCTACCAGGTGTGAGGTGATACCTCATTGTTGAATCCATTTCGTTGAGCAAGGGGTAGCTCTTGTCTATTCCATATTTGGCTTAAGGAACTTTATCTGTGCTCATTTCAATCTCTGGTTTTATGCAGCACCCCAACTCACCTTTCCCCTTAAGCAAGCATAAGTTGGTTTTCTAAATTTGAGACCCTGTTCTGTTCTGTAATTCAGTTCCTGTGTAGCCAAGTTTACATTCCGTGTATTAGTGATATCTTATGATGTTTCTTTTCCTGTGTGACTTATTTCAGTTAGAATCATCATACCTGAATCCACTTGTGCTGCTAAGGGCCTGAGGACACAGATTTCATTGCTGAGTGATATTGCTTTGTAAGTAAATACCACAACTTCTTTATCCATTTTTCACTTTCTGCGATGTTGAACTTGTACTGTAAACGAGGTTCTTGTAAACAGAGCCGTTCCAAACTTTGGGGTGGCTGTGTCTTTTTGATTTTAATTTCCCTAAGCTATAGGACCATAAGTGGAAGTGCCCTAGGTTCTGTTGCTTTCTTTTTTAGATGTTTCAGGAAACACCATACACTTCTCCCAAGTGGTTGTTGGCAATTTACATCCCGCCCATCAGCATAACAAGGCTCCCAGTTCTCCATGGCCTGTCCTGCCTTTCTGGATTTTACACTTTTTTCAGATGGCACTTTTGACCGGGGGGAAGTGAGACTTCATTGTAGTGCAGATTTCCTTTGCAAGCTTGCTTGGTTGGCCAAAAAGGGCGTATGCGTTTTTTCCTGAATATATTCAGGAAAAAACGCATACGCCCTTTTTGGCCAAGTGCATCATTGTGGACGTTCTGCCTCTTTTCGTATGCTTTCAATGCAATTCCAGTCTACCTCCTGAAATCGGTTTCCTGCAATTCTGCCCTGCTTTCAAGTCCTCTTGGCAGCCTTACTTCAGTCTATTTTTGGACGATAGCTGTCATTTATAACTCTGCAGGTTTGTGAATTACAGTGTCCCTGAGCTCCTTTCTTCAACTCGCTTTCTTTTGAGCTGGCCGCAACACCGCAGGATGGCTTCAGGCCCTAATCTGGTTCCGGTACGGCATGCTCAGCGTTTGGTTAATTCCTCTTCCTGGTGGGAAATGAGAGTTAAATTTGCCCGTCCAGACACCTCCAGCTAGCCTCTCATTGGTTCTCGCTATTCCTGTTCATCTTCCGCAGAAATTGCAAACTGGGCCAAACAGGAGGTTAAAGGGACTGACTCTCCAGGTCGGGAGAGTGTTAGTAAAGCGTCTCTAATGTTGCACACGAGTACCAGGGGGGGAAAACTGAGACATATTTGAACACGTCTCCCGATCACATGGTTGATCATACTCTGGGTTCCACATGCATGTTTTAGCTGAAGGAAGAATACCTAAAACCTGGGTAGTTGAAACCCGTGGAATGGGTACCATGCAATATGACTTCAAAGGGTCTTCATTTGCTCACGAACCTCTCCAATCCTATCACTGCTGCGTTTATGCCCCTGTACACATGCTTGATTCTCTTTCGGAGACATAGCAATCTATAGGTTTTAAGATACTTACTAGTCAGGTACATTCTTAGGCGTTTAATATGCGGTGTTGAGTCCATTTCGTTGAGCAAGGAGTAGCTCTTGTCTATTCCATATTTGGCTTAAGGAACTTTATCTGTGCTCATTTCAATCTCTGGTTTTATGCAGCACCCCAACTCACCTTTCCCCTTAAGCAAGCATAAGTTGGTTTTCTAAATTTGAGACCCTGTTCTGTTCTGTAATTCAGTTCCTGTGTAGCCAAGTTTACATTCCGTGTATTACTAATATCTTATGATGTTTCTTTTTCTGTGTGACTTATTTCAGTTAGAATCATCATACCTGAATCCACTCATTTTGCTGCTAAGGGCCTGATGACATAGATTTCATTGCTGAGTGATATTGCTTTGTAAGTAAATACCACAACTTCTTTATCCATTTTTCACTTTCTGCGATGTTGAACTTGTACTGTAAACGAGGTTCTTGTAAACAGAGCCGTTCCAAACTTTGGGGTGGCTGTGTCTTTTTTATTTTAATTTCCCTAAGCTATAGGACCATAAGTGGCAGTGCCCTAGGCTCTGTTGCTTTGTTTTTTAGATGTTTCAGGAAACACCATACACTTCTTCCGAGTGTCTGTGGCAATTTACATCCCGCCCATCAGCATAACAAGGCTCCCAGTTCTCCATGGCCTGTCCTGCCTTTCTGGAATTTACACTTTTTTCAGATGGCCCTTTTGACCGGGGGGAAGTGAGACTTCATTGTAGTGCAGATTTCCTTTGCAAGCTTGCTTGGTTGGCCAAAAAGGGCGTATGCGTTTTTTCCTGAATATATTCAGGAAAAAACGCATACGCCCCTTTTGGCCAAGTGCATCATTGTGGACGTTCTGCCTCTTTTCGTATGCTTTCAATGCAATTCCAGTCTACCTCCTGAAATCGGTTTCCTGCAATTCTGCCCCGCTTTCAAGTCCTCTTGGCAGCCTTACTTCAGTCTATTTTTGGACAATAGCTGTCATTTATAACTCTGCAGGTTTGTGAATTACAGTGCCCCTGAGCTCCTTTCTTCAACTCGCTTTCTTCTGAGCTGGCCGCAACACCGCAGTATGGCTTCAGGCCCTAATCTGGTTCCGGCACGGCACGCTGAGCCTTTGGTTAATTCCTCTTCCTGGTGGGAAATGAGAGTTAAATTTGCCCGTCCAGCCACCTCCAGCTAGCCTCTCATTGGTTCTCGCTATTCCTGTTCATCTTCCGCAGAAATTGCAAACTGGGCCAAACAGGAGGTTAAAGGGACTGACTCTCCAAGTCGGGAGAGTGTTAGTAAAGCGTCTGGAATGTTGCACCCGAGTACCAGGGTACGAAAACTGAGACATATTTGAACACGTCTCCCGTTCACATGGTTGATCATAATTGGGTTCCACATGCATATTTTAGCTGAAGGAAGAATACCTTAAACCTGGAGAGTTAAGACCCGTGGAAAGGGTACCATGCAATATGACTTCAAAGGGTCTTCATTTGCTCACCGAAACTCTCCAATCCTATCACTGCTGCGTTTAT